>NC_045967.1:44760736-45102098 GCF_010909765.2 Amblyraja radiata | reverse complement strand
AATCGCCGACATCTTTTCCATTTCGGTAGAGATTTCACTTTTCTTTCTAAGTATCCGCTCCTAATTACATTTCGTCGTGTTTAAGTGCACGTTTTTAATCAAATCCTTCTCCCCCCCCCCCCCCCCCCCAATATTTCAAAAATAAACTGGCTTCTCACCCATAGAAGCAGCACCAGCCCCAGCCCCTGGTGAACATTCCATCGTGTGATGTCACAATGCCCGATGCTCACAGATGTCCAATCGGAATGGATTAATTTACATATGCCTTTGCAGGAGCCCCAGCCAATGGTGAACGTTCCATCGTGTGATGTCACAATGCCCAATGTTCAAATACATTGTTGCCATAGAGGGAGTACAGAGAAGGTTCACCAGACTGATTCCTGGGATGTCAGGACTTTCATATGACGAAAGACTGGATAGGCTCGGCTTGTACATGCTAGAATTTAGAAGATTGAGGGGGTATCTTATAGAAACGTACAAAATTCTTAAGGGGTTGGACAGGCTAGATGCAGGAAGATTGTTCCAGATGTTGGGGAAGTCCAGAACAAGGGGTCACAGTTTAAGGATAAGGGGTAAATCTTTTAGGACCGAGATGAGAAAAACATCTTTCACACAGAGAGTGGTGAATCTCTGGAATTCACTGGCACAGAAGGGAGTTGAGGCCTGTTCATTGGCTGTATTTAAGAGGGAGTTAGATGTGGCCCTTGTGGCTAAAGGGATCAGGGGGTATGGAGAGAAGGCAGGTACAGGATACTGAGTTGGATGATCAGCCACGATCATATTGAATGATGGTGCAGGCTCGAAGGGCCGAATGGCCTACTCCTGCACTTAATTTCAATGGTTCTATGTTTCCCTCTCTTCACCCCTCTCCCTCTCCCACCCATCCCTCTCTCCCCCGCCCCCCTTCCCTCTCTACGCCACCCCCTTCCCTCTCTCCACCCGCCCCCTTTCTCCTACCCCTCTGTCCCTCTTCCATCACTCCCCCTACCCCTCTCCACCTCCCTCCCCACTCTTCCACCTCTCCCCCTTCCCCCTCCACTCTCCCTCCCCACTCTTTCCCCTCTCTCCCCCTCTCTCCCTCCTCCCCTACCTCCCCATCCTCCCCCTCCCCCACATCTCTCTCCCCATCCCCCTCTCTCACCCCCTACCCCGCTCTCCTTTCCCTCCCAAATCTGTCCCGTTTCCTCCACCTCCTCTCCCCTCCCTCCCCTCTTCATATCCCCCCTCCCCCCACCTGTGTGTTTGGGGGGTGGTTAATGTGAGTTTGATGCCGCAGCCCCCCCTCCCCCCCCCCCCCGCAAAACGCCGTTGGGGAAACAGACCCAACGGGTCTGCACTTGGTCTAGTTAATATACAAAACTCTCGCCCCATCCGTCCGACATCCGTCCGGCTGCCTTTCTGCCTTTCGATTCGTTCCCGCCGTGCGATGTCACAATGCCCGATGCTCGCAGACGTCCAATCGCAATGCCCGACGCTCGCAGACGTCCAATCGGTTTGGAGCCATTTACATGTACGGCTTCCGGCCGCATTTCTTCCTTTGATTCCCTGCAATTCCGAAACCAGACGCAGAATCGCCGACATCTTTTCCATTTCGGTAGAGATTTCACTTTTCTTTCTAAGTATCCACACCTCATTACATTCCGTCGTGTTTAAGTACACGTTTTTAATCAAATCCTTCCCCCCCCCTCCCCCCAATATTTCAAAACAAAACTGGCTTCTCACCCATAGATTCAGCACCAGCCCCAGCCCCTGCTGAACGTTCCATCGTGTGATGTCACAATGCCCAATGCTCACAGATGTCCAATCGGAATGGATTCATTTACATATGCCTATGCAGGAGCCCCAGCCGATGGTGAACATTCCATCGTGTGATGTCACAATGCCCAATGCTCAAAGACATCGTTGCCATAGAGAGAGTACAGAGAAGGTTCACCAGACTGATTCCTGGAATGTCAGGATTTTCATATGAAGAAAGACTGGATAGACTCGCCTTGTACTCGCTAGATTTTAGAAGATTGAGGGGGTATCTTATGGAAACGTATAAAATTCTTAAGGGGTTGGACAGGCTAGATGCAGAAAGATTGTTCCGGTTGTTGGGGAAGACCAGAACAAGGGGTCAAAGTTTAAGGATAAGGGGGAAAGCTGAATCGCCGACATCTTTTCCATTTCGGTAGAGATTTCGCTTTTCTTTCTAAGTATCCGCTCCTAATTACATTTCGTCGTGTTTAAGTGCACGTTTTAAATCAAATCCTTCTCCCCCCCCCCCCCCCAATATTTCAAAAATAAACTGGCTTCTCACCCATAGAAGCAGCACCAGCCCCAGCCCCTGGTGAACATTCCATCGTGTGATGTCACAATGCCCGATGCTCACAGATGTCCAATCGGAATGGATTAATTTACATATGCCTTTGCAGGAGCCCCAGCCAATGGTGAACGTTCCATCGTGTGATGTCACAATGCCCAATGTTCAAATACATTGTTGCCATAGAGGGAGTACAGAGAAGGTTCACCAGACTGATTCCTGGGATGTCAGGACTTTCATATGACGAAAGACCGGATAGGCTCGGCTTGTACATGCTAGAATTTAGAAGATTGAGGGGGTATCTTATAGAAACGTACAAAATTCTTAAGGGGTTGGACAGGCTAGATGCAGGAAGATTGTTCCAGATGTTGGGGAAGTCCAGAACAAGGGGTCACAGTTTAAGGATAAGGGGTAAATCTTTTAGGACCGAGATGAGAAAAACATTTTTCACACAGAGAGTGGTGCAGGCTCGAAGGGCCGAATGGCCTACTCCTGCACTTAATTTCAATGGTTCTATGTTTCCCTCTCTTCACCCCTCTCCCTCTCCCACCCATCCCTCTCTCCCCCACCCCCCTTCCCTCTCTACGCCACCCCCTTCCCTCTCTCCACCCGCCCCCTTCCTCCTACCCCTCTGTCCCTCTTCCATCACTCCCCCTACCCCTCTCCACCTCCCTCCCCACTCTTCCACCTCTCCCCTTCCCTCTCCACTCACCCTCCCCACTCTTTCCCCTCTCTCACCCCACCCCTCTCCCCCTCCCCTACCTCCCCATCCTCCCCCTCCCCCACATCTCTCTCCCATCCCCCTCTCTCACCCCCTACCCCGCTCTCCTTTCCCTCCCAAATCTGTCCCGTTTCCTCCACCTCCTCTCCCCTCCCTCCCCTCTTCACATCCCCCCTCCCCCCACCTGTGTGTTTGGGGGGTGGTTAATGTGAGTTTGATGCCGCAGCCCCCCCCGCCCCCCGCAAAACGCCGTTGGGGAAACAGCACTTGGTCTAGTTAATATATAAAACTCTCGCCCCATCCGTCATACATCCGTCCGGCTGCCTTTCTGCCTTTCGATTCGTTCCCGCCGTGCGATGTCACAATGCCCGATGCTCGCAGACGTCCAATCGCAATGCCCGACGCTCGCAGACGTCCAATCGGAATGGATCCATTTACATGTACGGCTTCCGGCCGCATTTCTTCCTTTGATTCCCTGCAACTCCGAAACCAGACGCAGAATCGCCGACATCTTTTCCATTTCGGTAGAGATTTCACTTTTCTTTCTAAGTATCCACACCTCATTACATTCCGTCGTGTTTAAGTACACTTTTTTAATCAAATCCTTCCCCCCCTCCCCCCCCCCCGCAATATTTCAAAACTAAACTGGCTTCTCACCCATAGATTGAGCCCCAGCCCCAGCCCATGGTGAACGTTCCATCGTGTGATGTCACAATGCCCAATGCTCACAGATGTCCAATCGGAATGGAATCATTTACATATGCCTTTGCAGGAGCCCCAGCCTATGGTGAACATTCCATCGTGTGATGTCACAATGCCCAATGCTCAAATACATTGTTGCCATAGAGGGAGTATAGAGAGGGTTCACCAGACTGATTCCTGGAATGTCAGGACTTTCATATGACGAAAGACTGGATAGACTCGGCTTGCACATGCTAGAATTTAGAAGATTGAAGGGGTATCTTATAGAAACGTACAAAATTCTTAAGTGGTTGGACAGGCTAGATGCAGGAAGATTGTTCCAGATGTTGGGGAAGTCCAGAACAAGGAGTCACAGTTTATGGATAAGGGTTAAATCTTTTAGGACCGAGATGAGAAAAACATTTTTCACACAGAGAGTGGTTAATCTCTGGATTTCACTGGCACAGAAGGTAGTTGAAGGCCTGTTCATTGGCTGTATTTAAGAGGGAGTTAGATGTGGCCCTTGTGGCTAAAGGGATCAGGGGGTATGGAGAGAAGGCAGGTACAGGATACTGAGTTGGATGATCAGCCACGATCATATTGAATGGTGGTGCAGGCTCGAAGGGCCGAATGGCCTACTCCTGCACTTAATTTCTATGCTTCTATGTTTCCCTCTCTTCACCCCTCTCCCTTTCCCACCCATCCCTCTCTCCCCCACCCCCCTTCCCTCTCTACCACCACCCCCTTCCCCCTAACCCTCTGTCCCTCTTTCACCACTCCCCCTACCCCTCCAGCCCCACTCATCCACTTCTATCCCCTTACCCCACGCCTCACCCACCCCCACCCCTCTCTCTTCCGCTCCCTTCCCCTCCCTCCCCCACCCCTTCCCCTCTGTTCCTCTTCCAACCACTCCTCCGTCCCTCTTCTACCACTCCCGCTACCCCTCCCTCCCTCCCCACTCTTCCACTTCTCTCCCACTCTCTCCTCCCCCTCTCCTCACCCCTCTCCCATCCCTCTCCCATCCCTCTCTCCCCCACCCCCCTTCCCTCTCTACCCCACCCCCTTCCCTCTCTCCCCCCACCCCCTTCCCCCTATCCCTCTTCCATCACTCCCCCTACCCCTCTCCTCCTCCCTCCCCACTCTTCCACTTCTCTCCCCCTTCCCCTCCACTCTCCCTCCCCACTCTTTCCCCTCTCTCCCCCACCCCTCTCCCCCTCCCTCCCTCCTCCCCATCTTCCCCATCCCCCCTCCCCCACATCTCTCTCCCCATCTCTCACTCCCCTACCCCGCTCTCCTTTCCCTCCCAAATCTATCCCGTTTCCTCCTCCTCCTCTCCCCTCCCTCCCCTCTTCTCACCCCACCCCCCCGCAAACGCCGTTGGGGAAACAGACCCAACGGGTCTGCACTTGGTCTAGTATATATATATAAATATATTGTGAGTATGTGCTATTCTTTTCTCTCGTTTATCATATACTATGTTAACATATTCTGTGGTGCTGCAGCAAGTGAGAATTTCATTGTTTATTTGGGACATATGTCAACAAAACACTCTTGACTCTTCACTCCAAAACACAATGGCCCTCTTCTAAAATCATTTAGTCCTTCCAAAAATGCAACAGCCCTTCCTCCATAAACAGCACATCTCGTCATCAATTCATGGTTTGTACCGCATCCTCTGTTAAAGTGAAAACATTCCCTCCCCTGAGTTGAGGGTGCAATATTGAAAGAAGCACACCCTTTTCCAACAATTATTTATATTTTCAGCATGAGTTAGGATAGTCAGAGTGTGTGACACACCATAACGTGGCAAATTATTAAACTTTGTGTTGAGATTTATTGGGTGAAATGGCGCAATCCAGAGCTCCAAATTTCGAAACCCTTCGCTGCTCTACCCTTCCTCCCCACCTGCCGAAAATATTTGCTTCAACCCATTTTACCGAGGTGTGGCCATTTGCAACATTGGTTTATCCGGTACTTTACCAATGTAGTGACCTTTAAAAATAAATAACTGCTAATGCAGGAAATCTGCAATTCTGATTAAAAACATCTTTGACTCGAAATGTTAAAGTTGAAATGAGTGGCACTCACTGCCAGGCTCATCACAGGTACTGACTTACTCACCATTGTACAGATCAATAGGAGGAAGCACTGACTCAAAAAGGCAGCCCTGTATCATCAAAGACCCACGTCACACTGGCTATACCTCCATTTCACTTCTACCAAGAAGGAATATGGGTCTGAACACTGACCACTGGATTCAAGAATAGCATCCTCCCAACAACCATCATCTATTGAACACCACACAACACTAACCTCAACTATAAACTACGAAATGCCTCTGATTGCACTAAGGACCGGGTTATTTTAATACTAGATTTACAGGTATTCATTTATTGATTTTTTGTTTACCTAAGTTATAGTTATATATTATCTATTATATATTATCTAACTGTATTGTGCTTAATGGCCTGTTATGTTGCAAGTCAGAATTGAATTGTTCTGTTGACGGAACATGTGACATTTAATCATTCTTGACTCTCAAAAAAAGACAAAGTGCTGGAGTAATGCCCCTGTCCCACTTAGGAAACCTGAACGGAAACCTCTGGAGACTTTGTGCCCCACCCAAGGTTCCGGGAGGTTCACGGATGTTTTTGTCAGTCTCCCTATCCTGCTTCCACTACCTGCAACCTCCGGGAACCACACGGAAACCTTGGGTGGGGCACAAAGTCTCCAGAGGTTTCCGTTCAGGTTTCCTAAGTGGGACAGGGGCATTACTCAGTGGGTCAGGCAGCATCTCGGGAGATTATGTATAGGTGACGTTTTGGGCTGGGATCCTTCTTACTGATTGTAGTACGGGGGGGGGGGGGGAGGGGGGGGTCAGACAAAACCTGGTTTTGAGCTGAAAAATTGGCATTGATTTTGTCATGTTCTCATTCACAACTTTTACTATTTGAAGAGTTAATGTAGGCACCCCCAAACCAAAAGGTGAAGATAGGTCTCAGGATTGGATTGTAATGTCATGCACAGTTGAAAAGCTACCAGTACTAATTGTCTAACTCCCAGTATTCATTCGGGCAAGGAATCGGTACTTATGAAACGACATGTGTCGGAAGGAACTGCAGATGCTGGTTTAAACCGCAAATAGACACAAAAAGCTGGAGTAACTTAGCGGGTCAGACAGCATGGCGGGAGGAGAGGAATAGGTGACGTTTCAGGTCGAGATGGAAGAAGGGACTCGACCCGAAACGTCACCTATTCCTTTTCCTCAGAGATGCTGTCTGACCCGCTAAGTTACTCCACCGTTTTGTGTCGACCTATGAAACTACACTTGGGTGGGTGGATGGGGTGGAAACATTACAGCCTCAACAGGGGAAGCCTGAGGAATTAAAACTGAAAGAAATTGAGCTGTTACTTCAAAGAGTGAGCAGAATGAGTGATAATTAGAAATCAGTCTGTGTACTAACAGCTTGAAACAATTTGCAGTCTCAGATCTAATTCTTGAAAACTTTAATTGGTCTCTTGTCCACAGCTATTTAAGCAGTGGTGTTCCAAAAGCCTGTTGTCATTTTTGTGCGGAAAAAAGTCTTTCACTCCTCAAATGCTCTGCATTTCATTTTTAGCAGGCCCCTCGGGATCAAAGATGGCTTATCTTCACTTTGGTTTTATGCATCATAAGGGGTGAATAATAAGACTGTGAACTACAGAGTTTTCTCCAGATAGCGTGGGTGGGTCGTTAGTGAAATAGTGCGATTCTTCCTCTGATTCTTCTTCTGATTCATAGCCTCAACGTTCTCAGTTTTGCTTCGCTGAATCGGGGCAGATTACTTGCTCGGACGAACAGTTCAAATAACAAACGAAGAAACAAAGAACTGCAGATGCTGGTTTACATCAAAGATAGACACAAAGTCGCTCAGTGGGACAGGCAGCATCTCTGGAGGAAGAGGATAGGTGACGTTTTGGGTCGAGACCCTTCTTCAGCCTGTCCCGACCCGAAATGCCATCCTTTTCCTCCAGAGATACTGCCTGACCCACTGAGTTACTCCAGCACTTTGTGTCTATCTTTAGTCCAAATAAGTAATTGTGGCATTGGTGTCAAGGGTGTTTAATTGACACATGTAGCTGCAGTGGGCCAACAACATTATTACTTGCAGCAGCATAACAAGCCTGTAAACACAATACGCAAAGACAATCTAAACAAAAAATCAATAAAACACTAACCCTAATAAAGGTGCAAGAAAACCTGAGGTCCTACACAGCAACCAAAGGTAGTCCATATTTCATAGCTGAGGTTAGTGATGTGTAGTATTCAGGCATAGGTGGAAATCCTGTGGGGGGGTGGGGGGCTGGGGGGCTGCCCCCCCTCTCCCCCCGCCCCCATGTTTTGAGAGGTGGGGGACAATCCTCCCCATGTTTTGTGAAATATGTTGCAGCAAAACTGCCACCACAGCCTCCAAAGTCAGCTAGCTCTGTGGTGGTAAGTCCACAGGCTCTGCGACCGGAGCCCTCAAGGTCGATTCCAGTTGGAGGCCGCCAGCTCCTAGAAGCTAGCATCCCGGGACTAGCTGCAGTTCCCAGGTCAGCTGGCCTGCCCCAGGACTGGCTGCAGCACCCAGGTCGCCTGCGTGCCCAGGGAGTGGCTGTAGCGCCCAGGTCAGCTCGTCTGCCCCGGGACTGGCTGCTGTTCCCAGGTCGGTTGGTCCTGCCCCGGGACTGGCCGCTGTTCCCAGGTCGGTTGGTCCTGCCCCGGGACTGGCCGCTGTTCCCAGGTCGTGAAAACTAATTGAAAAAGAATACGCCTGCGGGCGGATGATTTTGGGTTACGGGCCAGATCCGGCCCGTAGGCCTTAGGTTGCTGACTCCTGTCCAAGATGTCAGGCCTCATTGTGTCCCCCCCATGTTGTAAAAGTAATTTCCGCCCATACAGGAGCCTGCCGGTTGTTGGGAAGAAGCTATTCCTGAACCTGATGATCACGGTTTTCCACCATTTCCCTCCTACCATTGGAATGAGGTATTGGATTCCATGGTAGGGGTAAAATGAGAACATGGCCAAGTTGCTGTGGCTCTTTGATGATACTGGCTGCCTTTGTTCAACACTGGTGGCTGCGTCTGCCCTCTGTATAGTTAAAATTGGCACTTTCCTAAAGGGCCTGTCCCACTTAAGTGTCCTTGGCACGCAAATTACGCGACCTTGTGGTCGCATTGAGCCGCGACGGTCCCGCGAAGGTCGGGTGCGATTTCATGCGTACGCACAGCCGTCAGGAGCGCGTGACGTCATTTGAAGATGGACACAAAGCTGGAGTAACTCAGCGGGACCGGCAGCATCTCTGGAGAGAAGGAATGGATGACGTTTCGTGTCGAGACTCTTCTTCAGTCTGAAAAGAAGGGTCTTGACCCGAAACGTCACCCATTGCTTCTCTCCAGAAATGTTGCCGGTCCCGCTGAGTTACTCCTGCATTTTGTGTCTATCTTCAATTTTCTTGGCCCCGCTCTGGGAGTAGAAGTGGGGGCGGATCCGGACCGCAACGGCCGTGAGCCCCAGGCCGAGTTCGGCGATCGTTTGCCTGCTTCTGCTGCTGTTGGAGGTGAGACGTTGTGTCGCGCCAGGGTCTTGGGCCTGTCCCACTTTGGGCCGTCAGTTACACGACAGGCCGTTGGCGCGCGAAGATTTTGTTCGCTACAAATATTTGGAGCCCCATGCGATGTCGCGCACAACTACATACCCCTCCGCGCTTCTCAGTGGGACCGGCACCGCGCGGCCACACGAATCCCGTGTGCCTCAACGCGACCACGAGGTCGCGTAATTTGCGTGCCAAGGACACGTAAGTGGGACAGGCCCTTAACTAGAAGTACACAACACAAATAGTCATTGGGTGGAGTACAGGGTGATCCCCAGCAAGAAAGAGAATTTCATGAAAAGAAGTGCAAAACATTCTGAAAAATACAAAGCTTGGAGTGCTTGACTCAGTCACCAAATTTTACGCCAGTTAGGTATTTAGAATCTTTAGTTCCTCAGATATTTTAATCTTTGATTATATCGCTGTGGCCTGTTTCAATCAATTATTCCTGTTTTGAATACTTCGCAGCCACACTTAAAAACAGGTTATGTATCAAATTGGAATGGATGGTAATTACCTTTGAGACTTCTGGTCCCAGAAAAGGCATCATTACCTCAGGCTGACAGTCCTGGCACTGATCCAGGGTTCGGCCCATTTGAGAGATGTGGTGATCGTGGGTATTTTTTTTAATGTCCTGCAACAAAGAAAAACTCTTTTCATTGATAAATGAGTGTGGGGAAATTCCCCCCATTACTGCTCATGCATTTACGTGAAATTGTTTTAAGCCGCTGCACAGATCCATTGCGCTATTTCTGGTAAGAATTCAGACACGTTTAATGACTGCAGTTTGCAGGAAAGTTTGTACATTCATAGGTCACCCAAGCTATTTTGTAACTGCTGCTAGTAAGAGATCATTGGATTTCCCCAGTGAGGAGGAGGTCCAGAGGGGGGTATAAGAGTGTTCTGTGAAATGAGTGCCTATTCATGGCCAAGACAGGAACTAACTGAGTTCCGCACCTGCTTTATTGCATGAAGCATCAACACAAGGACATGCCGAAGGTCTCATTTGTTCGGTAACAGGAAGTTGTGGAGAGAACAGAATATTTTTGAATGCTTTAAACAGGTGAATACAAATTAAAAATAGCAACAGCTAACAATGAGTTTTGGAAAATTAGTTTGCAGATGGCCAAACATCTGGTTAATGCAGTATTTGTGCAAGTAAGAGGTCTACTTTATTAAATTTTCAACTCAGACAACTATTTGCTAAATTTAAACACAAAATGCTGGAGTAACTCAACGGGTCAAGCAGCATCTCTAGGGAAACGGAGTAAGTGACGTTTCGGGTCGTGACCCTTCTTCAAACTGAAGAAGGGTCTCGACCCGAACGAAATGTCACATATTCCTTTTCTCCAGAGATACTGCTTGACTCACTGAGTTACTCCACCATTTTGTGTCTATCTTCGGTGCAGACCAGCATCTGCTGTTCTTTACTGCTCATTTTATTAGCTAAATTTGTCAAATTATTGCTGCATCAGGTTAGCCTTGTAGAGTTCTGATGGGAGGTCTTTGACCTGAATTTGACTGTGGGTGGGGAATGGCCAGGGGAGTTTAACACTCGGGGAAACCTGTGCTGCCTGAGGAGGGCGGCTTCAAGCACAAATTTCCTCGTTTGGCAGCAGCATGCTGGGCTGCTCGCAGGCTGCCCCCTAGGGAGAAGTGGTTTGTCAATTCCAATATGTTAATTGCTCAATTGGAGCATAATTAACACATGTTTCCCCGTATTCATGGAACTTGCCAGTAGAATCAAAACGACAACATAATTGTAATTGAGGAGGCTGTGGTCATTTCAGAATAAGCACGTACTGATGTTTCATGACATCTGTGTCTATGAAAGGCTTTGTTTAAAGTACTTTTGCATTGACGACTATTGGAAGGCAATTTGACATATTAACAGGAGGAATGGGTGGGGGAGGGGGGGGGGTTGAGGAGAATGAGTTGGGGGGTAGGGGTAGTGGGGGGGGGGGGGGGGAAGGTGAGTGTATGTAGAAGTTACCTAAAATTAGAGAATTCAACATTCACACCACTGGGGTGTAAGCTACCCAAGGGGAATACGAGGCGCTGTTCCTCCAATATGCATGTGGTCTCACTGTGGCAACGGAGGAGGCCCAGGACAGATAGGTCAGTATGGGAATGGGAAGGGGAGTTAAAATGGTTGGCAACTGGGAGATCCAGTAGGCCTTGGTGGACTGAGTGTAGGTGTTGAACGAAATGGTCATCGAGTCTGTGCTTGGTCTCGCCGATGTACAGGAGCCCATATTTGCAACAGCGGATGCAGTAGATGAGGTTGGAGGAGGTGTATGAGACACTTTTAGAATTTTGTATCTGATTTGCATATTAAATATTGTTTCTTGGGATCAGCATGGGTATTTACTTTGGGCATGAGTCGCAGACTAGGTTGTCTGCTGGTAATGCCAACAATTAGAGCTGCACCTTATGCTCCTCATAGACCAGGGATTCTGTTGACTAGCAGAATTCTCAACAGGCTAGGGTCAACAGAAAGAAGATAAGTTTCCTCAATGTGCCAGAAAATGTATGATTCCTGCAGTTCAAGGTCTTTCAGCCAATAACTAGCTTTTGGACTTTTTGGACTCGTGGCTTTCAGTGACACCACCACTCCTCACCACTGAATCCTTTCAGTGCACAGTTGTTATCGTTGCTGACCCACGAATGCAGGAGACAGGTGGCTACTTTGCTGGAAATCGTAAATACTTTTCCTGTGATAACATCCACGAGAATGACTGGAGACACAAGTTAGAATCTGTCTGAGCTTCCCAGAATAGGAATGTGCTTTCAAATCACCCAGGAATGTTTGTCAATCCAAAAGGGGCTGTTACCCCATCAAGCGGTGGGTAACCACAAAATCTCTTGTGTATACGATTCCTGGGCACCAGCTGTGATGCTGTAACCATGTGGCACATTCACTTAGGGTCCTCCATCTGACAGGCAAATCCAAATGTTTCATTTCCCCCACTTTTACTCAAAATGAAGAAGTCTTGCAAACAGCTAAAATCCATACATCATATTGCTCCAGTTCATGTCTTATTGTCCATCGCATGGAAAGACAGCTTTGCCAGTTATTATATGGTAAGTTAACATGTTTTTGTTTTTCATATGTAATAATTGCCCTCTTCTGAAAAGTCCATTCCTGTGCTGAATAACTGAGAGAGAATCTGTTATGTGTTACGCATCCACTCTTGCAGGTCTCCAGATATCGAGGTGGAACACTTCCTTCTATAAAACTCTGTTTCATTCTCTATGGAAACAATCTGTTGAGTGTTTCCCAGCATTTTGTTTCAGTAATTGTGACAATAGCACAGCGGTAGAGTTGCTGCCTTGTAGCGCCAGGGACCCGGGTTCGATCCTGACTACGGGTGCTGTGTGTACGGAGTTTGCACGTTCTCCCTGTGACCTCATGGGTTTTCTCCAGGATCTCCGGTTTCTTCCCACACTCCAAAGTCGTACAGGTTTGTAGGTTAATTGGCTTCTGTAAATTGTAAATTGTTCCTTGTGTGTGGGATTGTGCTGGTGGACTGAGTGAACACTGGTCAGCGTGGACTCGGTGGGCCAAAGGGCCTGTTTCTGTGCTGTATCTCTAAACTAAACTAAATGGCGGACAATATATTGCATTGCTTCCAACTAATTCATTGTCCTGAGAATATGTCTGTTGTTTATCCAAATAAAAAGGCGAGTTGTATTTTCTGGAAAAAAGATGAAGACTTTCTAAGTAAGTGCCACATCAAGGAAAGATGGATGGATGGGGCTCGGAGGGAAGAAGGAAGGAAGGAAGATCGATGGTGCTGAAGGCACAATACAGTCTAATCTCAGCCACGAGAGACTGATCACCAAGCCAAGTGATTATTGTGGCATTGCAAAGCACATAATGGATACCAGGCAACTAATTACTTTGCTGTAGCCTCCCGTCTCTGGCTGTCATAGTTATAGAGTTGTATAGCATGGAAACAGGCCCTTCGGACCAACTTGCCCACACCGACCAACATGCCCAATCTACACTAGTCTCACCTGCCTGCGTTTGGCCCATCTCCCTCTAAACCTGTCCTATCTATGTACCTGTCTAAATGTTTCTTAAACATTGCGATAATACCTGCCTCAACTACCTCCTCCAGCAGCTTGTTCCATACACCCACCTCTCTTTGGTTGAAAAAGTTACTTTCCCCCTCACCTTAAATAATCGAGTCCTCTGGTTCTCGATTCCCATACTCTGGCCAATCTGAGTGTCTACCAGATCTATTGCTCTCATGATTTTGCACAACTCTGAGAGATCACCCCTCATCCACGGAACAGAGTCCTAGCCTGCTGAACCCGTTCCCTACAGCTCAAGCCGCCGAGTCCTGGCATCATCCTCCTAGATCTTCTCTGCACCCTTTCCAGCTTGACGTCAACATGTCAACATATGGCTTGAAACTAAAAGTAGAAATGAGGAACTGCAGATATTAGTTCACCTATCCATGTCCTCCAGAGATGCTGCCTGCTCCGCTGAGTTACTCCAGCACTTTGTGTCCTTTTCAGTTTAAACCTGTTGGCAATCTATATATGTCAAATTAACCGCAGAATATCTGTTGGTTTACTGCTGTTGCTATCAAGTTTGTGTGTTTACGTCACATAGAATGCTTAATAAATCATCTAACTGCTTGCTCCCGTGTCGTGCTGATAGTATGCTATTAAGTAGAAAAGAACATTGGATAAACTGTTAAACCCATGCCTTAATATGCCTGTTTAATTGCCTATTAACAAACACCCAACAGTTCTGTTGTTTAGGGCAACATTCTTCATTCGCTAAGACGACTAAACACGGATTCATTTGCTATTTAAATCATTGCTATTTATGAGATTATGGTTTGGCGCTGCATGGCACCAGGGATTACACACATAATTAAAATTACGGAGCTTTTAAGTAACTGGCTGTGTGGGAAGCTTGCAACAGAACTCAACATGAGGAATATTCAGTTGAGTTTAGTTTGAGTTTAGTTTATTGCCACCTGTACTGAGGTACAGTGAAAAGCCTTTGTTGCGTGTTATCCAATCAGTGGAGAGACAATACAGGATTACAATCGAGCCAGTCACAGTGTACAGATACATGATAAAGGGAATAACATGAATAATAATAACTGACGTTCAACATAAAATCTCGTAAAGTCCGATCAAAGATGGCCTGCGGGTCTCCAATGAGGTAGATAGTAGCTCAAAACTCTCTCTCATTGTCAGTAGGATGGTTCAGTTGCCTGATAACAGCTGGGAAGAAATTGTCCCTGAATCTGGACATGTGCGTTTTCACATATCTGTACCTCATGCCTGATGGGAGAGGGGAACTCACATAGCGAAACTCTGTTTGACTCGCTAGTGTTGTATTTAATGATGATCCAGATCTCAGAGCTTTACAAGTATCTTTGATTGTTCCATGGGTAATGTGGTTCAGCTTGTTGTAGGATAAATAATCGTGAGGGCTAGTAATTAGTAAATAGTGATGTGGATTATGCTAATGTGGTGACAGGAGATCGCAGATAAAGCCTAACAGGAATTTCATGTGTGCACCCATCATTGCAACAGAAACTTGGATCTACTGTTAACGAATTTAGACTTGTGGATAATTATTCCATTCTGTTTGTCACCTAACTAAGTCTTTCTGCGTTCCATTCTGTAATAAGAACTTGGTTTTATTGTTAAGTCTCGTGCAAAACCTCGTTACTGTTAATCGAGTTTCTGAGTAACCTCGTCACCTGAGAATATAAAAAATGTAACAAAGCCACACTTGACAGGGCAGCTTTGTCTGGTCTCCTGGTGCGCACCAGTCTTAATAAATCGCCCGTTACTTCAAACGCCAACTCCACGTGGGCTTTCCAGTTTGCTCCTACAAGCTTCACCTAGGTTCCTCAGTCATAAAACCATTGCCCAAGTATGGCTCTTCAGCACAAGGCACAAGGTTCCAACAAATGGTGGTGCAGCGGTAGAGTTGCTGCCTTACAGCGCCAGAGACTTGCGTTTTATCCTGACTACGGGTGCTTGTCTGTACAAGTTTGTATGTTCTCCCCATGACCACGTGGGTTTCTCTGAGATCTTCGGTTTCCTCCCGCACTCAAGACCCACAGGTTTGTTGGTTAATTGGCTTGGTGTAAAAAAAATTGTCCCTAGTGTGTATAGGAGAGTGGTGAGTCTGTGGAATTCTCTGCCTCAGAGGGCGGTGGTGGCCGGCTCTCTGGATGCTTTCAAGAGAGAGCTGGATAGGGCTCTTAAAAATAGCGGAGTCAGGGGATATGGGGAGAAGGCAGGAACGGGGTACTGATTGGGGATGATCAGCCATGATCATATTGAATGGCGGTGCTGGCTCGAAGGGCCAAATGGCCTACTCCTGCACCTATTGTCTATTGTCTATAATGTGAATGAATGAATGAATACGTTTATTGTCATTGCACAATACTGTGCAACGAAATTCCATTACATCTCCTCCGGTTAAAAAAATACAAACACGACAACCATTGACACATATGTACACTTATTAGTAAAATAATAAATAAGTATTTAAAAAGAATTAAAACATTTGGCGGCATTTCTTGGAATTACATTTTGCTTCCCCAGTGTTCTCTGTTGGAATTAAGCTCTTTTATCGCACATGGGTAGAAACTATTTTTTAGTCTACCGGTGCGAGCCTTCAGAGACCTGAATCGCCTCCCAGAGGGTAGCAGAGTGAAAAGGTGGTTGGCAGGGTGGGATGTGTCCTGCTTGATATTTATGGCCCGGCGCAAGCATCGGGCCCTATATATAGGTATGTTGCAAAGCCTACCTGAAGCGTCTTTGAAAATCTGCCGCTGCGTGTGTGCGCGATTTTGGCGCCGTTTAGAGGGGGCGGGTTTAAAACGCGATTTTCTCTAGGCTGTTCAAATCGAAGATGTTCAGCCTAGTTAATTATTAACGAAAAATCGCTGAAAGACCCTGTCGCAAAAGCTATTATTAGGTTTAAAGGCCTCGTATAATAGTTATAGTAGTTTAAAAATCAATCTCTAAACCCGCGACCGCCAGCAACCGCAGAGTCTCATAAAGCAGATAGCAGAAGTTAGGTTGTATATTTTTACATTAAAAAGGGCTTCTAAAGATCCCTTTATACAAAATTTAATATTGCGAGTAGCTCAATTTGGGCCCATTATATCGCGCAGTATTTTTCTGGGCATTTGGGGCACAAATCTACCGCAATGTGAACGTTCTAAACCAGCGCGTTCCACAGGGACCCACTGGAAAACTGATTTAAATGGGCATTTATTTACAGCAATTGAACACTAAATTCCTTCCATTTGGTCTATAAATTAATGTAAATGAGATTTAAAAATCATGTTTTATTGTGAATTATTTGTGAATATTATTTGGACATTTAGGCTATTTAAAAATGTTAATAATTTATTAAGAAATGGATAGATGTTTAGATCTAGTAATTGAAGTCTGAAATTAGCTACAATTAGGTAACTAACTAATTATATGCTTTAATTTCAGGTCATCCAAGTAAGATTATTTTATATTTGTTTCAGAATGCTTCAATCTATGATAACTGAAAATTTCATTCAGTTCTCTTAATTTTTAAGAAAGTTATGGGCTTTTGACTGTTCACGATCACAACTTTTTTGTTATGTCCATAGAAAATCAATAGGGAACAAGATGCTCATTTCCGAGTATGAAAATGGCCATAACTTTTTAAATACTTGAGATATGAAAGTGAATTAGGTGTCAAATTAAACTTATTTTTATGCTTTATCTGATGGGATAAATTACAGACTTGATTTTTAAAATCTCAAAATTTTGTAACATTGCTACTATATATATCATCCAAGGAGGGCAGTTGAGCGTTTGTAATGCTCTGTGCAGTTTTTATAATTCCCTGCAGCGCCCTCCTCTCAGCCACAGTACAGCTAGCAAACCACACCAGGATTCCATAGGAGAGGATACTTTCCACGGCGCATCGGTAGAAGGACAGCAGGGATCACTGGTCGGTGCGGACTCAGTGGACTGATGGGCCCGTTTCCACGCTGTATTTCTGAACTAAACTAAAAATAAGTCCCTGTCCTTGGTCATGATGCCAATGAGATGTGAGCTTTATGTGAACAAGAAATATTATGGTTACGTGACAATAAACTAATCAGAATCTGAATTGGAATATGAATTTGAATTATTTCTTTTGCAACCAGTGGCCACAGGCAAGGGAATTTATTAATGTGAGGAGTCCTTATCTATGATGAAAAGAAACATGTTCAAAAGGAAGGGAAGAGAAAGCACAGCACTGTGCGGAAACCTCAGATGGAATTTTCTGCCTCAGAGGGCGGTGGAGGCAGGTTCTCTGGATGCTTTCAAGAGAGAGCTGGATAGTGTAGGGGTTTTGCGTTTCCCTTTACTCCAGTTCGGGCCCAACTGCCCGAGTTATTCTCTCCCTTGTCGGAGGGTCAAACGGCCACCACTCCACTCGAGCGGTTTCCAAGAGAGAGAATACAACAAAAGGGATTCCCCTAGGTTCTAGACCTCGGAATTATGGTGGGATATGATAAAAGGTTGAATTGACCAGAGTGTGCTGATGAGAGAAAACAGAAACCAAGATGGACTCAAAGCAAGTCTAAAATTTACAGGCTTTATTAAACAATGAGAAATCGAATCTCACCAACACTACACAATACGTGGCTAAACTTATGCTTTAAACTAAGACTATGGACGAAAACTATCGGGCACGTCGTGAAACTTACTTTAACACAATTTTACTTGCAAGCATACTTTTATCTTGACCTTTCTCCCCTCAACCTCCTATTTCGGGAACTTCACCAGGTCACCAGGATACTCACAGCTAAGTCGATGCAGGCCCACGAGCTGTCCAGCAGAGCAGGAAGAGCAGGAAGAGAGAGAGAGTTCTGGCTTGACTTCGACTTTTATACCTGAGCTTCCTTTGAAACCCCCAGGTGGTCCTCTGGATAAAAGGGGTTCTTTTGATGTTTCCCAGTTTCGATCTGGCATGAACAATAGGCTTCCGATGATAAGGGGTTTACTGATGTCATGATCCCTCAGCCTGATCGTTATCATCCCCGATGGTGATTGTGCTTGTGCTGGCCTGTTTACCACCGTCTGCTGAGGCTTGGTTCCTTCCTTTGTGTATCCAAGAGAATCTCGTTATCTCCGTCTCAGCCATTCCTGTTCACACCGTTGTGTGATGTCCAAGTCCACAGGCCAGACGGGTTTGAAACTTGAAACTGATTCTTTCTGTGGATTGGGGTTTTTTCCGTTGCAGCCAGCAAATCTGTCTTTTTAAAATATCCATGTCCTTATCCAAGTTCTTCCATAATTTTGGAGGATTTGCCCCAATAACTTACATGCCCCTACGATACGTCCCGCTTGCACGGACCGTATCGATTGACAAAGTTAGTGGCCAATCCTCCAGCCTCAAGAGCTGTAAACACTCCTGGTGAGAAGGTGAAATTATGTACCCCGAAAGCCCCCTTAATAGCTAAACTAGGCCCTCGAAGCACATTAACTTACACTATACACCTTTTACTTTACATCAATCCCACAAACCATACAGTACCCTCACGACCATTCCCTGAAAATGCAGGGATTACAACTTATGTACAAAAACTATTGCACTAGAGTACAGACATTTTACAGTGATGGGGTGTCGTTACGGTGACGTCGGGCGGCTCGATTTACCAGCTGTTGTAATTTGGCCATCCTCCTCCGCCTTTTAAATTTGCAATTAATGCATAGCAAATACACCACAATTATCATCTGGCAGATGATCAGAACATGGGACACGATGCGGACCCATGCTGGTACTATGATCCAGGACTCCAGGTCCCACCAACTTGGAGACTTGATCTCTTCGATCTCCCTGGCGATATCCAGAGTCTTTTGTTCCAGGGAGTAGAAGTGTTTGTGTGACAACTCGACCGCCACCAGCAACTCTTTTAATTTTTCATTCACTGGGGGAATATCATACCCAAAATGGGCAACATAGTTAAATAAGTCAGTTACATTTTCTCGTACCGAGAGGTGAACCGAAGAAGGTTCCGGGATGGGTAATATTCGCTGCTGTGCCACATGGACTTCTGCCCTGGGTTTAAAGCAGAAGCTGCTGTGCGGTATTGGGCACCACAGCTGTGATCCGTGCTGATACCGCTGGGCACTTGTGGTGACACAGTACGTCCCACTGCCTATATACGCCACCTGTGGAGGGACATGGTCTGCCGCCATCGCCTCCATGGTGCAGTTTATAGGCTGTGCCCCAACAGTCCTGAACCCACACTGAGGCCTAGCCTCAGCGCCCATGTGCTGGGGACACAGGATTACCTGTGCTCCCCGGCTCCGACAACCCAAAGGTCAATGCTTGTCACAGCTTGCTCCCTCACTATGACATAGGGCGGGACCTTCCCGTAGCGAATATGTACCCCCCCACGAACAACTCCCACGTTCTCCACTCGGTACAGAGGAGCTGGTCGTGCCGAGGTTCCCATCACCGGGATTCTTACGACCACTCCCATTATGGTGTGATTGGATTTTCCGCAATCCACCGGTACCGGGTAGGCCTCGGAGGCCACACGAAGCTGTCAAGGACTCAAAGTGCTGTTATAAGGGTGTAGCGCTGCTAGGTGCTGGTTGCTTATCCAGGAGGGGACCCGACCTTGCCTCAGGTCTTCCAGGTTGCTCCTCCCCTCCCCCAACAACCATGCACCATACAGCCCACACACCTCATTCTGTGCAGCCTGATCGGACGCATTCCGGTCCTCTTTAATCAAAGCGTTTATCGTTTTTGCATGTGTCTCCAATTGTGCTATGATTTCTTTTAGATGTAGAGTCATTGCCACCTCTTCGTGCAGTCCCGATCCTACCACCGCATTTTCCTCCCCCAGAACCTTTCGTAACTGGCCCTTCAACTGATTGATCTGCAAGGCCAGTTCTACGTTGTCCATGCTATTAATAATAGATGTCCCCGTGTTAAATGCTGTGAACCCGTCGTTAACCACCCCTCGTCTTTGCCTACCGGACCCCAAAGTGAAATCCCCTCCCCCGCAGTACATCTCTTCTATGTCTATGTCCCCAAAATCCAGGTTGTGGAATTTCTGGAACATGTCTATTAGCAGGGCCTGATATAATAATTCCGTCTCGCGGGGGCACCATGCGGGTAACCGCACTTCAGTCAAATCCGATGGACTCCTCCGTGACCCCGCGACGCGCCACGCACATCCGGAGGCACATCGTTGCCATCATCCATACGGCGGGGCTACTTATCTGGAAAACAAAGCAAAACACCTCCTTGCCTCCACAGAGCTTTCTGCCTAATAACGGCATTTGGGGCTTTGATTTTGTCTGTTATGGACCACTTTTCCACAGCACATCCCTTCGATCCCGTACTGTCTGTCCCTGTACTCCCCTGTATCTATACAAAACCTTATATCTAATTACGCTAACTACATCTACTTACACACAAACCAATGCTATATACAACGCCACCCGTCTCCGGGTGGCCAACTCATAACTGGTCCCCGTCACGCTGGGGCCACCCCTCTGGTGGGCCCACCCGTGCAGGCCAGAACTCCTCCTGTTGAGGGGCCTGACTGTCCCTCACCTCCCTTTGCACTACGGGGTTTCGAGATACCCCTACGTTCCCTATGGAGACTGGGCTCCCTCCAGTCGCACTCCGTAGTGCCCTGTTTCGACCACTCTCCTTCCCGGCCCTCCTGTGGCCGGCCCCAGCCCTAGGTTTAATTAGGGATGGGGACCACCTTACTGGGGGTTTAGTGACCCTGTCACTCCTACGTCTGACCGGGGGTTCCCACACCAGAGGTGATACCTCCATCTCCTCTGTTTCTGCTAGTTCTGCCTCTCTTAGGCAGTCTACGGTACCTGCCTGCGGAGGGCTGGAGTCAGCCTCCTTCTCCGCTGCTTCCAGTCCTCGCCCTGGAACACAGCCGGCTGCTTCAGGCTGACTACCTGTGGATTCGCCTGGCTCCCCTACGGTTTCCACATCAACCCGGGTCTGTTCTTGATCTTTACCCCCATACGGTCCCTCTATCTTCTCCTGCCTGCAAATGGCTGCTGAGGCAGCCTTTAATATGGGGTCTTGTGCCTGGACCGTGGTCAGGTCCAGGGCCAAAACCATTCCCGCACTCTCCTTTTCTCGAGGCTGCTCCCTGGCTGCAGCTACCTGTCCTTCCTCATAGGGGATCCCATGCTTTCCCACTCCTGGCTCCTTCCCTGGCCAAGCAATCCGCCCTCTGATTCCCCTCGCCCCGTGGACTATAGGGCACCCCACTAGATAGAGGGGATGTACGGGGGTTGTCCATGTGGACAATGCTACTGGAAGCACCTGTGTCCAGCAGGTAACTCCCGACCACATTCTGGACCTCCATCTTGACCCAGGGTCTCCCACATGGGCCACACTCTAACGGGCATAGGAATGTGGGCTGTTTCGCTGGCAGTCATAAAGGTGCCGGGGGTGCGGATACGGTCGCGCCCTGGTCTGTTGCCATGGCTACCTGTCCGGACCCTCCCGCCTTTGACTGCAAATAAGTAATTAGATCTCTTACATCTATTTTTACCTCTGGGGCTGGGTTGGCCGTTACCGGGGTCCTATCCCCCACTGCTCTACTTGGGTTTCTGCACTCCCTCTTGTAGTGCCCGTGCTTCCCACACCCGTAGCACACCAGCCTCATCTCGGAAGAGGTCTGGCTGCCTTCCTGTTTCCACTGCCTCCTTTTGGGGGGTGCCGGTACTATTTCGTGCACCTTGCCCTTAAAGGGCTTCTCCTCACTTCTCTCCCCATTGCGGTATGCAAGGGTGAGCTTCCTGATCACCTCCGCCTCGTTAAGGTTTGGTTCAGCTGGGTCGAACCAGTGCTCGGCCTTTGCCCTAACTCGCGGGAGGCAATTCGCCACCAGATTCTTCAGCCAGTGAGCTGTTCTCTCATCTAAATTCTGCCTATCTAAAGGCATCCCACACGCTCCCTCATACACTGTCCACAGCCTGTCTGCGAACATGTCCGGGGACTCAGCTACCTGCTGCTTCGTCTCCCCCACCCTGGTGAAAGGCCTACCCTGATTCAACCCCATGGCCTCCAGAACCGCTGTCTGTGCCGCTACCCATGTTTCAGGTCTTCCCCCTTCCCTGGAGGTCACCGCCTTGCATAGGTATGAATCTAGGGTCATCAGTAGCAGCTTTACCCGTTCTACCTCATCGCAATCGTTTATGTCGGCTGCCTGCTGCACCTCCATAAAATGCAATGACGGGTCTCCTGCCCTGGTTAACCTGGGAACGTGAGCCACCATCCCCCTCAGCACATGTGCCCCATGGGGAATGATGATATCACTCTCTATGGGCCCCCTATCTGCCTGCCCTACCGGGGGACCATATTTCCTTTGCCGTACCGGGCACATCTGCCCTACTCGGGGCTGTTGCCCCTTTACCTCCGGCTCTCCCACTATGATCGGTAACCCCACCACCTCGTGGTGTGCTACACATGGCACGGAAGCCGCTAACTGAGGGTGCTCTCCCGCCCCTCCTTGGGCCTGTCCCTCCCCGGACAACCCGAATCCCACCTGCCGACCCGGACCTATCCCCGGCGCCTCAGGAGGCGGTCTATTCCCCTTTGCCCCTGGGGAATCATCTGCTGAGGGAAGCCCTCTGCCCCCGGGGGACCCCCCTGGTCCTACCAGGTGAACCCGTCCCCTAGTATTGGACAGAGTCTCCTCCAGCTGCGCTATCCTTGCCTGGCAAGGCCCGTGATCACTATCGCCTAGCTCGCTACGGGCCACCCTGTATGCTGCTTGTATATCTTGGAACTTTCCCTCCAGCTCCCTGCACTTCTGTGTACTCTGAGCCAGGAGTTCCTGGGCGTTCCGTTCCCTCTCCTTTGCCTCTACCACCTGGCATTGGAGGAATTCCTGGGCATTTCTGTGGGACTCCCTCGCCTGCAAGATACACTGCCTGGCTTTACTGCATTCCTCAGATAGCCCTTCCCCTTCTCTAGCGCTTTCTTCAGCGCTGGCCCTAGCTTCTCTCAACTGCACTTCCAGTCTATCTACCTGTCTGTGCATTTTTGCTACCTGCTGTGATAGGCACGCTAGCCAAACTGCCTTTTCCTGCCCTTTATTATACGCTTTGCTTTCCATCCATTGAGCCGCAGCTGCTGCAGGCTGCTGTGCTGTCAACAATGCTATCACCCATTGTTTGGTGAGATTGATCTTTTTAAACAGATAAGAGGAGTTTCTCTCCTCCATCTTGCTACGTTCTCTCACCCCCTCTGGAAAATCACATATCCCAAACCACCGAGGTCCTGCCGCGGTCGCCATTCTGTAGGGGTTTTGCGTTTTGTGATTGTGCTTCTGCTGGCCTGTTTACCACCGTCTGCTGAGGCTTGGTTCCTTCCTTTGTGTATCCAAGAGAATCTCGTTATCTCCGTCTCAGCCTTTCCTGTTCACACCGTTGTGTGATGTCCAAGTCCACAGGCCAGACGGGTTTGAAACTTGAAATTGATTCTTTCTGTGGATTGGGGTTTTTTCCGTTGCAGCCAGCAAATCTGTCTTTTTAAAATATCCATGTCCTTATCCAAGTTCTTCCATAATTTTGGAGGATTTGCCCCAATAACTTACAATAGGGCTCTTAAAAATAACGGAGTTAGGGGATATGGGGAGAAGGCAGGAATGGGTTACTGATTAGAGGTGATCAGCCATGATCACATTGAATGGCGGTGCTGGATCGAAGGGCCAAATGGCCATCTCCTGCACCTATTGTCTATTGACTCCCAAATAAAATGTGATGTGGATAGCAAGGAAACCACAAAGCAGAAGAAGAAGTAGTTTAAGGAGGAGTCTGAAAAAAAAAAACAAGGTTTAAAAAAAGAAAAAAAGAAAAACCTTATCTATGGTGTGGATATCAGGTCTTGTCTTGATCAGGATTGGCCTTAATATTTCTTAAATATACAAAAGTTTTCTGACAATCCTGTGACATGCAATGTTTGTGTATATAGCTTTAAAAACCAGGTCGACATGTTGGTATTGTCATATTTGTTGGTTGGGCAATGTTTGTTGTTGGTATAGGAAGCTTGGCTCGAAGCTCTGCCCAGTTACTTGCCTTACTAAACAGCAATAGAAGAACAACCTTTGGTTGTTACATTTCCTATCGGAATCTTCAATATCTTAAATCCCTTTCACTTCTTGCAGTATAATTTCAATTCTCTTATCTTAAAGTCATTCCCAGGATTTATGTTCTCCTTCTGTACTACATTAGGAAATATAAATACAAAAACAAGAGACAGGGAAAATCAGTTGGGCATCACATGTGGGCGAGACAGGTAGGGAAATTGTCTGTACACTATGATGGTTAATATTCTGTATTGATACTACTTTCACTGTATTTGCTACAAGGATGTTTTTGCATCAACATTTAGTTCAATATGATTAAATGTATTAGACACAGTGAAATGCTTTGTTTTGCATATAATCCAGTAACATTTTGCTATATATATGCACAATCATAGATAAGTTAAAAAGTGCAATGATTGTAGTTTAAAAAAGGTAGATCTCTTCTGAGGTAATACACAGTCACCGTGTTTTTTGCACCATCTTGTAGCTTTCAAATATCCAGTTCGTAAAAACATCAAAGTTGGACACAAAATGCTGGAGTAATTCAGCGGGTCAGGCAGCATCTCTGGAGAGGAGTGATCGGTAACGTTTCCAGTGAGAACCATTCCTCATACTGAGGAGGAATTTTCTCCAGAGATGCTGCCTGACCCACTGAGTTACTCCGGCATTTTGTGACTAAGTTCAGTATAAACTAACATCTACAGTTCCTTCCTATGCATTTAATAAATGTCAAGTCTTATCTTGGCCTTACAAACCTGATGTCCTTAAAGGTAGTTGGCCTTAAAGGCCAAGCCCTGAGAAGATGTAAATTAGTTTGCAGTTGTAATGTAATCCTGAAAAATAATGAAGCCTTTTTAAGACGGGAGAGAAAAGGGTTAATGTTAGTTTCATTACTGGCTGTATCCCATCCAACATTTTTTTTCCGCTCTTATCATCTCCTGACACATATCAGCAATCAGGTGTGCGGCTCATGATGTCACACAGAAATCAGATGTCGCCTGCCATCACGTGTATGTGTTCCCAACACAGGGACAAAACGTTGGCGGTTGGCCAGGAGAAAGTGTGGACTTTGAGCATTCACTGTTCAAGCAGTGAGCAAACTGCAGCAGAATAAAGCATTTTATTTCACTAACTGAGTCTTGTCAAATGGACATCAGTTATGGGGGTTCTGCATTGGGTGCCTATACAGGTAAATGTCTTCTTAATATGAATGTATATCTTTGTATGCTTTGTTGTCACCTTCCCCGAGCTAACAATGATCTATTCTACATTTTCCTTCATCTGCCTCCCCTTTGATGCCTTGTTTTCACACCTTACCCTTCCATACCTCTGTGTGTCTCCCTCTTCCTTGACTCAGTTTGAAGAAGAGTCTTGACCCGAAACATCATCCATTTCTTCTATCCATGGATGCTGCCTGTCCCGTTGAGTTACTCCAGCATTTTGTGTCTATCTTCGGTGTAAACCAGCATTTGTACTTTCTTCCTACACATGAATATATGTTGAGCTGAGCTAGATTATGTGGTAGCAGGAAATGGCTTCATGTTACAAAGAGATTTGCCTGAGGATGGTGTATATAAAGTTGATTGGGTTGTTGATTTCTTGAGTGATAGCTGCAGGATAATTGAGCAATTTGCTGTGCATATTTTAATACTGTGATTTCTTATTGGTTGGGTTGAATTTCTCGATAGTTTTCATGTTCATGTGGGCACAAATAATCGGGTTGAAACTGGCCTGCTTAAGAATGTAACACAAAGAAGCAATGTGTGTTAATCCTTCATCCCATCAATGTCTGGCCTCAGCTCCAGATATTCACTGATATTGGTTGTTTTACAGTTCCACAGATATTGGCGGCCATTTGATCAGAGGCAGCATCAGAGCTGTACTCATTCCAAGCTTTATCTATTATCTGGCATTGCCTGTATATGAATGGACAACAATCAGCTGTGTCTGCGCCTTTGAAGTTTGATCAAAGACACTCAACTACAGGAACATAGTCAGAACAAAGTCAGTGCAAATGATGGGTACATGTCAGAAGGCCAGTTATAATACAATAAGTCCAACAATTCTATCCACATTGTACCTGAGATTTGGAATGGTTAATGGGAGAGTGTGGAGGAGCTTCCTTTGAGATCTAACCGACCATGTTATTGTTGTGAGTCATTTCCTTAAAAAAAACAGCTTGCTAGATTTGTGATTGATTTTCAAAAATGTTGCTTGAAAACGAAAGTTGAATGCAACAAGTCTCTGAAGTGTAGATTTTTTTTCAAGTGCAGATACCTTTAATTTCATGCAATTTGTAACAGCTTATGGTTCAGTTTCCAGATGATATTGACATATCGTTTTTGTCCTTACTCCTTTAATTTTTTTTGTGTTGTTTAGTTTACGGATACAGAGCAGAACCATTTCCCTCAGACCCCACCAAGTGCCCACTGACCAGCGATCCCCCCAACACTAAAGGGCCTGTCCCACTTTCACCACCTAATTCACGACCTCTGCCGAGTTTGCCCTTGACTCGTACTCGCAGCATGGTCGTCACGAGGTCGTAGGAGGTCGTCGGTAGGTTGTAGCAGGCCGTGATGCTAGTCGTAGGTACTCGTGGCATCAAGTAGGTCGGGGCTATTTTTCTAGCCTGATGAAAAATGTCCACGTGTAAAAAAGGTTGTGAATTAAGTCGTGAAAGTGGGACAGGCCCTTAACACTAAGCTACACAAACTGTGGACAATTTACAATTTTATCAAGCCAATTGACCTACAACCCAGTACATCTTGGGAGTGTGGAAGGAAACCGGAACTCCCGGAGAAAACCCATGCAGGTCACGGGGAGAACATACAAACTCTGTGCAGACAGCACATGTAGTCAGGATCAAGCCCGGGTCTCTGGTGCTGTAAGGCAGCAACTCTAATGTTGCGCCACTGTGCCGTCCACAGAACAATGTGGTAAGTAATGTCATGAGTTTACTGGAACTACTGTTCAATAGGACCTTTGATTATAGACTGCTTTCTTCTGCTGCATATGAGGCAAACCTTTTTTTATTTGGAATGGATGTGCAAAGTTTCAATTGATATGGCATGACATAAGGCAATAGATTGAAACAGTGGCCATTCATAATGGTGGTCTCAGATTGCATTCATGACCGAAGGACTTTTGCTTGGAGACCTCTTTTTATTTTTACTTTTTCATTTTCATGTCTTCAATTTCATGTTGAAGTGTTCAAAACTGTACTCTCTACCTGTACCATGCTGCCTTTTTTACTCACTGATTAAATATAGACTACGTCTCTCTTTTAGGCATTTTCCATCTCCATCTGAACACTATTCTAAAGTTCCATGGCCTGCCATCAATATAATCTACTTGATTATGATCTTTCCTCCTCAGACAGTTAATGTCAAATGTATTTCTTGTACGTTGGGTCAATTCTGCTTTCATTCATGCATGTTGTGCACTGGATTCAGTTTATAATAAAGCAATAAGGTGAGATGGCAAAGGTTAAATGAGATGTGCGGGGCACGTTTTTTTACACAGATGGTGATGATTGCCGGAAAAATGTTGCCAGTGGTGGTGGTTGAAGCAGATATGTTAGAGGCATTTAAAATACTTTTGGATAGGCATATGGATATGCAGGGAATGGAGCGATGTGGATTTGACTTGGCAACATGTTCAGCACAGACATTGTGGGCCGAAGGGCCTGTTACTGTGCTGTACTGTTCTATGTTCTACAATAACCTTATGGCTGAAGCCATTCCAGAGGATGAGAGGTGTAGAATGAAACTGCAGGTATTGGTTTATACTGAAGATAGACACCAAATGCTGAGTAGCCTAGCAGTCCAAGCACAATCTCTGGAGAAAAAGGATGGGTGACGTTTTGGGCCGGGACCCTTCTTCAGAGGTTAAGAGATCTGGTTACAATTAGCACAGCATTAACCCTGCCCTTACATAGTCACATCTGGTAAATGTGGCCTTGAATAGGATACAGAATCTACATCAATCTCTAATTTGAGGTTGAATTTTGTCTTTTCATCTTTTAGCTCAAGATGCTAATAGCATCATTGGGTTGTACAGGATACAAATAGGCCTTTTGGCCCACATCTCTGCCAACCAGCATGCCTCTCTATGCTAATCCCATTTGCCTGCATTAACTCCATACATTCTGGGCCCTGCTCCATCAAGTATTTGTCCAGAATCATCTTAAATGTTGTTAATGTTCGTGCCTCCACTACTTCCTCTCATGCCAATAATGTCAGGGTGGAATGCCATTGTATCTAATGCCTTTGGACAGCGAAATTAGTTAATTGTCCTCGTTATGAATCATAGAGATTGATTAGCCTCCAGCGTATGGTGTAATGGACATATGGCGTTAATAGGTGGGGCAAGAAGAACATTCCATTCTCTTAATACTAACAATCTTCGCCCAGGCAAGCAGAATTGTGTTTGCATAGATTCAATGCACCATAAAGCAGCTTTCATTAGATTATAAAAGCAGTGTTCGGAGGCAATCGCTAAATGTTAAAATGTAATGGGTTTTTTGAAACCTAGTGTATGTTTTACATTCCTTCTCATCCCTGACAGCAGAAGGAGAAAGCACTCTGGTACTGAGAAGAGCAGTTCCATAGGCCAGACGATGACCAGATATTCATTCCATTTTTCCTTTCGAAGGCAGACAAAAATGCTGTAGAAACTCAGCGAGTGAGGCAGCATCTATGGAGCAAAGGAAATGGGTGACATTTCGGGTCGAGATCCTTCTTCTTGCTGAAACATCGCCCATTTCCTTTGCTCCATAGATGCTGCCTCACCCGCTGAGTTTCTCCAGCATTTCTGCATACCTTTGATTCTACAGCATCTGCAGTTCCTTCTTAAACACTTTTCCTTTCAATCATTCTTCCTTCTCAATAAATGTCATAAGGTCATACGGAATAGGAGTAGAATTAGGCCATTCGGCCCATCAAATCTACTCCGCAATTCAACCATGGCTGATCTACCTCCTAACCCCATTCTCCTGCCTTCTCCCCATAACCTCTGACCCCTGTATTAATCACGAATCTATCTATGCCTTAAAAATATCTACTGACTTGGCCTCCACAGCCTTCTGTGGTAAAGAATTCCACAGATTCACCACCCTCTGACAAGTAATTTCTCCTCATCTTCCCAAAAGAACATGTGTTGGTTCAATTTCATCAACTGCTCATTTAAAAAAGAAATCTGTCCCCTTATGGGAAGGTTCCTCCTTGACCATTGCCACATTTATGGGCATTTTTTGGAAAACTTGAGTAGGTATAATTGGGTATCATTGGGAGGGACCTCATACACTGACTTTTATATTGGTGGGGGAAGTACAATATTTAATAAGAGGAGTTTTGGGGGAAAAAAAGTGCAACAAATCTTTTTAGAGAGATGCGATTTCCTAGCTGTCTACTGGCAGTTGTGTGTCCAGTCACGGAGCTGAACTCTGGGGTGCGCACGCCGTCACCTGAACTGAGCAGGAAATTACAAGTTTAAACTCATGGAACCGATGAAATGATTCACAAAGAGTAAATAAAAAAAGTTCCTCATTGAAGGATTCACATATCACCTTTGTAAAGGCCCTACCTAGCTCTTTGTGTGAGATACTGGTGATAAAGAAAAGTGACTTTCAAAAGGGAGATGTTAGTAAAAGAACCATATTAACAAGCAGAATACTGGGGCAAGTGGTGGTTGATTGATTTATTGATACTTTATTGTCACAGGTGACAGGTCACAGTGAAATTCTTTGTTTTGCGTACCATACACAAAGTATGCAAAGAGTCACCGTGTACAGGGTGCTGACAAAGATACAAAGTAGTCCCCAATGGCCCCTCTGTGTTCTCGGTGCACCCCCCCCCCTCCCCCCCCGACTCCCCCAACACTGGGTCCCTCTTTGTTTTCGGCGGCACGTTCCCGTCCGACCTCCAGCCCCACCACTTCTTTCTCAGTGGGATTTACTGAGACCATAATGGGGAGTAAGGGGTGGTCATTTAAGACTGAGGTGAGAAAAAACTTTTTTCTCCCAGAGAGTCGTGAGTTTATGGAATTCCCTGCCACAGAGGGCAGTGGAGGCCAAATCACTGGATGGATTTAAGAGAGAGTTAGATAGAGCTCTAGGGGCTAGTGGAGTCAAGGGATATGGGGAGAAGGCAGGCACAGGTTATTGATAGGGGACGATCAGCCATGGTCACAATGAATGACGGTGCTGGCTCGAAGGGCCGAATGGCCTCCTCCTGCACCTATTTTCTATGTTTCTATGTTTCAATGTAATGTCTTTATACTAATGTTTCTCAATGCAGATTGTTCCTGAAATGTTTCAATACTTAGTCATCTGGTGCTAACATATTTCACATCATCCAAATGACTTGGTGGAAATTTCCATCAAAATGAAACCCCCTTACAATTTGAAACTCCATCTTTTACTTTCAGTCATTTAAGTAACACCACCTGGCTCTGACAGTGAAACTCTATGACAGAAAATTGATCTGTAGAGGATAAAGCAGCTAGCCTGTGTCCTCATCTGTCAAACCAGCTGCATCTACTCCTCTAACTCAAGTAACCGTTGCATCCCCTCTCTCTCTCCGTCCCTCTCCCACCCTAGCTTCAATCGTCCTGTTGAGTCTCATTGTCTGTAACTCGTTTTCACCTAGCTCACAGCTAACAATGGCTTGTTTCCTTTATCATTGTTACTTTTGTACGTATCTTTCATTCCTTTGTTCTATATCTCTCTACATCACCGTCTCTTTCTCTTGTTTCCCTTTCCCCTAACTCTCAGTCTGAAGAAGGGTCTCGACCCGAAACGTCACCTGTTCCTTTTCTCCAGGGATGCTGTCTGACCTGTGAGTTACTCTAGCTTTTTGTGTACACCTTCTCCTTTTGTGTTAATACGCAAACCCTGTTTGACATGACAGTAGCTTGCAGAAAGGGAAATTAATTCTATCAATGATTCTTCCTCTTTGGTAATGAAATAGTAAAATTATTCTGCAGATCGACACATTCTTTGACCTCCTGCAGTTAATTCCAGGTTTCTGAAATTGCCATTTGAAATGTATTTAACCCTAATGATTCTCATAGAGGCTGAAGAAACAGCAACCTCATATAGCTGCAAACCTTTCTGTCTGCCACAATTATTGATGCCCAATGAGAGATCTCAGGGCAGTGCATTGAGGGTATCAGAGGGCAGAGAAATGACATTCAGTTCAGTTCATTTCCTCAGTTCTGCCTCGGGAAAATCAATCACATGTTACTGACGTAAAAAACAAAACATGCTGGAAATCCATAGCCCTTAAGGCAGCATAAATGTAACGAGAAATAGAAAACTGGGAAAAATGAAACTTTAATTCCTGTTTCTTTATCCACAAGTACAGTCTAATTTGCTGGACATTTCCATTATATTTTATTTCACCTTTCCAGCATTTATAATTTTGTTTGCATTTCCATTGTAATACCAAATATCTGCCATGAAAACTTGTCAGAACGTCATACACTGTAAATAGTTACAGATCAGATCAGATCCGTTAACATCTTGGTTCTGTGTATTTCACTTTAAAATAAATTCAAATTGTTAACAAGTTATTTTTTGACATTCTGAAGCAGTCACAGTACATCTGTTGCTGATTAACTGTGTGTGCACGAAAATTACAAGGAACAGATTAAAATGTTTTTAATCAATGTTCAATCTTTGATCAATCTTGATTACAGAGTGTTCACAGTATGGAAATGTGCCACTCAAGCCAATAGTTCCTTTAGAATATCTACAGGTGACACAAGCCTCCTGCAATCCACCTTCTCCTAACCTCATCAACATATTCTTTCTTCCTTTCTCCCTCTTGATACATTTGCCCTTAAATGTGAGATCTATCCGCTACGTAAGTGTCTCTATGTCAATTGCAACAACAGCTTGTGGTGGTGAGTTTTATTCTAACCACTTATTTGATAAATATGTCTCATGAATTTCCTGTTGAACTTATGAATGACATCCCACAGTTATGGCCTCTTTTCTGGTGTGGTGCTTTGTACTTTCACATGGTGAGCAATGTAATTTGTTTAGTACTTGAGGTTTGTCTGTGATTACTGCAAGCCAGAAACACGAGCTCACACAAGTCTCTGCACTCCTTCAATGTCAAAGTCAGGGGCACCTTCACTTGTAGAAACCTTGTAGTTAGTATATGTTACTTGAGGCTGTTTGCAAATTACTGATTCCTCCCAGAGGAAACACATGCAGTCACGGGGAGAACGTTATAACACCATACAGACAGCATCCAGGGCCAGGACCGAACCAGGGTCTCTGGCACTGTACGGCAGCAGCTCTACCGCTGCGCCACTGTGCCGCCCAAAACTGGGCTTCAAAAACAAACCCCATCTACAGAACACCTCTGAGAAACATGGGCTGAGGGCAAAGTCATGCCATCAATGCTGCTGTTAGTTAACGTGTGTAATTAAAAAAAAAATTGTAATTGGCATAAGCATTAAGAAAATATATTCAACAAAAATAAATGATTAACAATAGAAATGCTGGAGTAAGTCAGCAGGTCAGGCAGCATCTCTGGAGAAAAGGAATACTGCAGGTGACGTTTTGAGTCAAGACTGTTCAGACTGAGAGGCAGGGGAGAGGTATAAAAAGGTACAGAGAACAAATGAATGAAATGTATGCAAAAGGACAAAGCAAAGCCAGCATCGATGATCAAGGACAGGTGGAGCCCACAAGGGTCCATTGTTGGCTGTGGAGAAGGAACAAACAATGTTTGTTTGTGCCGTGAAGGGAGAGTGGACGCTGGCGCGATTTGGTTGCCGCTGCTCTCTCTTCACACTGTGTTTTTGATTTTCTGTTTTTGGATTGAATTCTGTTTTTAATTTGTGTCATTGTGATGTCTTTAATTACTTGTTTTACTCCGATTATATGTTTTTATTCCGATTACTATGTAAGGTGTCCTTGAGATTTTGTATGAAAGGCGCCCATTAAATATAAAATTTATTATTATTATTATCTTGATTAACAATAATGCTGGTTGTCGCAAGGATACATTTATCTTCTTTCTATTTAATAGATCTATTTCCCCTAACACATTACTGCCGTGGCAATCAGAATTGTATGCTGACGACATACAGTGAAACTAAACATTTTGCCCATTGATTTCGGGATGTGTACTTTAGTTTGAGTCAAGAATGATATCTGGTCACAGATAAGCAAGGTCTGAGCAGCTGTTTCATCACAGTACCTTGTAACCATTTTTGCACGGGTTCACCACATTTTACAAATAAATGACCAGGATATAACTAATAAGTCAGATGACAATTCCACGTTTGGCAAAGTCGTTCATTGTTACCACCATCTCTAAATGTTGATAAGTTGTGAGTTCCACAATTTTGCCAGTGATATAACAGTGAGCGCGGCATGGTGGCACAGCAATAGAGTTGCTGCCTGACAGCACCAGAGACTCAGGTTCAATCCAGACTACGGGTGCTGTTTGTACGGAGTTTGTATGTTCGCCCCATGACCACGTGCGTTTTCCCCAGAGTCCTCCCGTTTCCTCCCACACTCCAAAGACGTACAGGTTTGTAGGTTCATTTGGCTTTGGTAAATTAAAAATTGTAAATTGTCCAGAGTGTATAGGATAGTGTTAGTGCACGGGGATTGCTGGTAGGCATGGACTCGGTGGGCTGAAGGGCCTGTTTCCACGATTTATCTAATCTAAATCTTCGCCTTGCTGCGATCAGTCTTCTCAGCTCTCCTACATGCTTAGACCTACTTACTAAACAGTTGAAGCTATTTAAAAGAAAGCAGTTCATATGGTATATGTGAGACAAAAAAATGTTCAAAGCTGTTATGCAGAAGGAGGTTATGCAATATCTATATTACTAAAAGTCTCATCTTGACCACTTCCTGTTGCACTGCATATTGATGTTTGAAAAAACGCTACCACTGATGGCTGTGATTTTTGGCCATCTTACTCAGAGTCCCCCTCCGCTGGTCAGGACAAGAGGATTTTTTCCATCGATGAAAAATAGAAGACTTATTAATGTTTTTAAAATGTTGAGATTCTCTCTCCTGTCAATCACGTCATGAAGGCCACGTCCCTTCTGGTGGGAGGCGGGAGAGACTATAACACCCGGAAGTGTGGAGGTGCCTCAGTTCCCTGCAAGATGAGGGAGCGACAGGTCACGACTCTCAGTCTGAGCTGTGAATAACACTGAACAGATGTCTTCTAAACTGTGAATGGTTTTACTGACCTGTCAGTGCTCTTAATATGGTTTGAAAATGTGGTTTGAAAATGCAAAAGTGTGTTTTGGTTTGAAAATGCTAAAGTTGCCTTTGGTTTAAAAATGCTAAAGTTGCCTTGCCTAATTGGAAAGCTGATTTGAGAATGCAAAAGTTGCCTTGCCTAATTGTAAAGCTGGTTTGAGAATGCAAAAGTTGCCTTACCTTCTATATAATTAATAGTCTAATCTTGACCACTTCCTGTTTGTGCTGGATATTGATTTTAGAAAAAACGCTACCACGTACGGCTGTGATGTTTGGCCATCTTACTCAGAGTCCCCCTCCGCTCATCAGGTGCGGAGAATTTGTCCCATCGATGAAAAATAAAAGAGTTATTAGTGTATAAACAATGTTGAGATTCTCTCTCCTATCAATCACGCCATGAAGGCCACGCCCCTTCTGGTGGGAGGGGGAGGGACTATAAAACCCAGAAGTGTGGGCGTGGCTCAGTCTCTGCAAGATGGGAGAGGGAGAGGTCACGACTCTCTGTCTTTAGTGGCTTTGCACCCTGCTTGAAGTGGCAGGACTGCACTCGAGTTTGATGGCTTTGCACCCTGCTTGAAGTGGCAGGACACTGAACTCGAGTTTGGTGGCCTTGCACCCTGCTTGAAGTGGCAGGACACTGCATGCAAATTTGATGACCTTGCACCCTACTTGAAGTGGCAGGACACTGCACTCGAATTTAGTGGCATTGCACCCTGTTTGAAGTGGAATTTCAAGGAATAGCTGTGTCAACTGCCAGCCCACCAGCCTTGAGTGAGTGAGCTGCCAGCCCAAGAATCCATACGGCCCACAATGTCCATACTAACCCTCTGGAAACCAGTCCCTTCAGCCCACAACACCCATACTAGCGCTTCAGAAAGCCAATTCTGGAATTGGTGGAGAGGTGAAATATTGCATTGGGGGACCAGCCCTCCCGTGTGAAGCTGGGACCCAACGGGTCCCACTTAGTCTAGTATATTTATATAAAATTTGTATATCAGTTCATAAGTCATAGGAGCAGAATTAGATTATCCGAACCATTGAGAATACTTTGCTTCACACTTCACTTTTACTCAAAGTTAGAAACCTTTGTCCTAAAGCATTACTCTTAGTATTATGATAAAAAGAGGAAGCTATTAAATGTATATATTATACTGTTTTTACAATACAAAGGATATCCTAACATTATCAAGGTTTTATTACAAATCCTGCTGATTTTTCTTTAAAAGAACATTCCTTAAAATGTGTAATTTAGTAGACGTGCAGTCTAGTGTAGTATATCAAGCCGAACACCAATGTAGGTTCCAGATTTAATCTGTAGTTTGGGATAAAATGTTAGTCAGTGATCCTAAATCTGATATACTTGCACAAAACACACCTGCATGGTTGTCAATTCAATGCAAGGTTAAGAAATAAATTATAATACGCTTTTCAAGGTCCTTTTTGGATGTTCCAAAAACTTTTGCAGTCAATTAAATACTTTTGAAGTGAACCGCTGAGTTACTCCAGCACTATGAGTCTTTTATTTTTGGAGAATGGATGTGCTCAGTTGATTTTGATTGGCTGGGTATCACCCATGGAAGCTCAGTGAGGTATCGGAGAATGATCAGTGCTTGGATAATTATATGGTGTGTGAACATCTTTCAACAGGTTAAGGGAATAAATGTAAATAAGTTATGCATTTTAAAATATTCATTCAAGTGTCAAAATAATTGCTGCACTTTTGTTCCAAGTAGCTTGTTCATGAGGAGATATTTTCAAGGTACACCGTTGACCAATGCATAATTTATAACTCTCATATTTTTATAATATTTTTTGGAAGTTCTCATCACATTTCTATTTGAACTGAGAATGCCTGTCCATGATACTGTCCATTGTGAAGCCAATGGAAAATGGCCCTCTGGCATAACTTGCCCACAGTGATCAGTGGGCAATATTCAATCTTAATCCCACCTCTTTGAGATCAGTCTTCTCAGTTGGTCCATAGCCTTTCATGCCTAAGCAATTCTGGAGCTCATCTAGCCATTTCTTAAATACTGCGAGCAATTTGACAGCAACCGGTTTCACAGGAAGTGCATTGTAGATACTTACCACTCTCTGGGTGAAGAAGATCCCCTTTATATCCCTTCTAAATCTCCCCGCTTTCTCCCTAGATTCATATCCTCTAGCTTTATCTCTTGCTGATGTGGAGAAAAGCCTCCCGCATGCCACCCATATATATATATATCCCTCAAAAATATATAACCTAAATCATGTCCCTTTTTAATGAATGAATGAATGAATAAGTTTATTGGCCAAGTATTCACATACAAGGAATTTGCCTTGGTGCTCCGCCCGCAAGTGACAACGACATACAGTGATAGTTAGCAATGACACATTAAACATTAATAATAACACATTATTGATTATACATGTGAATTATGTAGAATACCAGAGCAAAAGGAGGCTATAGATTTTTGGCTATTGAGTAGAGCTACTACTCGTGGAAAAAAAGCTGTTTTTATGTCTGGCTGTGGCAGCTTTGACAGTCCGGAGTCGCCTTCCAGAGGGAAGTGATTCAAAATGTTTGTGGCAGATGATCTTGCCCACTCGCTTCCTGGCCCTTGCAGTGTACAGTTCATCAACGTAGGGAAGGTTGCAGCCAATAACATTCTCAGCTGATCGGACGATTTGCTGCAGCCTCCGGGTGTCGTGCTTGGTGGCTGAGCCGAACCAGATCATGATGGAGAAGGTGAGGACAGACTCTACGATGGCCGTGTAGAATTGGACCATCATTGTCCATGGCAGAGTGTGCTTTCTCAGCTGCCGCAGGAAGTACATCCTCTCTTTTTGACTGTGAAGATGAAGGTAGCCCCCCATTTAAGGTCCTTGGAGATGATGGTTCCCAGGAACTTAAAAGACTCCACAGAAGTGACTGTGGTGTTGTTGATGGTGAGTGTGGTGAGGGGATGGGGAGCTCTCCTATAGTCTACTATCAATTCCACTGTCTTAAGAGCATTGAGCTCCAGGCTGTTGCATTGGCACCAGGCTGCCAGCTGTGTCACTTCCTGTCTGTAGGCAGATTCTTCCCCATCCTGGATCAGTCCAATCTGGGTTGTGTCGTCCGCAAACTTGAGAACGACACAACCTACTCTGCTGGAAGGGAGAACAGACCTACCTTCTCCAGTCTCTCCCCATAACTAAACTGATCCATCCCAGACAACATCCTGATGAACCTTCTGTGCACCTTCTCCAGCTTCTCAATCCTTCCTTTTAGCATAGTCACCAGAAATGCATACAGTTCTGCAGCTGAGACCTGACCAGGACTATATAACTCTAGTTCTCCGACTAGTTTGACTGTCCTCCTGATTACATTTTACTTTGTATACCTTGTTGTCATCTTCCCCATGCTAACAATAATCTATTCCACATTTTCCTTGATCTTTGTCCCCTTTGATCTCTCGTTTTCACACCTTCCCCTTCCATATCACTCGCTTCCCTCTCCCTTGACACTCAGTCAGGAGAAGGGTCTCAACCTGAAATGTCACTCATTTCTTCTCTCCAGAGATGCTGCCTGTCCCGCTGAGAACCAAAAAGTAACGATGATCAAGGAAATTATGTCATTTGGGTTGGAATACAACTAGCCCTTTTAGAGGGAAGTTTGGAAATAGATAGGGTGGTGGCAATCTGGAATTATTTTCCGCCAAAGGCAATTAACATCTTTTCAATTGTTAGTCAGCAACCTGAGAATGGTAGACTTTTGTGAACCAAAGAGACAAACTGATATGAGGAAAAGGCAGGTAGACAAAAATGCTGGAGAAACTCAGTGGGTGACGTAGCATCTATGGAGCGAAGGAAATAGGCGACGTTTCGGGTCGAGACCCTTCTTCCGACTGATGAAATTGGCGACGTTTCGGGTTGAGACCCTTTTTTCTGACTGATGAAATTGGCGACGTTTCGGGCCGAGACCCTTCTTCCGACTGATGAAATTGGCCACGTTTCGGGTCAAGAGCCTTCTTCAGACTGATGAAAGAGGCCACGTTTCGGTCGAGACCCTTCTTCAGACTGATGAAATAGGCGACGTTTCGAGTCGAGACCCTTCTTCCGACTGATGAAATTGGTGATCTTTCGGGTCGAGACCCTTCTTCAGACTGAAAAGGCAGATAAGTAGAGTGAGATGGTTGATCAGTCATGATCTCAGTCAATGGTGCAACAGGCCCAAGAGACTAAATAGTCTACATCTATGCTGAGACAGATCTTGTCTGTGCTGAGCATGCTTTGGTTGTTGTACTTTCCTTCTCAGTAGATGGTAGAGATAAACTTGGAATGAAAATAAACAAGCTTGCTGAGAGCCTGTGAGAAAAGCTCTCTGGAAAAAACCCCACAAAGAAATGCCTCTCAACAGTCGCCTAATTCATTTGGGTAAAAATGAAGCTACCCGATGCAAACAAAGCCAGTCGATAAAGTGGGAGTACTAGGTGCCTCAACTTCTATCGATAAATTTGGCTTTGCCTGAGAAAGTTGTTAATGTTGGTGTAACTCTTGTTGATTCTGATGCAAGACATTCTTGCAGTATCATGCTTTTGAACGAGGGTGGTTTCGGTGATATTGAACTAACGCATGACTCTGCATCAATTCAGGACTGTCCGTCCACTCAGCTGCTGAGCTCCAGGCCAGAGACGCTGCCTTGAAGATATTTCAGACACAAGGCAAGTTTCTGATTATTTTCTTCTGCAGGATTTACAAAAATAAATGTCCTTTTAATTGCTATAGGTTTATCTTTGTTACTGCGAGCTACCAATGCTAAAAACTGTATGTTATTTAATTTTCTAATATTTAATAGAATATCGCTGTACAACTGTCAATAGGCGTGATTACTTGTCCTTTTCAATTGCCATCCATGATGGAATTGGCAGCTGTGTTCTTAAGTGCAAATTAAGAAAACAGTACATTTTCACTGAGATTTTGCTTTAAACGACAGCTGTTTGTTTCAGCTTGTCACATTCCAAAATAACTTTGAAATGTTTCTCTAGTTTCCCATCAAAATCACCTTTTAACTAATTCAGCCAGCATAATACAGTGTTCCAATAAGGGTGGCATGGTGGCACAGCGGTAAAATTGCTGCCTTGCAGCGCCAAGGACCCGGGTTCGACCCTGACTACGGCTACTTGTCTGTATGGAGTTTGTACGTTCTTACTGTGACCTGCCTGGGTTTTCTCCAGTTTTCTCCCACATTCCAAAGACATACGGGTTGTAGGTTAATTGGCTTGTTATAATTGTACATTGTCCCTTGTGTGTAGGATAGTGTGAGTATGCTGGGATCACTGGTTGGCATGGACCCAGTGGGACGAAGGGCCTGTTTCCGTGCAGTATCTCTAAACTAAACTAAAACTAATATCTAATTAGTATTATGGAAGCAGACATTACGGTAGAACTAAATAGGACTTATAAGAGTCATATACTCTTTGAATCAATTCCCTCTTGAAGGCGACTCCGGACTGTCAAAGCTGCCACAGCCAGACATAAAAACAGCTTTTTTTCCATGAGTAGTAGCTCTACTCAATAACCAAAAATCTGTAGCCTCCTTTTGTTCTGGTATTTTATTTAATTCACACATGTTTAATCGATAATGTTTTATTATTAATGTTTTATGTGTCATTCGTAACTGTCACTGTATGTCATGTTGTCACTTGTGGGCGGAGCACCAAGGCAAATTCCTTGTATGTGAATACTTGGCCAATAAACTTATTCATTCATTCATTCATTCATTCATTCATTCAATCATTCATTCATATAGTGTGGAAACTGATACTTCGGCCCAACTTGTCCACGCCGACCATATGTCCCATCTACACTTGTCCCACCTGCCTGCATTGGGCCTATGTCCCTCTGAACCTGTTCTGTCCATGTCCCATCCAACTATCTGCACTGTCTTGCAGTGTAACTGAGCAAACGTCTTCGATCTAAGCCAACGCACTGAAGATCGTAATATCTCACGCCTGATAAAATCACATGAATTCCTTCAGTCTTGACTTTTTAATGTTGATTGAAGTGAGCGATGTCAAAGTTCTTCAATGGAACGTTTGTTTAATATCTTGGCTTCCAGCGTCAGCACGGGCTACTCTGAAGCTGCACGCAGTGTGGGTCTGAGACAGGGCCGGGTTCATCCAGTGTTCAATCCCATGCTCCATGGTGAGCTATGGGCATTTGGAAGTGGCGGCGCTGTGATACGGCTGCGGCTCGCCTGCAGTCTGTCTGTTTTTACTTTTTTGTGTTGTTTTTTTTGTCTAGTTTAGTAAATGTTTTGGTTATTAGGTGGTGTTATGTGTGTGTGGGGGGGGTGAAACAGGGCTTTCTGTCTCTCCCTTCGGGGGAATGCGACTTTTTTGTCGTATCCCCCTTCTCTTCCCCTCGTCTGCGCTGAGGCCTAATGGCGGAGCTGGCAGCCTCCAACCTGCGACCGACCTCGAGGGTCTGGAGGTAGAGCCAGCCAGGACTCACCAACGCGAGTCTGGCCGTCTTCGAGCTGTGGCGACGTCCGGGCAGCGGCACGACTCGGCGCTCCGGTGAGGGCGGACGGCGCGGGGCTGAGACACTCCCGTGCGGGCGGCACGGCTACCGGCTGGAAGGCGCTCCCGTGTGAGCGGCCTGGGTCCCGGCTGGAAGGCGCTCCCGTGGGGGCAGCCCGGTGCGGGGCTGAGACGCTGCCGTGTGGGTGGCCTGGCTACCGGCTGGAAGGCGCTCCGGTGAGGGCGGACCGGCTCCCGGCTGGAAGGCGCTCCCGTGGGGGCAGCCCGGTGCGGGGCTGAGACACTGCCGTGTGGGCGGCCCGGTGCGGAGCGGAGACGGTGCTCCGGCGGCTGAGACGGCGTTCTGGCGGCGGCGACCTGGAGCTCCCGTTGCAACAGCTGCGTCCACTGGACTGGAGGGCGGCAGCTTCGACCACCCCAGGGCCGCGGAGCTTGAACCGCGGGACTGATACCATCGCCCGGTGGGGTATCGCCTCGGCGCAGAGGGAGAAGAGGAGGGAAGAGACAGTAACTCTAAGACTTTTGCCTCCATCACAGTGAGGAGGTGTTTGGTGAACTCACTGTGGTGGATGTTAATTTGTGTTTATTGTGTGTTGTTATTATTACCTGTATGGCTGCAGGCAACAGCATTTCGTTCAGACCGAAAGGCCTGAATGACAATAAAGGAAATCTAATCTAAATCTAATCTAATCTAATCTATAATATGAGTTTGACACAGACATTCGTTTTCTCTGCTTTGTTCCATCAAGCACTCCAAGTCGGGTGCCAAAGGGTCAGTTACAGGACACTCTGCCTCTCCATTATCCAAGAGCACTCACAGATGATATTCATCAAAGGATGTAGGAAAATAAAGCTCCCTTTCAATTGCTGTGTTTCACTGCCAGAAAAATTGCATGCCGACAGATTATAAATTAGTCAGAGTCATACAGCATGGAAGCAGGCCCTTCGGCCCAACTTGCCCACACCGGCCAACATGTCCCATCTACATTAGTTCCACCTGCCTGCCTTTAGCCCATATCCCCCTAAATATGTCCTATCCATGTATTTGTCCAATCTATATATTACTAAAACTGTCATCTTGACCACTTCCTGTCTGCGTTGTAATTAAATTTGCGCAAAAAACGATCCCCATCACCATTCTCCTCTGGTGCAAGTCAAGTAAGTTTTGTTCCGATCAGTGAAATAGTACAAAAGTTATGAAGGTTTTGAAGGTTCCCCCTCCTCCACACCCCCCTCCCCCACACCACCCTTCCCCCACACCACCCCTCCCCCACATCTCCCCTCCCCCAACCCCCCTTCCTCACCGCCTGAGAGGAACAGGTGAGTGGTGGAATATTGCATTGGGGAATGGTTTGCGTTGGGGGTGACCAGGCCTCCCGTGTGACTGGGACCCAATGGGTCCCACTTAGTCTAGTTGCTTCTTAAATGCTGCAGTAGTCCTACCTCCTCCGGCAGCTCGTTCCATTCACCCACCACCTTTTGCGTGAAATAGTTACCTCTCAGATTCCTATCAAATCTTTCCCTCCCTTCACCTCAAACCTCTGGTTCTGTCTTGATGGACAGTTAATAATGTCTGTTCCATGCAGTGCACATGTATGCAGAACTATTATATTCTGTGAAATAATCTATATATTCTAATAACTGTACTAATTGAAGGTAGTGGCACAGAAAGAGCTGTTTAGCTCACCATGCTTTTGTTGGGCTAATGAGGCTATTGCCAGATCCAACTCTTGGCCCATGCATTTGTAGTTCCTGGCAGTACTAGGGCTCATCAAAATGCCTGTCATCAGTGTTGTGGGTTTCTGCCTTTATCAGGCTGCCAAACAATGAAGTACTGGACCCTTATCACCCCTTGCATGCAGACATTTTTGCTCAGTTCCCCTCTAGTCATTTCTCCCAACTACTTAAATCTCTGAAATGGATCCTTCCTTTTCATCCTGTGGAGATCTCTCACACTTGTGCTGGATCTCCCCTCAGTCTTCCCTTATCCGCATCTTAGCCAACCTCTCTTCATTACAAAAATTCTCCTGATATTACCCCCATGTATCTGAGTTAGTTTATTGTCACGTGTACCGAGGTACAGTGAAACGCTTTTGTTGCGAGCTAACCAGTCAGCTGAAAGACAATGCATGATTACAATCGAGACCGCAATCCCTGTAATGCCATCACATCCTTTTTATAATGCAGTGATGTGAACTGCGTAAAGTATCCTAGCTGTGGCTCGGAGATGCAGTTCCAGTGTGATTTTCCTAAATTTATAATAATACAGAAACCCATCACTTTTATGCCAGTCTAAGAGAAACAATCCTCTCACACATATCCATCATGTCCTGACTACGGGTGCCATCTACAATGTGTTTGTACGTTCTCCCTGTGACCTCGTGGGTTTCCGGTTTGCTCCGGTTTCCTTCCACATTCCAAAGACATACAGGTTTGTAGGTTCATTGTCCCGGTAAAATTGTCCCTTGTGTATAGGATAACGGTGATCGCAGGTCGGCATGGACTGGATGGGCCGAAGGGCCTGTTTCCGTGCTGTAACTCTAAAGTCTAAACCCCCCTCCCCCATGATTCCTTACTCCATTCTCTTAAAATAAGTGATCAATGACTGTACCATGCCCACCGATTCATTGCTTGGACATGGGAGGAAACTAAACCCCTTCCACGCAGATCAAACCCGAGTCACTATCGACCCCGGCTCCCTGGAGCTGAGGGTTTGCAGCACTGCACTGCCGTGGCATTATCTGTCCTTCATAGGTCTGTGAACATGGTAGTTCAGGCCCTCTCTGTGTCTCTGTGATGTTCAGTACCTGACCATTTATTTATCTTCAGCGTCTTACGATACACTTTGCTGGATTGAAGATCATTTGCCACTTTTGCTGCCCACGTCACCAAAGCCTTTTCTTGCCACCTTCGACTCTCTTCCTCACTGTGTTAATCAATGCCATTTTTGGTGCCATTTATGAATCTCAAAATCATGGCTCCTACTCTGTCCAGATCATTATTGTAAAAAACAGGAGACCCAGCAATGATTGCCGTGAAATCCGATCCCACATATCTCTGCTCTCACCAAAACCCCTGGGAATCTTTCCCCTTTCCTTTGTCCGACTGAACTAACCAACCAACCACTTCGCTGTGGTGTTAATATCATGAAGGCCAAACTCTGATGATATCTATGTAGACTACATCAAAGGTTCAACTCTCTTGCTAGATTTGTAATTCATAAATCACTTCATTGCAGCTTGCTTTATAAACCGCTCCAAAAATGTAGATTGAATGCAGCCTGGATATTGGGGCAACAACTGAATAGATTTATGAGACTACTGGGATTTCCTTCCCTGTCAAGTTTCTGGGTTGTGAATGGGGAGGTTGGGGGTGGGGGTGGGGGGGGGGATCGCCATGCAACACTATTGTGAGTCAATAGCACAGTCATAGATTGATACAGTGTGGAAACAGGCCCTTCGGCCCAACTCGCCCACACTGGCCAACAATGTCCCAGCTATCCTAGCCCCATTTGCCTGCGCTTGGTCCATAACCCTCCAAACCTGTCCTATCCATGTACCTGGTCAACTGTTTCTTAAACGATGGGATAGTCCCAGCCTCAACTACCTCCCCTAGCAGCTTGTTCCATACATCCACCACCCTCTGCGTGAAAACATTATCCCTCGGATTCCTATTAAATCATTTCCCCTTCACCTTGAACCTACAGTATGTCCTCTGGTCCTTGATTCCCCTCCTCTGGGTGAAAGACTGTGCATCTACCCGATCTATTCCTCTGTACCCCATCACAGTGAGTGATTACATGTGTAGGAAGGAACTGCAGATGCTGGTTTACACCAAAGACAGACACAAAATGCTGGAGTAATTTATTAGGTCATGCAGCTTCTGTGAAAAAAAGGAATAGGTGATGTTTCGGGTCGAAACCCTTCTTCAGACTGAAAGTCAGGAGAAAGGGGAATAAGAGATGTAGTGTAGACGGTAACCGGATGAGTGATTACACACTCGTTGCACTGCTCCATTTTCCACCACTAGGCAGTGTACAAGAGCTGTTCCTATCACTCTGCTTGGAACTTGTCCGATCTAACTTCATTTTCCCCACTCTGACACCACCAAGCAGTTCCATCTTTCCTCTTACTTGCTCTCGTAACTCCAGATCTCCCACTTACACCCAGAAATTTAATTACTTCTCTTCACCTCAGACCAACGGAGTACTGCATGCCGTGTTGTGATAAATATGCACCAGAGCCTCTTATCTTGTTTTGAGATGTAAGTGTACTCAGCTGTCTGTCTCTACTGAATATTTGTAACATATCAAAACAGAATAAAATCCTCACATCTTCTCCATCTCCTTTGCTTCACATATCCAATGTTACGACAATTATCCACCCTTAATCGCACAACATTATATGAACGGTGAATGCTGAAACACAGCTAGAAAAATGGTTAAAGAGAAACTCTCATCATCTATATCTCTCGTTTCCCTTTCCCGTGACTTTCAGTTGAAGAAGGGTCTCGACCCGAAACGACGCCCATTCCCTCGCTCCAGAGATGCTGTGCTGTGTTTGTACATTCCCCCTGTGACCACTGCCTGAGTTACTCCAGCATTTTGTGTCCATCTTTTAAACCAACATCATCAGCTCCTTCCTACACAAGAGAAACTCCTGTTCAGTTGACAAAATTATTTTGATAACTGATGCGAAAAGAAAAGGACTACAAAAAAATGTGATAGTATTTACAATTATTTGTAATATTATGCTCCTCTCAACCAAGTACGTCACCTATTCCTTTTCTCTAGAGATGCTGCGTCACCCACTGAGTTACTCCAGCACTTTGTGTCTATCTTTGGATTTATGTACTTGTGTAAGGTCATGATATGTCCCAAGGTGCTTCAAAGCAGTATTATCAACTGGAAATTGATACCATGATTCTTGGGGAGATGTTAGAACTGATGACCCAACGAGAAAGGTTTTAATGAGCATTTTAATGAAGAAAAAGAAGAAGAAAGAGACCTAAGGATTTATGAAGGGAATTCTAAAGCTTTTGGAGCTGAAGAATTGCTTGCTAGTAATGGAGTGATTAGATGTTAGAATGATTAAGTGGCCATCCTTTTAAGAGCACAGATATCATGAGAATTTAATGTGATAGATGACATTGTAGAAATAGAGTGGAGTAAACAATAGAGAAATTAAAATACAATTAAATCAAGGTGATTCTCAACTAGGAGCCAATATTGTGTCGGAAAGAACTGCAGATCAACGATCCTCTAGTATCTTTGCTGCAGATGCTGGTTTAAATCGAAGCTAGACAGAAAATGCTGGAGTAACTCAGTGGGGGCAGGCAGCATCTCTGGAGAGTAGGAATGGGTGACGTTTCGGGTCGAGACCCTTCTTCAGGGTCAGAAGGGTCTAGACCCGAAACGTCACCCATTCCTTCTCTCCAGAGATGCTGCCTGTCCCGCTGAGTTGCACCAGCATTTTGTGTCTATCTCTGGGCCAATATTTGTTGCTGAGGGGGGACCTCATTAAAGTCTGTCGAGTGGTGAAAGGCCTGGATAGAGTGGACGTGGAAAGGATGTTTCCAGTAATGGGAAAGTCTAGAACCAGAGGGCACAGCCTCAGAATAAAAGGATGTACCTTTAGAATGGAGATGAGGAAGAATTTCTTTAGCTCTGGGTGGTGAGTGAATCTGTGGAATTCATTGCCCCAGATGGCTGTGGTGCCGAGCCACTGGGTATTTTCAAAGAGGAGATTGATAGGTGTTTGATTAGTAAGGGTGTCAAAAGTTATTGGCAGGAGAATGGGGTTGAGAGGGAAAACATATCAGCCATGAGCGAATGGCAGAGTAGACTTGATGGGCCGAATAGCCTAGTTCTAACCTAATTCGAACCATGGTCTTTATGGTCTTATGGTCCAACTCCGAGAATTGGCGTGAGGTAGGTTATGAGCAGCAGGGACTTTGTTAGGGAGTATTGTTCTTCTCGTTCAGTGCCTCAGAATCCTGGACAACTTGTTTCCATTCCAATTTGGGGACCCTCGGGATAGTGATGAGATTGGTGTTGTAACTACAATGATTCACACCGACAGGGTAAGTGATTTGTGGGATGGTCCAATTCCTTCTGCCACTAACGAAGTGTACCTGTGTGCTCCGGATGCATGAGCTTGAGTGTCTCACTATCATCACCAATGTTCCTTCTCCACTTCCAGTGGTCCTGGGCCTACGAGTTCCAGAAGCGGTATGGTAGAGTTGCTGCCTTGCAGCGCCGGAGACCTGGGTTTGATCCTGACTGTGGGTGTTGTCTGTGCTGTGTTTGTACATTCTCCCTGTGACCACTTGGGTCTTTTTCCGGGTGCTCCGGTTTCCTCCCACATTCCAAAGACGTACAAGTTTGTAGGTTAATTGGCTTCAATAAAAATTGTAAAACTGTCCCAGGTGCGTTGGATAGAGCTAGTGTACGGGGATTATGGGTCAGGGCCGCATCTCTAAACTATACTATAGAGAAAAGGTCAGTGTTTTGTTGCATTCTCTCCAGCAAGAGTTTGACATCTTGGAATAATTTTCTCAGCCTATCTGGAAATCACCTCCTGTGAGAGAACTCGGAAAAGAATTCCGTTTTGGGAGTCTGGTGCAAGTTGCGCAAGTGAAGCAGACCATGTTTTCCAGAGTCCATCCATGTATCTTTATTGTTGGAAGACAGTGTTACATCATGAGTGGAGGTTGGTAAGGGACCGTTGTGTGAAATGCCTTTCTTTCATGTGGTCCAGTGAACAAGCTCACTCCAAGTATTTCACTGTTAAACGTAAGCTTTGTGTGTATGCTTCAGCCCAGCCACTGAGGCTTGCATGCAATTAGTTCTAGAATGTAATTACTGAAGGTGAACAAATTACCAACAAATTCTGAAGATCAACTCCACTCCCGTGGGAGGTTTGGTGGAGTTGAGGGAGCAGAATTGTGAATCTGTGGAATTAATTGCCACAGAAGGCTGTTGTGGCCAAGTCAATGGATATTTTTAAGGAAGAGATAGATTATTGATTAGTACAGATAGATTCCTGATTAGTACAGGTGTCAGGCGTTATGGGGAGAAGGCAGGAGAATGGGGTTAGGAGGGAAGGATAGATCAGCCGTTATTGAATGGCAGTCAACTTGATGGACCAAATGGCCTAATTCTGCTCCTATCACTTATGAACATGAGAAAGAGGGAGTTAGATGTGGCCCTTGTGGCTAAAGGGATCAGGGGGTATGGAGAGAAGGCAGGTATGGGATACTGAGTTGGATGATCAGCCATGATCATATTGAATGGCGGTGCAGGCTCGAAGGGCCGAATAGCCTACTCCTGCACCTATTTTCTATGTTTCTATGTTTATTCTTTATACTCCAGCGAGTACAGGACCAGTGCTGACAAGCGCTCATCGTAGGTTAACCTACTCGTTCCTGGGATCATTCTTGGAATTGTTGGAGCAATGACGCAGCATTATTTAGTGCAGGTGTTTGCTGAGATTGCCGTAGTTGTGGAGCGTTCAGCTGGGATCACGGCTTGCACGTCATCATGAAGCAAATGGAGAATTGAGGTGAATCTTTATGAGGCAGCCACATTTGGGGAGAATGAGCTCCCATCTCCTCATCTGTTGGGGAAAGTAGCACAAATGTGTCTGGCCAGGTGTGCATTTGAATTGTTGAGACTGGAGGCAACAAAGGCATCGATGAGACTTTCAGCAGCAGGTGACCAGGGGTCGGTGAACAATGGAGATAGACACAAAAAGCTGGAGTAACTCAGCGGGTCAGGCAGCATCTCTGGAGAAAAGGAGTAGGTGACATTTCTGGTCGAGACCCTGCTTCAGACTGGAGTTGGTATTGGTTAAAGAGGTGGAAATAATCTCAGCAATGGTACAAATATGATGCCTGAAGTTTATCTTGTGTCCAATTGAATTCATTTTCAGATGTTGTTGCCAGAGTTAGTGGTTAGGAATATCTTCCTGATATTTAATTGAAAGACTGGATGTCAGATAGACAGCATGAGGGGTAAGAACCAGTCAGTTGGTGAGATGAGAGTTGGATGTTGTCAGCGTACATGCAAAAACCAATGCTGTGGTTTCAGATGATGTCACAACTCTCTGTAATTGCAATCAACATTATCATATCCATCTATCACTTTTCAACATTTAACTGCTCTCACCACCTGTTCTGCCGCTTTGCAAATGAAGATAGACATAAAATGCTGGAGTAACTCATCGAATCAGGCAGCATCTCTGGGAAAAAAAAGGAATAGGTGACATTTTGGGTCAACCTGAAATGTTACTTATTTCTTCTCTCCAGAGATGCTGCCTGACATGCTGAGTTGCATTTTGTGTCTCATCTTCAGTGTAAGCCAGCATCTGTAGTTCCTTCCCACGCGGTTTGCAAACAAAACTGCTTTTCTTTTGTCTTTCACTTTCTACAGCGGCTACAGTCAGGTTTTGGTGTTTCAGATTTAAACTTTCACAACTAGTTACTTATTGCCTGTTGACTACTGCCATCCTTGTTATTTACACCGGCTTCAGAAAACTATTTGCTATACTGAGTGCATCATCTGCACTTTCCATCCCGGCCACAGCCATTACCATCTTACCTGTCTCTATTCCTGGAATGTCAACTAATGTCTTTGCTTATTAACCCTTTGTTACTGCTGTGGTGTTCACCTTCTTATCTAATGCTCTCCACCGTATCTACAATTGTGTTGCATGTCATGTCATACTCTGAAGCTGTTACTTGTCATCGAGACAGGTTGCTTAAATTATGTTACACAATTTTGAGCTAATTTTGTTTTCATATTTTTTAATAATCTAAGATCTTTGTTCCCTTCCATTTGCACAAGTCTTATAGAAACATAGGAAATAGGTGCAGGAGGAGGCCATTTGGCCCTTCGAGACTGCACCATCATTCATTGTGATCATGGCTGATCATCCACAACCAGTAACCCATGCCTGCCGTCTCCCCATATTCCTTGTTTGATTAAATATTATTAATAAATTATGGCTAGAAATAGGGAATAACTTGACTCATAGAGCCATACACTATGAAAATATGTGTCCATCCCAAACAAAATACCCCATCTAAACTAGTCCCATTTGTCCATGCCTAGCCCATATCTCTCTAAACCTTCCCTCCCTATGTATCTGTCTCAACTACTACATCTGGTACTTGTTCCATATATCCACCACCCTCTGTGAAAAAGCTGCCCCTCAGGTTCCAATTAAATCATTCCCCTCTCACCTTAAACCTATGCCCTCTAGTTCTTGATTCCTCTACACTGTGAATTCACCCTAACTATTCCCTTCATAATATCGATAAGTTCACTGCCTTAGCCTCTTGCATGCCAAGAAATAAACTCGAAACCTGCCCAACTTCAAAAATGCTGGAGAAACTCAGCGGGTGCAGCAGCATCTATGGAGCGAAGGAAATAGGTAACGTTTCGGGCCGAAACCCTTCTTCAGACTGATAGGGGGTGGTGGGGAGAAGGAAGGAAAAAGGAGGAGGAGGAGCCCGAGGACTGGGGGATGGGAGGAGACAGCCCGAGGGCTGAGGAAGGGGAGGAGACAGCAAGGGCTAACAAAATTGGGAGAATTCAATGTTCATGCCCGCAGGATGCAGACTCCCCAAGCGGAATATGAGGTGCTGTTCCTCCAATTTCCGGTGTTGCTCAAACCAACTTCTCTTCTGTCGATTCATGTCAGCAGATGCATTGTATTCATGAAATCATAGCAATGTGATCTACTGGGGACATTAATGTGATGTGTGATTCTAATACATGCACAGCCTTGTGTGAGATGTAGTGATGAAATCCATGCCTACAGTTCACTGGACCTGGTAGGTTTTAATGTGCTTCCATGGGCAATATGGTTTACAGCCCATAATATTGTGTATTCTTCACAAGACACTTCCCCCTTTTTTGTGTTCAGATGATAAATGGAAAGATAATGAATGGAAATGCAACAGATAGACATTCTCCAAATCTGAGGAAGGACATTATTGCCATAGAGGGAGTGCAGAGAAGGTTCACCAGACTGATTCCTGGGATGTCAGGACTGTCTTATGAAGAAAGACTGGATAGACTTGGTTTATACTCTCTAGAATTTAGGAGATTGAGAGGGGATCTTATAGAAACTTACAAAATTCTTAAGGGGTTGGACAGGCTAGATGCAGGAAGATTGCTCCCGATGTTGGGGAAGTCCAGGACAAGGGGTCACAGCTTAAGGATAAGGGGGAAATCCTTTAAAACCGAGATGAGAAGAACTTTTTTCACACAGAGAGTGGTGAATCTCTGGAACTCTCTGCCACAGAGGGTAGTTGAGGCCAGTTCATTGGCTATATTTAAGAGAGAGTTAGATGTGGCCCTTGTGGCTAAGGGGATCAGAGGGTATGGAGAGAAGGCAGGTACGGGATACTGAGTTGGATGATCAGCCATGATCATATTGAATGGTGGTGCAGGCTCGAAGGGCTGAATGGCCTACTCCTACACCTAATTTCTATGTTTCTATGTTTCTATGTTTCTATTCCCAGGACTGACTTTATCCACCTATTTATCTGAAGCTTATTTGCAGGCAGGACATTTTGAGAACTAAACGAAACCAAAGGTTTTTGATTGAAATGTAGCAGAACAGAAATAGATAAAAAGATTTCCAGTCTGAAGAAAGGTCTCGATCCGAAACGTCACCCGTTCCTTCTCTCCAGAGACGCTGCCTGTCCCGCTGAGTTACTCCACCATTTTGTGTCCACCTTCAATTTAAACCAGCATCTGCAGTTCTTTCTTATATCATGGATGATGCTTGGCTTTGGAAATAGTGAACACACAGGGCTGCACGGTTAGAATGCCAGGAAAAAATGGAAAGAATGTTGAATGTCGGAATGCAGGTCCCCATGCTGAATAGATTAATAGCTGCATAGTTACACATATGACATAACAACCGAAATATTTGGTAGAAAAGACCATTTGGGACAATAAGCCACTTTGTAATTGAGAATTCCAGCCCCCCCCCCACTATCCTGTTCAATATTTTTTTGGCTCCGATGGTAGTGCACAACAACGTAGACCTTTGTATAACTGGGGAACCTAATGAACATAGAAACGTAGAGCATAGAAACAGGCCCTATGGTCTACAAATGTCCATGCCAAATATGATGCAAAGTTAAAGTAATTTAATCTGCCTGCACATGATCCATATCCATCCATTCCCTGCACTTCCATGTGCCTACAAAAAAACCTCTAGAATACCCCTCTCGTATCTGCCTCCAGTATCATCCCCGAGCAGCAGTTTCACGGCATCCACCACTCTCTGTGCGATAAAACCCTTGCCCTGCACATCTTCTTTCACCTTTGCCCCCCTGACCTTCAATCAATGTCCTTTAGTCCTTGACATTTCCACCCTGGGACAAAGGTTCTGACTGTCTACCCTATCTATGCCACTCATCATTTTATATAATTCGATATGATCTCTTGTCTACTTCTGTCTTTGCAGAGAAAACAATCCGAGTTTATCCAACCTATCCTAATGGTTAATATCCTCTAATCCTGGCAACATTCTGGTAAAGCTCTTCCGCATCCTCTCCAAAGTCTCCACATCATTCCATGTAATGGGGCAATCGGTAAAAATAGTAACTTGTTCCAAGTGTGTAGGATAGTGTGTAGGATAGTGTGTAGGATAGTATGGTGTGAGCGCTGGTTGGGGCGGACTCGGTGGGCCGAAGAGACTATTTCCACGCTGTGTCTCTAAACTAAACTAAGTATAATTCCTGGGATGACGTATTTACAGTACAAGGAAAGGTTTTGGAAGGAACAGGGCTATTTACTGAGGAGTCCTATTTACTGGAATTTACTCAGTAATAAGCGAGTTTGGTATTCCAAAAACGCAAGGAATCATGGGATTTGTCAAAGGTCACTCGCTATAAAGAAAAAGCGAATGAAGCGCTGGCTACATAAAATTCTTATCTTTATTCATGATTTATGTGTAAAAATATATTTAATCTGAGGAACGGGGGTTCCAAATAGCAGGAGAGCGTGGTGTAACAGCGAGAGAGAGAGGGGGCAGATGTGCGTGGGAGACAGGAGAGCACGCACACAGACCCGCGCCTCATCCACAGCCAGGATCGAACCCGGGTCCCCAGTGCCGTAAGCGTTGCCGAACCGCCACTGGGCCGTCCCCGTCCCCCACAGCAGAGCAGAGCTAGAGCCAGCGTCCCCGCTCTGCGCCGGCTGCAAGTCCGGGGCCGTCACCGCTCCGGGCCAGCCGCGGACTGCCGGCCAACCCGTCGGGACGGTCCAGGGCTGCCGGCCAACCTGGCGGGACAGGCAGAGCCAAGCCGGAGCCAGCGTTAACCACTCCGCGCCGGCTGCAAGTCCAGGGCCAGCAGGGCCACCCCGGACACCTCTAGCCATCCCTGGACAGGGATGGGACACCCAGGAGGGGACGGCCCAGCAGCATCTTAACAATGCCTGCAGCGCTAGAGACCGGGGCCCTGGCCCGATCCCGACCACAGACGAAACGCATCCTGCACACAACGCAGCACCACAGTTGCCAAGAATGTTTATAGCGAGTGATCTATGACCTGCGCATGCGCAGTCGGAATACCGAACTCGCTTATTCCATTTATTGAGGAATGGCTAAGAGAAGGTTTCATATAAAATGGACAAAGTGGATAGTAGCAGGCTGTTCTCTTTGGTGGAAGTATTGATGGTCACATATATGAAGTAAAGGAGAAGATAGTTAAAACAGATTTGAGGAAAATCTTTTTAATATTAGTTGTGGCTGGAATCAGGAATGCACTTCCTGCTGATGTGGTGAGGGTTGGTTCCGTATGGTTTTCAAGAGAAAATTAGATAAATATACGTTGAAGAAAAAAGAGAAAGAGCTGGTGAGTCTTGTTCTGATAGAGAGACAGCATGGTTAAGTTCATAAGTTATATGAGCAGAATTAGGCCATACGGCCCATCAATTCTACTCCACAAGTCTACACGGAATATGATGAGCAGATTGAGCTCCCTCTGTGTTGCAATCATATTATCATTCCATGGTATTCCCCTCTTAAGCACAACAAATGGGTTCATTGATCATTTACTCGTCTTTATTTGTGGGATGTTGCCATGAGCACAGTATCTGCTCTTGAACAAGTAATTTATTGTTTGAACTGGGGGCAAGCGTGTTAACATGAAATTGAGATTAGTCATCCCACAGAAGACACAATCCAATAAAATGAATCTCAACTGGGTGTGCCCCAAAATTAGTCCTTGGATCCTTCTTATTCAGTTTCTATTAGAACGACTAGGAGGAGGGGACAGAGTGCAAGATATCCAAAGATAGACACAAAATGCTGGGGTAACTCAGTGGGACAGGCAGCCTTCTGGATAGAAGGAATGGGTGGCATTTCTGGTCGAGACCCTTCTTCATACTCCATTTGGACTCTACAGTAGGATGTAGATAGGTTGAGTGGGTGAGTACTTGGAAAATGAATCATAAAGTAGGGATGCATAAGGTCCTATCATAAGGCATTGCCTTATCTAAATGGAAAGAAACAGTAAATGACTGGAGTACAGGGAGATCGCGAGGTTCTTGTGCATAAAAACCAAAAAGATTAGCAGGCAGGTGCAGCAAGTAATTAAGAAAGCAAGTGGAATATTGGCCTGTATTGTGAGGGGATTGCAGATTTAAAATGGAGTTGTCGAGGCCACACCTGCAGCATTGTGTTTTGGTCCATTGAAAGTTTAGTTTAGTTTAGAGATACAGCACAGAAACAGGCCCTTCTGCCCACTGAATCCATGCCGACCAGCGATCCCCACACTCTAGCCTACACACTAGGGGCAATTTACAATCTTTACTGAAGCCAATTAACCGACAATCCTGGATGTCTTTGGAGTGTGGGAGGAGACCAAAGCACGTGGAGAAAACCCACGGGGTCACGGGGAGAATGTACAAACTCTGTGCAGACAGCACCCGTAGTCAGGACAGAACTCGGGTCTCTGGCGCTGTAAAGGCAGCAACTCTACAGCTGCGCCACCGTGCTGCCCGAAAACCTTCAGTACCCGCAGTTCCTTCATACACAAAAAGTGTATGACTTCCTTGATTTTTATCTCTCTGCCTCCTCGATAAGGCCGAGCCGTGCATGTCACTCATTTCGCAGTTTCCCTTGCCTCTGTCAATAAATCTTTCAAATCTTATTTGGAGTGTTGTGCGGCAGTTCTGGTCGCCCCGTTACACAAAGGATGTGGAGGCTTTGGAGAGGGAGCAGAGGAGGTTTCCCAGAATGCTGCCTGGTTTAGAGGGTTTCAGTTACAATGAGAAGGATAAACTTAGATTGTTTTCTCTGGAACGTCGGGGATTGAGGGAAGTCTTGATAGAAACATAGAAAATAGGTGCAGGAGTAGGCCTTTCATTCCTTTGAAGCAGCATTGCCATTCAATGTGATCATGGTTGATCATCCAAAATCAGTACGCCATTCCTGCTTTCTCATCATATCCCTTGATTTCCATTAGCCCCAAGAGCTAAATCTAACTTTCTCTTGAATACATCAAAGGATAGAAGTATATAAAATGATGCGAGGCAGAGATGGGGTGGAACAGTCAGAACCTTTTTCCCAGGGTGGCAATGTCCAACACTAGAGTGCACAGCTATAAGGTGAGAGTGGGAACGTTCAATGGAGATGTGCAGGACAAGTTCGATACACAGAGAGTGGAGGGGGCCTGGAGTGCATCGGGAGGGGGTGGAGCTGGAGGTGGATACAACAGTGGTGCTTAACCCACCTTTAGATAGGCACATGGAAGTGCAAGGAATGGATAGTGCGCAGGTAAATGAGATCAGTTTAATGTGGCACCATGTTTGGCACAGACATTGTGGGCTGAAGGGCCTGTTCCAGTGCTGTGCTGTTCAATGTTTTATGTTCTACATTTCACTCCTACCACCAAGTCCCGGAAATAGTCATACTCTACCTTTATTTTGAGTTGTGCCATTAGAATCTACATCCCGTGTGGTTGCAAACTGCACCGAGATGTATCATTTGTGATTTCCACTGCAGGTGTATTTGCAGGGATCTTTTCTAGTAACAACAACTCTGAAGAATCTATGTCCTCTACAGAACAGATCAGGTCCACAACTCCCTGACCGCTGGGCAAATGTACCAGGGAAAGGACAGAAACTCCTGTCAGTATATGGTGTAGAATGAAGCATCTGTTGGAAGGTTAAATCACGGTTACAGCGAAGTTAGAATGATCAGATTATGGTTTGATGAAGAAGGGGGAAAAGAAGGGACATCGAGATGTTTTGACAGTTAAAATATATTTCTCATTTATAAGGGGTGATAGATTTATGATATTAAAATATTAAAAGTTCTCCTTGGAATGTTAAGAACAATTAAGAATTTCAATGTTCCATTTGAGGACATATTTCAATGAAACAATGCAAAGTTGGGAAGAAAGGGGAAAGAAGTGGATATCGAGATGTTTTGACAGTGGAAAATATTTCTCATTTAGACAATAGACAATAGGTGGAGGAGTAGGGCATTCGGCCCTTCGATCAATGTGATCATGGCTGATCATCCCCAATCAGTATTTAGAAGGGATAGAAACATAGAAAATAGGTGCAGGAGTAAGCCATTATCCAACTGATCATCCAAATGATCATCCAACTCAGTATCCTGTACCTACCTTCTCTCCATACCCCCTGATCCCTTTAGCCACAAGGGCCACATCTAACTCCCTCTTAAATATAGCCAATGAACTGGCCTCAACTACCTTCTGTGGCAGAGAGTTCCAGAACATGTCATGCTTACTGATATTTCTCATTTAGACAATTGGATAATATATATATACATATAATACTAAAACATTTAACGTTCATGAAACAACAACAAATTATGTTTCATTATAAATTTCAATAAATATTAAAGACATTCCAAGTAAGAATTTCAATGTTCTGTTTCCGGATGAATGTCAGTAAAACTCTCTTGACTCTTGACTCTTATTTATCGATATAGATCAGCAACTTTCTAAATATAACCTCCTTTGTGCACTTTTCAGCCTGCTAACTTTTCAGCCTGTGAAAGACTTTATTTACACTTTGGTACAGAAACCACACGCACTAGTCACCCGCCTTTCTCTCTTGCAGCTATCCCTCTAGTATCGTCACTTTGGTTCGTAGCCACATGTTCTATTTTTCATAATATAATTAAATGCATAATATATTGCAACACTCTAACCCGAGGAGCTAATTCTAAGCATTAGTTCAAGTCTGCGTGATTGTAACATGGATTGGGATTGTTAAGTGCGGAGAGGGGAGTGGGGAGAGGCCAGGAATATATAAAGTCAGGAACTCAAAGGCAGACTGTCATGCTCACTGATATTGCAAACTCTTTGGACAAATGCCTGGTAATTCTTAGGATTTGATTGGGTCCATGAACAGAACTCTTTGCATCGTGATTTGACAGAGTTTCATGAGACGTTTAAGAAAACATTTAGACAGGTACATTGATAGAACGGGTTTCGACAGATATGGGCCAAACGCAGGAAGGTGGGACAAGTGTAGATGGGACATGTTTGTTGATGTGGGCAAGTTAGGCTGCAGGGCCTGTTTCCACGCTGGATGACTCAATGGAATATGAGTTTTATTCAATCTCTTTTATTAATTGAATGATGAGTACTGGTTAACTTTCCCTACTTGTGTGGAATGTTTGTTGGACTCAAGTGGTTAGTGAAAAGAATTTCTCAGAGAAGCAGTGGCTAATCACATTATCACCATAACTATGAAAGGATTCAGTCCTTTAGTGAGATTATTTAGGGTGCTACGGACAACATATACATTTTATATATGTTTATATACATTACCGGTTTGTTTCTTCTGAGAATGCAAATATGGCTTACAACCCAGTGTTATGAATATTGATATATCTAACCAAGTAAACGCTGCATTCCCTCTCTCTCCATCCCTTCCCCATCCAAATCGCGCCAGCTTCTCATTCTCACCTAACAAACAGCCAACAAGGACCTGTTTCCCTTATCATTGTTACATTTTTGCATATCTTCCATTCATTTGTTCTATATCTCTCCTTTCCCTTTCCCCTGACTCTAGTCTGAAGAAGAGTCTCGACCCGAAACGTCACCTGTTCCTTTTCTCCAGAGATGCTGCCTGACCCGCTGAGTTAATCCAGCATTTTGTGTCTATCTTTGGATATTGAATATTTGCTTCATGCGACCAGCCTCGACTTTCACGGTGATTTTACCTGTTTAGAGGGAATGTTCATCGAGTAGGAATTCACACTCCGTTGTTTATTATTATAATTTTTCGTTACTCCAACACGTGGCTTATAAAATATGTGATGACGCAGTCAGCGTACAGTGCTCTCTCTGTCCTGATTCTGTTCATTTTTAAGGAATTACAGCCTTTCTCCCCCCATGAATTACAATGAAAGCTGCCAGTCGGCGGTTTCTGTTGCAAGCTCAGCAGTATGTCTGGCGTGGAAAGAAGGGGAGAAGAAAAATAAAATCTCGTATGTTAGAACTTTATATTTTTAAACAACCTGCCTGAAGACATTACTGTGAATATCCTATTGTGCTGGCTTGAAAAGGTTCCAGGGACAGATGATAATGACAGTATTTTACTCCCTCATCAGTTAAGCCAAATATCTGAAGGGGCGTAAACTTGGTATCTCTTTGAATCAATGAGATCATAAGTTACACTTTTAAGAAGGCTACTGAAGAAAGGTTCCGTCCTGAAAAGTCACCTCCAGAGCTTCTGCCTGACCCGCTGAGTTACTCCAGCACTTTGTGTCTTGTTTTGTAAACATGCTTCTTCAATTCCTTGTGTCTTCCAAGTTAGATACAATTTAGTTTAGTTTAGTTTAGTTTAGGGGCACAGCGCGGAAACAAGCACTTTAACCCACCGAGTCCGTGTCAACCAGCGGTCCCTGCACATTACAAGGGACACCCTTGGGACATTTTACAGTTTTACCAAGTGAATTAAACTACAAACCTGTACGTCTTCGGGATGTGGGAGGAAACCGGAGTACCCGGGGAAGACCCACGCAGGGAAAACGTCCAAAATCCATACAGACAAGCACCCGTCGTCAGGATCAAACCCAAGTCTCTGGTGCTGTAAGGCAGCAACCCTACTGCTGTGCCACCGTGCTACCCTTCCTCTGCGCTGGGTTAGTTAAGGAAGATCACCTTCCAAAGAACCACCACCACCATTAATTTATATTCCCTTGAGCTAGAGAAGGAAAAGAAAACATTGTATTTCAGTTAATCCTGCTGTAAATATGTGTGATTAATCGGTGTGGGTAGAATTTTTGTGAAGCTCTGATGTTCCTCTTGGTCAAATGCTTTGCTAACACTCACCATTTACTTTTGTATAAGTGGGATGAGATGTGGTTATTGATATCCGTGGAACAGGCACGTTATTCAGTAGAAGAGATGTGGCACCTTAAGGTGGAATTAGACTGAAAACATCTATTGGTCACGGATGTTTTTTACACATTGTTTGTTTTTTTAAACCCATTTCTCATTGTTTAGGTATCTGGTAAAAGTTGGTGAAAGGTCAGTTAAATTGCAATGGAGGGGCAGGCAAGTTCACAGGTGGTTGTGTTGAGTGCCAAACACACAATAGCCATTGAAGCACCGTTGATATTCAGTAAATCCTCGTTATTACAGTTGTTGTGGACAGAGTTTCCCCACGGTAATCAGCCACCACTCCCTTTAAGAACACAGGTTGCTAGTTATACTGTGGAGGCATTGAAATTGACAAGCAATTGTTTCGATCGGCACTTGTGCAATGATGAAGGACACAAGTACCGGAGTAACTCAACAGGTCAGGCAGCATTGCTGGGTAGCATGGATGGGTGACGTGTCGGTCAAGACACACTGCAGGGTCGCGCCTCACATCCGTCTGCCACGAAACCGAGACCCGCAGCAATGATGCAGCACCAACAATGTTACTCATGGCTCGCTGGTGAAAGACGTTTGATCCAGTAGACACACCTCCTTCACTGGCAATCTCTACCTGGAGTGAGATAGCTCAAATCTCCCTGGGAATCTTTCATTTTACCTCATGGAAAATATTTTGGGAAGCCTCTTCCCTCTTTAGCAGTGTGCACTGACTCTTTGGTTTCTTTGACATCATGCTGCGTGTCACAACACAGCATTTACTCCCCTCAGTAGCAGCAAAGTTCCCAGCAGCTCTAACTCTGCGTTTAGCTGCAAATAAAGGAAGCTGCAATCAGGTCATTGTGGCTTTAGAGAGCAAGTGAAACCCAACCTGGAGCAGAGTCGAAGCCTACGCTAAAGTTAGAGTCATGATTTGTTAACCCACAACTGAATTTTCAGGAGCTTACAGATTAATTTCAATACATTTTGGAAGATGATGTAAAACATTTTAATACATTTATTTACTTCTGTGATATGGTGGTCACTGACAATGCCATTGTTTATTGTCCATCCCGGATTGCGCGTGAACTAAAGGGGCAACAGTGGGTGAGCCTGGGGTCACACTGATCAAAGATGGCAAATTCCCATCCACGGTGTGAAGTGGGAGATTTTTAAAACAAACCGGTACTTTCACGATTACCATTACTGAGACTACATTTTACAGAAGTGCACACATTGGCCACCACATCCCCTTTTTGCTTGCTGCACGAATGTCACGCTGCCTTCTGCTTTCAGGGTGCTGACTGAATTTCCCCTTATCAAATACAGTACGATTCTGCAGACTCATTTTTCTCATTTGCCCACCTACCTATCTAGCAGTGGTACTGCTGAATGAGAATACTTAGCTGGGAATGCAGTAAGAAGTAACATTTGACCCAAAGTTCCTTAATAAAAATAATCCAAAAGTTTAAAATAATCTAATATTAAAAACAGAAAAGTGAAAGGCTTGGATAAGGTAGATATATGGATACGATGTTTCACTAGTGGGAGAGTCCAGGACCATAGGTCGTAGCCTCAGAATAAAAGGACGTTCCTTTAGAGCAGAGATGCGGAGGAATTTCTTTAGTCAGAGGGTGGTGAATCTGTGGAATTCATTGTCACAGAAGGCTGTGGACGCTGTCAATAGCGATTTTAAAGGCAGAGATAGATGGATAAATTGATTCTTGATTAGTACAGGTGTCAGGGGTTATGGGGAGAAGGCAGGAGAATGAGGTTGTGAGGGAGCGATAGATCAGCCATGATTGAATGGTGGAGTAGACTTGATGGGCCGAATGGTCTCATTCTGCTTCTATCACATGAGAAAATATTGGAAATACTCAGCAGATGAGCCAGTTAACAATTCATTTAGAATCTTTCATCATGTTCCCGATGTTGGGGAAGTCCAGAACAAGGGGTCACAGTTTAAGGATAAGGGGGAAATCTTTTAGGACTGAGATGAGAAAAATATTTTTCACACAGAGAGTGGCGAATCTCTGGAATTCTCTGCCACAGAGGGTAGTTGAGGCCAGTTCATTGGCTATATTTAAGAGGGAGTTAGATGTGGCCCTTGTGGCTAAAGGGATCAGGGGGTATGGAGAGAAGGCAGGTACGGGATACTGAGTTGGATGATCAGCCATGATCATATTGCACCTATTTTCTATGTTTTCTATGTTTCTATCAAGACTTTCACACATTGGAGCATTCACGTTAAAATGTTACAAAGGCCTTTTCGGTGACTTGGATGTAAGATAGAGCGTTAACTCTAAGTAATCCTTACCCACAAACAAGGGCACTGGATTTTGGGTGTGAAACAAAGTAATTTATAATGAACGTTGTTAGCATCTGCTGCGGGCGTTTATCAAGGTTCTGGGATCACAAACACCCTGACTTAGAGTCAGAGTCATACGGCACAGAAGGGGAACCTTTGGACCAACTTGTCCATGCCGACCAAGACACTTCATCCAAGCTAGTCCCACCTGCTCGCATTTGGCCCATATCCTCTAAACCTTTCCTATCCATGCACTCGTTCTCCATCTCTTAACACCCCACTAGGGACAATGATGGTAGAGCTACATTCCATGGAGTTAAACTACACTATTTATTTTGCTTCATTTTTATTTCCTCTCCTGGCCCCTCTCCCAGCCAAATCTTTAGTTGCTCCATTGGTAGCTCACCCAAGATAACATTCTTTTACTGTGAACCTTGCCAATAAATATCAAGGGATTATTCATGACATTTGATATCAGAGCTAAACTTCCAATTACACATGCACTTAAAAACTGGACTCAGTTGAGCTTTTTCAAATTCATAAATCATACATTATAAAAATTTTAAACCTGCCTTCATGCATTTTAACCTGTTCGTAGGTGTTTACAATCTGAGATTGGTGCCATATACCTGCTCCTTGAACCATCTCATTTTTAGTTTAGTGTAATTTAGTTTAGAGATACAGTGCAGAAACAGGCCCTTCAGCCCACCGAGTCCGCATCAACAAACGATCCCCACACACTAACACTATCCTACACACCCTAGGGACAATTTACAATTATACCAAGCCAATTGCCCTACAAACATGTACACCCTTGGATGTGTGGCAGGAAACCGGAGCTCCCGAAGAAAACCCACGCAGGTTGCGGGAGAGCTGACATTTATTTCTAGAGGACTAGAATACAAAAACATACATGTAATGCTTTATAAGATGTTGGTCAGACTGCATTTGGAGTGTTGTGAGCAATTTTGGACTCCATAGATGTGCTGGAGCTGGAGAGGTTCCAGGGGAGGTTTATGAGAATGATCCCAGAGATTAGTGGGTTAACTTATGATGAGTGTTTGACAGCACAGGGGCTCTACGCGCTGGAGTTTAGAAGAATGAGGAACCTTATTAAAACTTACCGAATAGTGATAGGCTTGGATAGAGTGGATGTGGAGAAGATGTTTCCACTAGTGGGAGAGGCTAGGACCAGAGGTCACAGCCTCAGAATAAAAAGACATACCTTTCGGAAGGAGATGAGGAGGAATTTCTTTAGTCAGAGGGTGGGGAATCAGTTGAATTCATTGCCATAGTGGGTTGTGCAGGCAATGTCAATGGGTATTTTTAAGTGAGAGATAGATAGATTCTTGATTCATAAGGGTGTCAGGGCTTATGGGGAGAAGGCAGGAGAATGGATTGAGGGGGAGACTTAGATCAGTCTGAAGAAGGGTCTAGACCTGAAAAGTCACCTATTCCTTCTCTCCAGAGATGCTGCCTTTCCCACTGAGTTACTTCAGCATTTTGTGTCAAGAATGAGTCGACTGGGCTTGTATTCACTGGAATTTAGAAGGATAAGAGGGGATCTTATAGAAACATATAACATTCTTAAAGGGTTGGACAGGCTAGATGCAGGAAAAACATTCCCGATGTTGGGGCAGTCCAGAACCAGGGGTCACAGTTTAAGAATAATGGGGAGGCCATTTAGGACTGAGATGAGGAAAAATGTCTTCACCCAGAGAGTTGTGAATCTGTGGAATTCTCTGCAACAGAAGACAGTGGAGGCCAATTCACTGGATGTTTTCAAGAGAGAGATAGATTTAGCTCTTAGGGCTAAAGGAATCAAGGGATATGGGGAACAAACAGGAATGGGGTACTGATTTTAGATGATCAGCCATGAATGGCGGTGCTGGCTCGAAGGGCCGAATGGCCTATTCCTGCACCTATTTTTCTATGTTTCTATGTTAGATCAGCCATGATTGAATGACAGAATAGACTTGATGGGCCAAATGGCCTAATTCTCTTCCTCTCACTTATAAGCACCCATAGTTAGGATCGGCCCTGGGTCTCACTGGCGTTGTGAGGCAACAACACTATCACTTCGCTGATGTTAATGTGCATATTTTACTCATTTTATCCGTGGGTCTGTGATGTAGGACACACCCTTCCCAATAAAAGCACACATCCAGCGAACTAACGGTCCTGCCCACTGTTTGACACAGTTCCTATCCTGGCAGAAAATGTGCAAAAAAACCCCATTTAATAAAAATGTGCGGTCTGTTTGGAGGCTGGAAGGAAGGAAGGAAACAGACAGGAATGATAAGTATCACAGGAAGTGCTCTGAGTGACACTCCTTTCACTTGAGGCCTTTGAGAAAACCCAGGCTGGCCTAAGGAAGCAGGGAAACAACGTATAGAGTTGGGATGTGGACCCTGAGATCAGTCAGTGGAAAAGGTCACTAAGCAGATGGAGTTCATGTGCCTTGGCACATTCCCCTTTTTACATACTAAGTTAGTGCTTACCAGACAGTTAAAGTTAAAGAAATTCCACTCCAGCATTTGATGAGAAAAGCCCACTTTAGTTTAGTTTAGTTTAGAGATACAGTGCAGAAACAGGCCCTTCGGCCCACCGAGTCCGCACCGACCGGTGATCCCAGCACACTAACACTATCCTACACACACTGGGGACATTTTACATTTAGTTTAGTTGTTTGTATAACTTAATGCAGTGAAAGTCAGACTGCCTTGCTTGTGTTCCCTGAACCTTTCTCTCTGCCTCTTCCTAGATATATTTAGTACAGTTTTAGTTTAGAGTCACAATGCAGAAACAGACCCTTCGGCCCACCGAGTCCGCGCCGACCAGCCGCCCCGCACACTAACACTCTCCTACACACTCAGGGAACCTCTGAGGGAAACCTATGCCATCATAGGGGTGACTGCCTACAGACAGTACTGGATCTATAGATCCCTGGAGTTTCGAGGCAGCAGTACTAATTGCTGCACCACCATACCACCCACATTGAGTCGATGAGGTTTCTATTCACTGGAGCTCAGAAGAATAAGAGAGGATCTAACTACCGGTGGCACAGTGACACATTGGTAACGTTGCTGCTTTACAGTGCCAGGGACCTGGCTTTGATCCTGACATTGGTACTGTGTGTGTGCGGAATTTACACATTCTCCCTGTGACCGCGTGGGTTTTCCCTGGGTGCTCCGGTTTCCTCCCACACTCCAAACACGCGCAGGTTCGTAGGTTAATTGGCTTCTGTAAATTGTCCCCAGTGTGCAGGATAGAACTGGTGAACAGGTGATCATTGATTAGCATGGACTCGGTGGGCCGAAGGGCCAGTTTCACGCTGTATCTCTAAACAAAACTAAATTAATTGGAGATACACAAAAATGCTGGAGAAACTCGGCGGGTGCAGCAGCATCTATGGAGCGAAGGAAATTTCCTTCGCTCCATAGATGCTGCTGCACCCGCTGAGTTTCTCCAGCATTTTTGTGTACCTTCGATTTTCCAGCATCTGCAGTTCCTTCTTAAACAAATAAATTAATTAATTGGAGACCCTTGGACTATCTTTAATCAGACTTTACTGGACTTTACCTCACACTAAACATTATTCCCCTTATCCTGTATCTGTATACAGTGGACGATATGATTGTAATAATGTATAGTCTTTTCGCTGACTGGATAGCATGCAACAAAAAAGCTTTTCACTTTACCTCGGTACACGTGACAATAATAAACTAAACTAAACTCAAACTGGCAAAGTTCTGATGCGCACAGGCTGACTGGATATGGGGAGAATGTTTCTCTTGGCTATAGTATCTGGAATGATGGGTTTACGGGGCAAGAGATTTGGGATTGAGATGTGGAAAGGTTTCGTCAGGGGATGGTGCAACTGTGAAATTACCCACCACAGGATATCAAGGTCAAGTTGATGAATATTTTAAGAAAGAAATGGATAAATTCTTGATTCATCACGAATCACGGAGTATGGGGAGATCATGAGCAAAATGGTATTGTTGAAGATGATCAGGCATTACCATAGTGAACGTGTAGCAGGCTCAAAGGGCTGAATATATAGAACAGTACAGCATAGGAAACAGACCCTTCAGCCCACAATGTTTGTGCTGAACATGGTACCAAGTTGAACTGATCGTATCTGCCTGTACATGATCCATATCTCTTTATTCATAGAAACATAGAAACATAGAAAATAGGTGCAGGAGTAGGCCATTCGGCCCTTCGAGCCTGCACCGCCATTCAATATGATCATGGCTGATCATCCAACTCAGTATCCTGTACCTGCCTTCTCTCCATACCCCCTGATCCCTTTAGCCACAAGGGCCACATCTAACTCCCTCTTAAATATAACCAATGAACTAGCCTTAACTACTTTCTGTGGCAGAAAATTCCACAGATTCACCACTCTCTGTGTGAAATTTTTTTTTCTCATCTCAGTCCTAAAAGACTTCCCCCCTTATCCTTAAACTATGACCCCTTGTTCTGGACTTCCCCAACATCGGGAACAATCTTCCTGCATCTAGCTTGTCCAACCTCTTAAGAATTTTGTACGTTTCTATAAGATCCCCCCTCAATCTTCTAAATTCTAGCGAGTACAAGCCGAGTCTATCCAGTCTTTCTTCATATGAAAGTCCTGCCATCCGAGGAATCAGTCTGGTGAACCTTCTCGGTAATCCCTCTATGGCAAGAATGTCTTTCCTCAGATTAGGAGACCAAAACTGTACGCAATACTCCAGGTGTGGTCTCACCAAGGCCCTGTACAACTGCAGTAGAACCTCCCTGCTCCTATACTCAAATCCTTTTGCTATGAATGCTAACATACCATTCGCCTTCTTCACTGCCTGCTGCACCTGCATGTTGCTGTGCCTACCTGAACGTTCACTATCTTATCTGCCTCCACCACCACTCCTGACAATGTGTTCCAGGCCCCCACTACTCTCTGTGTAAAAAAACTTGCCCCGCACATCTCTGTTCAACCTTTCCATTCTCACTTTATAGTTCGGCTCCCTAGTGCTGCCTATTTTTTACCTGAGGTAAAAGGTTCTGACTGAAGGTTCGATCTATGCCTCTCATCATTCTATATACTAATGGCCTGCTCCTGATCCTGTTTTCTATGAGGGGAACATTAAACAGCCAAGGAATTGCTGAATTAGAAACACACCTTCCTGGCAGTCACACAATATGGCAATTCATTCACTGATTTATCACCATAATTAATCACCGTTAATTTGTTTGCAAAAAGACTATACAGGAGGTGAGGAAAGTCTTTGCGGAGGAAAACTTTGTGAACCATTCGCTTCATTGGCCACATGGGATTGCTCACGTTATCCATGCGAGCAATCAATCTTTGTAATTACACTTTAATCAATCATTGCTGTGCACTCTAATGTTCACGCAGAGAGCCTGTTCCATCAGTTGACCGGTCTATTACTGAAATAATTGGCACCATAGATCAATTTGGTACCATAGATCAAGCAGATATATATATATCATCTAATTCTACTCTTTTGGACAAGAAGTCATGTTCTACTCTTGCCTTGATAAAATCCTCAAAATTGCTCATTACATCAATGCTCATGAACAAATTGCACAATTATAATTAAAATCCAATCTAATCCAATCATTCCAGCAGACGGTTTATTTCCATACCTTTATTAGTTTTAAGGTAGACAAAAATGCTGGAGAAACTCAGCGGGTGAGGCAGCATCTACAGAGCGAAGGAAATGGGCGACGTTTCGGGTCGAGACCCTTCTTCTATTCATTAGTTTTAACATATTTTCTATAAAGTGGTGTACACAATACTCAAGATGCAATTACAACCAACAATTGATTTAGAATAGAACACAGTGCTGGAGTAACTCAGCGGGTCAGGCAGCATCTGCAGAAGGAAGAGATGGGAAATGTCTCAGGTCAGTATCCTTCTTCAGACTGATTGGAGTGAGTGTGTGGGGGGGAGGGGGGAGGGGAGAAAGCTGGACAAGAGGCAGGGCTGGGATAAAGCCTGGTTAGTTGAGTTTAGTTTAGAGATACAGCACAGAAACAGACTCTTTGTCCCACCGAGTCTGCGCTGACCAGTGATCAGTGTGCACTTAACACTATCCGACACAGTAGGGACACTTTCCACTTTGCAGAAGATGTCTTTGGAGTATGGGAGGAAACCAGAGCACCTGAAGAAAACCTATAGGTCACGAGGAGAATGTACAAAACTCTGCACAGACAGCACTCATAATCAGGATCGAACCCAGGCCTCTGGTGCTGTAAGACAGTAATTCTACCGCTGCGCCACAGCGACGCCCTTAAGTGAAAGGTGGTCAACAGGCAGTGGGGGTTGACTGGCAAATGGATGGATAAAGACGATAGGTGGAAAGGAGACAAAGGTTGTCAAATGTGGAGAGACGAGAAGTGAAATGTGGTCAGGGGAAGGGGGGGGGGGGGGGGGTGGGGGTGATATAGGTGCAAGGAGATGAGTATGGGGAATCTGGGCAAGATAGTGGATGAGAGAGAATGAAAAGAGAGGGGAAGGGGTGTGTTACTCCAAATTGGAGAATTCAATGTTCACATCGTTGGGTCATGAGCTTGCCCAAGCGGAATATGAAGTGTTGTTTCTCTGTGTTGCCTGTGACCTCACTCTGGCAATGGAGGAGGCCCAGGAGAGAACTCTTGGTCATATGCATTTTTTCCCAGTATTCCGGCCATCTTTCTTACTCCACCCGCCCCCACCCTAACCTTTCCACCTATATCTCTTCCTCCACATTTCCATTCCTACTCTCCTTATTTGACACTCTTTTGTCTACTTTTGCATCTCCAGCCTTTGTCCACACATCGGTCAATTTAACTCCTATTTAACTCCTCCCTCACCTGTATCAACCTATCAACTGCCAGGCTTTGTCCCACCCCCACCTCTTTTCCAGCTTTCTCTCCCCTACTCCGATCAGTCTGAAGGAAGGTCCCGATCCGAATCTTTGCTTCTCCATTCCTTCCACAGATGCTGCCTGACCCGCTGTGTTACTCCAGCACTCTGCATTTTATTCTACATTCCAGCATCTGCAGTTACTTATGTCTCCATTACGATTTTGAGCGGAGATAATTTTGATCTTCACCAAAAATAAAAAGCCGTGTTTCCCTCAAATGTGGAAAAGTATCAGATTGTGACCCAGTTCACATCATTCCAGACTACAACTGAGCAGGGCTGATATGAAAGCCTGAAGGGCCTGTCCCATTTGCGCGTCATTTATGCGACATCATTTACGTGTCACGACGCGCGCATCGTGCGCATTACGCGCGCATGGTGCGTGGCGATGTAGGCAGTGACGCGCGGTCACGCGCGACGACCCAGGGTTTTGTGATGTACAAAATCTTCGCACGCCATCTGCATGATGTGCAAATGATGACCAAGTGGGACAGGCCCTTGAGTCCCTTCAATTTAATTGTAGCACTTATCACATGTTGAACATGATGCTCATTGAAACAAATGCTGCAGAATAACTTCATACAGTGCAGCTAAGATCCCTGGTCTGAACTAAGTTAGCTGTTCACCGCTGCAACAGCTGTAGGTGACAACTACCTGAGGGGAAACAAAGATAGAAAATGCGTGCAATCCCACTCCAGTGACCACTGCAACATTTATCAGAACGGGGGGGGGGGGGGGAAAACGATGAACCAAGTTCTTCTGCAGTGACGATACACACAAAAAGCTGGAGTAACTCAGCGGGACAGGCAGCATCTCTGAAGGGAAGGAATGGGTGATGTTTCGGGTTGAGACCCTTCTTCGGACTGGACCTTTGTTCATCTGCAGTGCCCTCCATAGTCAAATAGATCGCCTTGAGTCACCGGGTTGCAACACAAGGCAAGTCTTTTGACAGAGACTGGAAGCGCTGGCAAAACCCAGGGAGAACTACACCCTAATGAGTCGACTCCCTCCAAATCACAAACCCTTCAGGCAAATTGGATTGTTAGCAGTTGGGAGGGAAGTCAGTGCAGAAAAAGAGGAGCTAATTAATACTTTGCATTCTGTTGCTGGAGCTTAGATTCCTTTTTCTCTTCCCTTTGATTTAGCGACCTGACTTGCTGCTATCAACATTAAAATGATGGAGTGACTATAGAAATCTGGTATCTATCTTGGATATGGATTCCAGAAATGAAATTTGAGCCACTAATTCATGACAACTAAACATTGAGCATGAAGGATAATGAAGACTCCATCTATTCTGTCACTATGCACAGCTGCTAGAGCTGCTGCCTCACAGCACCAGAGACACGGGTTCGATCCTGACCTTGGGAGCTGTCCGCGTGGAGTGTGCATGTTCTCCTTGTGACTGCGTGGGATATCTCCAGGTGCCCCAGTTTCCCCTCTCATCCTGAAGATGTGTGGGTTTGTGGCCTCTGTAAATTGCCCCTGGTGCGTAGGGAGCGGATGGGAAAGTGGGATAGCATAGAACTAGGGAGAATGGGTGATCAGTGGTTAGTGTGGACTTGGAGGGCCGAAGGGTTGTTTCCATGCTGAATCTTTCAAACCGAATCACACTGTACACAGGTTCAACTTCTCAGAGGTGTGAGAAGGTGATTGTGAAGCTGGCAAATAAACAGGATAATTCGAGTGGGATAACCATGTATTATTTTTAATACTTTAATTTAGACTTTAGAGACATTACAGATACAGTGCAGAAACAGGTCCTTTGGCCACCCGAGTCCGTGCCGACTAGCAATCACCCCGTACACTAATGCCCCTGTCCCACTTAGGAAACCTGAACGGAAACCTCGCGTGAATTTGCACCCCACCCAAGGTTTCCGTGCGGTTCCCGGAGGTTGCTGGTGGTTGCCAGAGGTTGCAGGTAGTGGAAGCAGGTAGGGAGACTGACAAAAACCTCCGGGAACCTTGGGTGGGGTGCAAAGTCTCCAGAGGTTTCCGTTCAGGTTTCCTATGTAGGACAGGGGCATAGCACTACCCTACACACACTAGGGACAATTAACCTCCAAACCTGTATGTGTTTGTAGTTTGGGAGGAAACCAGAACACCCAGAGAAAACCATGCGGTCACAGGGAGAACGTACAAACTCTGTACAGACAACACCCATAGTCAGGATCGAACTTGAGTCTCTGGTGCTGTAAGGCAGCAGCTTTACCGCTGCGCCACTGTGCCTTCCTATACACCGGAAGAAGTGACTGAGAATTGTGTGTGTCCCATCTAGAGTCCTGGCTAGCAATTGGCAAGGCTCTGCAGTGTGCCCACACAGCCAGTGATGAATAAATTGGAGATCAGATACAAATTTATGAACTTATGCCATTTATTAACGGGTCCCAAAGGAGCCTGTCACTGCATTGACCGCTGATCAAAAAGCCGCCAACATGAAAATAAATTAGCTTAGAAGGGAGCACTAGCAATTATTTTCATGTTGGCGGCTTTTTCATCAGAGGTCAATGCAGTAACAGGCTCCTTTGGGACCCGTTAATAAATGGCATAAGTTCATAAATTTGTTTCGTATAGACCAATGCAAGGTTGGATATGCTTGGTTATAGATGATTAAACTAACTTATTGAAGTTATATTCATCTTCTCTGCTGTAAAGACTGCATATAAATGACTGAATTTCCTGCAGCAAGTAAGAATTTCATTGTCCCATCCGGGACAAATGACAATAAAACACTCTTGACTCTTGATAACAGCTCAAGAGTAAAAGGAATGAGATGAGTGTCAGATGGAGAGTGGTGGTAACTGGCCTATGTGGATGCATTGAGCTGAAAGGTCAACTTACTTGCAGTTTGTTTCAATGGACTGCTGTCTTGCAGGTTTAGAAATCACGTTAGTTCCTATAGTTTAACAGTCAGTACATCCTCAGTGTGATGTGGCAACCACAGAGATTAGTAGAAAGCAGTTTTGTTTCCAGACGTGTGCAGAGCTACGGGATTACAGATGGAGCAGGAAGGAAATAATCAACTGAAGTACTTGATCGGAATCAATTTCAATCACTTCTGTTGCACAAGAAATGAACTTTGAACTTTGGACAGAAATAATACATTTGTATTTACAAGATGGAGGCACAGTGGCGCAGCGGTAGAGTTACTGCCTACAATGCCAGTGACCTGAGTTCGATCCTGACCTCGGGTGCTGTCTGTGTAGAGTTTGCATGTTGTCCCTGTGGCAGCGTGGATTTTCTCCGGGTGCTCTGGTTTCCTCCCACCTTCCAAAGACACGCAGATTTGTAGGTTAATTTGGCTTCGTTCTGTAAATTGCCCCTGGTGTGCAGGATAGAAATAGTGTATGGGTGGCTGCTGGTCTGCGTGGACTTGGTGGGTCAATGGGGCCCATTTCCACGCTGTATCTCTAAACCAAACTAACCTAAACAAAACTATCTTTTAAGCCAGAATGGGAACAGTACATGGGGATCTTGTTATCGGGATGAATTGGTTTATAGCAGTGAAATTCCCAAATCCATGAAGAAAAGTTCAGACAGTTCAAAGGGGAACCATTTGATAAAGTTGACATGCTCTTTTAGAAGTAGACACAAAATGCTGGAGTAACTCAGTGGGACAGGCAGCATCTCTGGAGAGAAGGGATTCCTTCTCTACAGAGATGCTGCCTTTCCCGCTGAGTTACTCTGGGATTTTATGTCTATCTTCGATTTAAACCAACATCTACAGATCCTTGCTACACATGCTTTTTTAGAAGTTGGTCTCAGATTTGTGCTGTGGAGGGCCATTCAGCTTCCTAAAGGGGCTGTCCCACTGTACGTGCTAATTCAAGAGCTCCCCCGAGTTAAAAAAAAATTAAACTCGTGGTAAGCACGTAGAATGTACGTTGCGGGTACGTCGGAGCTCGGGACGTCTCTTAGCGGCTCGTAACGCTAACGGCAGGTACTCGGAAAACGGGAAGACTCGTGAAGATTTTTCAACGTGTTGAAAAATGTCCACGAGAGCCCCGAGTACCTACGAGCGGCTATTACCATAATTCTCCAAGTTCGAATCAGGGGAAACTTGGTAGAACTCTTGAATTCGCTCGTACAGTGGGACAGCCCCTTAACCTGAGGTAGTCGGAAAACATGGACAGGGGATCAGCAAATGGGGCAAGTTAGCTTTCCAAGTTCTGAAAAGAAGAATTAATAATTTGAAGAGTGTCAAATTACATGCAGGTTTCATAACTGTGCATGTGTTATGGTGAAATATCTGACTCATCATTAAGTCCATGAACTTGAAATTAAATACATAACAAATTACAAATCTTTTCTTTATGGTACATATTTACCTCAGGTGCAGTTGAAGACAGATTATAATACAAGACTGAGCCATAAACGACAGCCATTCCCCAGCGCAAGTGGTTGCCTGATCAATTCCAACTATTCAATAAGGTCAGTATTCTGAGATGCAGAAAAATCATTTGATGTTCCAGCTCCTCTTTGCTATCTAATCATTTCTGACCGTCAAATAGAACCAAAGATGTGTCTATTTCTTTCTATCATAATGTTCACTTTCCTGGCAACATTCACTATTTGGAATAAAAACATAAGATTGGCTATTTATATGGGTTGCTGATGACTTCAGAAGTTGCACCCAAGTAAATTGTTATAGAAATGAGGAAAACTAAATACAAGAAACACAACCACAGTTTACTTTCAGCTATCCAGCATCCACCAAAAATGGGGGTGCTGTTTACATGAAAATTGGTCAAAACTTATCTATCTACAGCATACGGATAAAGGATAAAGGGAATAATGATTAGTGCAAGATAAGGTCCAGTAGTCTGATTAAAGATAGCCTGAGGATCTCCAATGAGGTAGATGGTAGCTCAGGACCGCTCTCTCGTTGGTGATAGGGTGTTTTTTTCAGGAAGGGGAAAAAAGAAATAAATAACATATATAACAACATATAACATATAACAATTACAGCACGGAAACAGGCCATCTCGACCCTTCTAGTCCGTGCCGAACACATAATCTCCCCTAGTCCCATATACCTGCGCTCAGACCATAACCCTCCATTCCTTTCCCATCCATATAACTATCCAATTTATTTTTAAATGATAAAAACGAACCTGCCTCCACCACCTTCACTGGAAGCTCATTCCACACAGCTACCACTCTCCGAGTAAAGAAGTTCCCCCTCATGTTACCCCTAAACTTCAGTCCCTTAATTCTCAAGTCATGTCCCCTTGTTTGAATCTTCCCTACTCTCAGTGGGAAAAGCTTTTCCACGTCAACTCTGTCTATCCCTCTCATCATTTTAAAAACCTCTATCAAGTCCCCCCTTAACCTTCTGCGCTCCAAAGAATAAAGCCCTAACTTGTTCAACCTTTCTCTGTAATTATAGAAATAATTATAGAAATAAATTTTAATGATGAGATGTGGATAGAGGAGGAGAATAAGTTATTGCCATCAGTTCATTAGTGATAGGAGCAGAATTAGGCCCAACAAGTCTCCTCCGCCATTCAATCATGGTTGGTCTATCTCTCCCTCCTAACCCCATTCTCCTACTTTGTCCCCATGACCCCTGACACCTGTGCTAATCAAGAATCTATCTATCTCTACCTTAAAATATCCATTGACGGACTCCACAGCCTTCTGTGGCAATGAATTCCACAGATTCACCACCCTCTGATTAAATAACTTCCTCCTCATCTTCCTCAATGAACATCCTTTAATTCTGAGATTATTACCTTTGGTCCTAGACTCTCCCATTAGTGGAAACATCCTCTCCACATCCACTCTATCCAAGCCTTTCCCTATTCGGTAAGTTTCAATGCCTCCCTTCCCTCCCTCCCTCATCCTTCCAAACTCCAGCGAGTAGAGAAACCCAGTGCCGTCAAACGCGCATCACACGTTATTTAACCCACTCATTCCTGGGATCATTCTGGTAAACCTCCTCTGGACCACCTCCAGAGCCATCACATCCTTCCTCGGATATGCCCCCCCCAAATTGCTCATGATACTCTAAAAGCTGTCTGACCAGCGCCTTATAGAGCATCAGCATTGAATCCCTGATTTTGTATTCCAGTCCTCTGGAAATAAATGCTAGTTCCCCTCGGATCAGTGTGACGGTTCTCCTCTAATCTAAGGTAGACACAAAATGCTGGAGAAACTCAGCGGGTGAGGCAGGATCTATGGAGCGAGGGAATGGGGGACGTTTCGGGTCGAGACCCTACTTCAGACTGAATCCACTAATCTAACCATTACGTTGTAAGTGGACGTGCGAGAGTGGGTGTGGAGGAGGCTCCAAGCTGACAAATGACACATGATCTCACTTTGACTTGTTGATTTCAAACTCCCCGCAGCTGCGTAAAGAAACCGTTTGTTCCAATGAAGGCGAAGTGACTCAGTCCTTCCCCTTTCCCCAGAGCGCTGCCTGGCTGGGACACACACAGAGAGAAACAGACAGAGACCCCCTCGCCGAGTGCCCCGGGCACGGACGCTGCCCAGCGCTGCCCACAGGACATTCACAAGTCCACCCAGCCCACGGCTGCTACTGCCATGGATGCATCGGAGCCGCCCAACGCCGTCAGGAGATCCCGCAGCTTCCACTTTAAGAGCCTGACAACATTCCTCGGCAAAATGAGCAACCGAAGAGCAATAGGTAAGGACAGAATCTTCTTTCATTTAAAAACCCCATCCTGTTGTCAAACGAATGGGTGGAAACTTCTTCCCAAACAGTGACAAGACACTGACTTGGATAGGAGCGTGTGAGTTTTAAAAGAGTTTCTGAGAGTTATGTTTTCTGGCTGATAGTTTATAAAGTGTCTGTTTAACACAAGAGCGGGGCACCCGAGAGATTTTCTTCTTCTCGCTCCATGCTGCCGTCTGGTATAAATCGCCCCGTGGCACTAAAGTCCCAGCTTCGACTGGAAGCATCGGACAACATCAACTTTTCAACATTCAATGCTGCGGCATTCGGCGAAAAGTAAATATCAACTCATCTTTGACTTGATTATACACCAATGCCCGCGATAGTTTATCCGCATGGTTTGCCTTTGCACCGATCCCATCTCTTCATTCATTACAGAACGTTTGATTTGTCAACATAAAAATATGATTCATGGTACACAAGTGGAATGGTCTTAACTGTAGGACTCTGTGACTTGTTGGAAAAGCGTGATGGGGATTTGAAATGTACCTTCAGCGTCCCCGTAAGGGTTTCGTCAAGATGAAAGTTTAACTTTCTGACATCTGGTGTTTTCGTTTTCACTTATCGCCGACGTTAACTGTTAAACACTGACAGCTTGGAAAGTTTATACCAAACGGTAACCACTGCTTAGTGCGCACGCCCATATCTCAAATCTAGATCTCAAAGATGATTAAGAGTTTTTCGAAGAAATTTGATTTGGTTGTCTGGCCTCAGAAGATGGGGCAGTGCCTAGGGACATAGAGTGACATAGAGTGATACAGTGTGGAAACTGTGATACTTCAGCCCAACTTGCCCACACCGGCCATCATGTCCCATCTACACTAGTCCCACTTGCCTATCTTAATTGTTTCTTAAACATTGCAACAACCCTGTCTCAACTACCTCCACTGGCAGGTCATTCCCACACCCTTTGTGTGGAAAAAGTTACTACTCAGATTCCTATTAAACCTTCACCGCCACCACCTCCAACTTAAACCCATGTCCTCTGATTCTTAAGTCCCCTACTCTGGACAAGAGACTCTGTGCATCTACCTGATCTATTCCTCTCCTGAATTTGTACTTGAGCTGTTGCTATTGGCTTTGACAACTTTGATTCAAGGAGCTGAGAATTTAGCCATCCCAGGTCACAATCCAACAGCATCTAGGAGGTTTGTAGTAGGTTGGGTGGACTCATGACCTTGACAGAGAATAGGGTCAGGCCTGGTTATGCTCCCCTCGACAGTGTGATTTTACCCTATGTTCCATATCTCAGCTTGTATGTGAATACCCGTCCACCACCGATTTTCTGGCACCCTTGGCTCCAGCACCTTTCTGGATTATCCGTTTTGCCAGACCAACAGAGGTCATGGCCTCCGAGAGGAATCCGATGGTACGGGAACGGTCTGCCTAGGGCGGCTGTCGAGGGGCCGAGATACTAACCTGCAAAGTCATCCTTGGAAATCCGTTATGGGAATGGGACTGCCGTCTCCAGAGCCCCGGCCGCAGGGGACAAATTTGACCCACCGATCGACCACGGAAATCCATGTGAAGTTAAGATAGACCATCTCACCCAGTCTAGGTGCGGGAGGACCTCGGGGGGTTTCAAGTGTTCTCGTGTAATTTTGTCTGGATTAAAGGAGGTGCTGGACCATCTCGGTGGTGGATGTATAATTTCAAACATTTTGTACTTGTATCAATGCGACTTTATGAATGAGTTCATCAAGTCATAAATATAACACATTTCACATTAGGTTGTATTTGGAGTATTATTGGAAAGGTGGACCAAGATAATACCACTGGCCATTCCTTCCTACACATTGACCCAGATATTACATGTTTTGTTTTCACTGATTGTGCCAGGACATTATTAGCCAGGGTTTGCCGCCATTAATAGAAAATAGACACAAAGTGCTGGAGTAACTCAACTGGGTCAGGCAGCATCTCTGGAGAAAAAGGAGGGGTGATGTTTTGGGTCGGCACCCTTCCTCGGACTGAAAGTAGAGGGGAGGGAACTGGAGGTGGGAAAAGGCCAGAACAAAGCAGGGCCAGCAACAGATGACCAAGGAAGGGTGGAGCCCATAATGGCCAGGACATTGGGATTGTCTGCTCTTCTGAACATTACCCATTGAGAGCCCTTTGTGTTTACTATCTGCAGCAGAAGGAGCTTGATCCTATCTCTGACAGCTCTAGTGCAATGATGTATGGCAACTCAGTTAATTCAAATCCATTTTCCAAATGCAGCAGCTGGAAGCAGTCTAAAAAATCGGTATTACTTAAGGAGACTCGTAGTGATAATTGGGCATATATTCTGATAGAGATATAGCTCCAGAACCTTCAGCCAGCCATGCTTGCTGCTAACTTGAATGTTAGGTTTGAAGTTTCATTTTGCAGATCCCATGGTGTTAACTTCCATCCCATTGCCGGTGCAGTCATCACTGGTGATTCCCTGACTAGCATCAAGACTTTAGTTGATAAATGTGCTCACTTATGAGCACATGCAATGGGGCTGGTGAGGAGAGTGGTAAAACAAATGAATCCTATGAACCAATTGTAGCTAATCCATGTCTTCCCTGGCTTAGTCAGCTGTCAAACCAGCTTAATACAAGTGTTTTTGAGTGCTTCTGAGGGTTAGAAACATTCAGTGACTTTTAACACCATTTTAAGTTCAATGGTACTTTTTAGTCACATGTACGAAGGTCCAGCAAAATTTGTATACAGTTCAGTAAAAGTATTCCTGTACATAATCACATCAGATTTAGTACAAGTGTTTAGGAATAGTACGTTGTAATAGTGTACAGCAGTCGCCAGGTTTGGTGCCATTTTTGAGTTCATGTTGTTATGAGTCCAGAGTTTGTAACTTGGCTACAAAGGCCTGTTGGCCTGGCGGTGTTGGCGGGTTGGCCTGGCCAAGCGTAGATGTTGGAGTTCACCATCGCTGCTCCACCGTTCATGCCATTTCAGGTCTCATCCAGACTGAGCGCTCGGTGTCTTGGAGTGGCCCCCGATCTAGTCAAGCCCCAGGCTGTTGCGGGGCCTCCAGCGGCCCTCTCCATTGTTGCGGTGCACTGTACTGCCTCTTGCAGCCGATACCTCCCCTCCCACCCCTCTTTGCTTTGGTTTGTACCAAAGATAAGACACAAAGTTCTGGAGCAACACGCGTTTGGTGCCGCCATCTTGAATCTCTTCACCCTACTCTCTGGCCCTCTGGGATGAGCAGGGCTGGGCTTGGCGGCTGGCCTCCTTACTATTTGCAATACCAACCAATTCCAACAAACCCGCTTAAAATAATGTATAAAACTGAACTATATTCAGCTAATATGACCTAATATTAAGCATAGTCTATCTTAGCACTACTTCACCCGGCAGATTCTCAGTGTTACTGGTGGGGAATTGCTGCATCTTAGGCTTCAGTACAGGAGCAGATGATGGATCTGTAAGTGGAATGGTGCCAAGAAAAGGCGAGCAAAGAATGTACAGTACTCACAAGGCTTCCACATTTCAATGTGAGCATGCAGAAATCCTGAACTTGGTGGCAGTTTAGTCACGAACTACTGCATATTCCTGTAAGGCTTATGATTTGCACTTAATATGATCAATGAGACCTCAATATATGTGGAAAGTAACTGCAGATGCCTAATGTATACCGAAGATAGACACAAAGTGCTGGAGTTACTCAGCCGGTCAGACAGCATCTCTGGAGAAAAAGTTTAGATAGGTGACGTTTCGGATCGGGACCTTTCTTCAGGTCTGAAGGAGGTCTGGCATTTCAGGTCAGGATCTTAGGACCTGAAGAAAGGTCCCGACCCGAAACGCCACCCACCTCTTTCTCCAGAGATGTTTCCTGACCCGTTGAGTTACTCCAGCAGTTTGTGTCTTATCTTTGGTACAAACCAGAATCTGCAGTTCTTTGTTTCAGCAAAACATTGTTGCTGTGTCATTTGTAACATCTGACAATTTCCTGCACCTTTATAGGGAACCCTACACGCAACTCGGGCTGTAAATATCATTGTAAGATATCGGTAGGAACCAGAAATACTAATAGCAGTTAAGTGCCTTATTTGGGTTGTTGTAAGGAGAGGATTTATCTGTGGATATACCTTATTGCTGCTGTCACTGAAGCACTTTATCATTAGGCCCATTACCAACGAGGCCTAGAGCTATGAATTCATTTTCAGAGGGTTTTAAGTTAGTCGTAAGGGAAATCTCCTTTGAGGTGTCAGAAAATATGCTTTTACCTTTGGGCAATCCTCTGTAATTTAACCTTCAAATGACAAGGAACACAGAAGCAGGAGAGGATCCTGAACAGGAGAATGAGAAGAGTGTAGAGTTACTGAGCCACATGACGGTACAGAGCACAAAATCTTATCTTCTGCAACATAAAAGCAATATCTGAGAAGATTCAAGTACTCAAATATATATTCCTCGAGTATTATGTAGATTCCTGAAGTCTGACCAGAAGCGATGTTTTAGGAATTCTATTGCTTTGTTTGTGTTGGTGAGAATAGCCATGATCACAATGAATGGCGGTGCTGGCTCGAAGGGCCGAATGGCCTCCTCCTGCACCTATTTTCTATGTTTCTAGAATACATTTCACAGATCAGACCCTTGCAGTCCAAAGCAAGTGATGTGCTACATTTTATCTGTGATCAACCATGGGTGTTGGCAGGTGATAGACACGAATGTTCATTAGGGCTCCCCTATTCATTTCAATCTCCGTGGAAGCAGCTTCTCAACCTGCGGGTTTATGAGGCCTTTATGAGCAAATGGGATTCTTGGAGGTGGAAGGCCCTGCGGACTGCACTTGCGTTATATACACGTCAGAATGAGAAGCAATAACAAGCCACAAAGGTTTGTGGCCACAGGCATGTGATCTTCAACATCTTCATGACTCACCAGTCTCAAAACGGTTTGTACACCACTGAAATTCTCTATTCTTCTTTATATTCCTCAATTTGTCTTTTGATTTAAAAAAATTCCCAATTGTATGAAGGACATGAAGGTGACCAATTGTCCTTGTTGTATCTTGCACCGAAGTGCTTGAGGATAAACGGCAGGACTTGTCGCAACTTGATCCTGCTGCAGGGTATCAGTGAGAGGAAGCTGAATCCCGGGAAAATCTACATCCCAGACATGACTGCTGGATGTATTCTCCAGTGGGCCAGTGATTGCTGGAAGCCACACTTATAGAGCCATGCAGCGTGGAAGCAGGCCCTTCAGCCCAACTTGCCCACGCCGACCAACTGCATTAGTCCCACTCGCCGGTGTTTGGCTTGTATCCCTCTAAACCTTTCCTATCCATGTACCTGTCCAAATGTTTTATATATGTTGTGATCGTACCTGCCTCAACTACTTCCTCTTGCAGCTCATTCCATGCGCCCACAAACCTTTGCTTAAAGTGTCCTTGTACCCTTCAGAAGTGGGGATTAAATCCTATCATTGTCATTTTGGAGAAACAGCGTGGAACCAGGCAACTTCGGCATGCCGACCATCGATCACCAGTTCACACTCGTTCTATGTTCTGCACATTAAGGGTATTTTACAGAATCCAATTAACCAACAAACCTTTGGGATGTGGGAGGAAACCGGAGCACCCGGATGAAACCCACGAGATCATGGGGAGAACGTGCAAACTCCACGCACAGAGAGCACCCGAGATCAGGGTCGAACCCGGGTCTCTGGCACTGTGAGGCAGCAGCTCTATGCTACGCAACTGCCATAATCAGATGGTCTCCTTCCTGTAATGTAATGCAGCTGATGTTACGTGGTAGCCAAGTGCATCTTGTACAAATTTGTAAAGACTCCTGATTAGATACAAATTTATTAATTTAGTAGTGATGCACATAATGGAAGTTGAACGAGACGCACACAACAGTTGAGAATTAAGCATTGTTAAGTTATAGCAAATGTTGAACAATAGTGCCAAAGGACCATTGTACAAGATGGTGCCTGAAAGACATACAGTATTCATTAAGTGGGAGGCTTCTGACCGTAATGTAGATAACAGTTTTTGAATAATGTGATGAGATGAGTGGGGAGTCTAATGATTAGATGCGTAAGTTCTGCATCACTTCCCCGGCAAAAAGAGGAACTGGAAAGAAAAGCATGTGAAAGAAAACAACAAACTGTGCAGCATTCGTAGCTAAGGGGCTTTCTGATGATCTCATCTCCTGCCCGGCAGAAATGGTCGCAGCAGATTTAACATAACTCGGCGCACCTCCTTCTCCTGACTCTGCAAGAAAAGCCTTGGATTTCCCACCAAGGCTGCTTCTGTCGTAGCTCCATCTGTAGCTCTGCATCTCCCTGATGGGAAAGCCACTTCTTCATTCAGCCATTGCTTAGAACTGTGCGAAGTGGTAGAGATTTGAAACACTTCACAATTTCTCGTGTGCCTTGGCCTGAGTGCAGGTTAAATAGTCTAGATCAGAGGGATAAATGACGTCCTCCTTTTAAATCTTTAACATCTTCACGTTGACCTCTAGTGTTGTCTATTATAGCAACTTTGTTGTCTAATTCTCTCCCCATCCATCTTCATTGTGGAACTGTCAACTCCCAGGGATTGTTCGATGTACCCTACAAAGAGGCAGGCATAGCTGGGGCCCATATGGGTGCCTATGGCTATGCCTTGTATTTGGAGGAAGTTGGAGAAGTCGAAGGAGAAGTTGAAGAAGGGTCTCGACCCGAAACATCACCCATTCCTTCTATCCAGAGATGCTGCCTGACCCGCTGAGTTATTCCAGTATATTCTGTCTATTTCAGCAATTTAAAAACGAAGGGTCTCGACCCGAAACCTCACCCATTCCATCTATCCAGAGATGCTGTCTGTCCCGCTGAGTTACTCCAGCATTTTGTGCCTACAATGATAAAACCCTTGCTTGTTCTGACACTTCCATGTCTTCACTGCTGTACGTTCTGGTTTTACCAGTGTTGACTTACCAGATTTAACAAACCAGGTGAATTATTTATTTCTATCTCCTTTGGATTATGTTTATAATAAATCCAGGAATCCAAATCGTGAAGTTGAAAGTTTCAGCAGAGTGCGGACAGTCCAATCCCGCTGTTCTTTGCACGTGGCTTTCTATTCTTTTTTCATTTGATTGAACAGGGAAACAACTGGGGAAGAAATATATTTGAATGGTCACAGCTTCCAATTTCATCTGTGGTTGATGACGATTAAGGTTTTTTCCAAAATAGACTTGGAAAAATAATAGTCATAGAGCTATGCAGCACGACCACAGACTCTTTGGCCGAACTCACACATGGTACCTTCCTGAGTTAGTCCCACTTGCTAGCTCATGAACCTGTCCAAATATCTTTTACGCATTCTAATTGAACCTGCCTCTACCACTTCCTCCAGCAACACACTCCATATACTCTCCTCTCTGTGTGGAAAAACCCACCCCAGGTCCTTTAAATCTTTCCCTTCTCACTTCAAATCTATCCCTCTAGTTTTAGACTTCCCTACTCTGGAAAAAATATGGTAACTACATGATTTTATAAATGTCTATAATATCACCCCTCAGTCTTCTTTACTACAAGGAAAACCATTCCAGCCTCTCCATATAACTCAAGCACTCCTGTCATGCAACATCCTTTTCAGCACTCTCTCGGGCGCAATGACATCTTTCCTTTAATATGGTGACCAGAACAGAGCGCAATATTCCAGGTGTGATCTTAGCAATGTTGTGAAACGTGATACTCCAATTCTTGCACCCAACGCCTTCTCCAAAGAAGGAAAGCGGGCCTACCCTGACTAAAATTATAAAATGGTAATTATTAAATATAAATAGTAAAGGCACGGGAGAATTATGCTTTCCTAAGATATCGATCTCTTAGGTAGGCATAATTCTCCCGTGCCTTTCATCCGCAGTACATTTAACACGCGGAAGTATGTGCTACTCATGAGCCGTTGATGCTGGTTCAAGCCGTCAGTGGCAATGGTCTATAGGGGCAGCTGAAATTCTGCCTTTACACCGTGGACTGCGTGCATGTGCTGCGCACTGCGCATGCGCAGCGCAGGTTTCTTTTAAAAGCCGACTGACAGCTCACCGGGGAGAGAACAATCTGCGCATCCGCGGTTTTCAAGATTTTTTAAACCCGACTGACCAAAGATACTGACTGCCTACCCTGACTAATTACTCATGGCACGTGCCTGTAAAGTGTACATCTTCTTTACCATCTTTTCTACCTGAATCACCACTTTTAGGGAACCATGTACTTGAGGATCTAGGACTCTCTGTTCTACCACACTCCCCAGGGGCTTATCGTTCACTGCATCAGTCCTTCCTGTTTTGACTTTTCAAAACGCATCATTCTGCACCTGTCTGTATTAAATTTAATCTGCCATTACATTGCCTACTTTCTCAGTTAATGTCGATGCACAGAGCTGAAAAATTTACAAGCTTACAGCAAATTTAGTAAAAACTCTCTGCGTTCTGTCCTTTGAGGTTACAGTGTATCCCTCAGATGTCACAGCAACTAGTCTGATATTTATTTGTGTGAGAAAGACATGACTTGAATCTTGATGTTCAAATATTCTCTTCCTGGCCTTCACTCTTACCTCTGGAGTTCCAATAGGATATTGCCTGTCTCCTCTTCCTTAACCACATGCCACCCCTTGGTGTGCTCATTTGGAGGTGCAGAGCCAAATGTCCGTAAACATGGCTTGGATGGTGAACACAATCACTGCGCATCAAAGAGATATTGACTTGGATGGTTCATAATTTGGACTCTAATTTGTGCCAATCACCAGGTTATTGTTTAGTTTAGAGATACAGTGTGGAAACAGGCCCTTCGGCCCACTGGGTCTGCACCGACCAGTGATCTTGGCATATAAACACTATCCTACACGCACTACTGACAATTTTGACATTTACCAAGCCAATTTACCTACATGCCTGTATGTCTTTGGTTGTGGTAGGGTGTAGATGATTGCTGCTGTTGTCCTTGAATGATTCCTGCTTCTGATCAGCAATTGGTATTTTGGTTGAAAAGTACATATGTGAAGGAGGTACAAGCAAATGCTGGTTCACAAAATCAGACCCAGAGTACTGGAGTAACTCAGCGGGTCTGGAGAACATTGATAGGTGACATGTCATGTTGGGATCAAAGATAAATAATCCTCGGGCAACTAATCATTTCTCAGCTAAGCTTTTTGACCTGAGGAGAATTGCAGTGATCTGTGGTTTCTCAACTTGACTTGTATGCCAAGAGTCAGGCTGAGAAACCATGGACCATACAATTCTTCTTGTCCAAGAGTTTACTGAAAAAATGGCTAGTTGCCTGAAGATTTTGAATCTCTGTAGAATTGTAGCAGAACAGGGGCGCAGGGAATCACAGGGGGGGGGGGGCATTGAGAGAAGCTCTCACCTTCGAGTGAGGAGGTGAACTTCTTCAAAGTAGGCCATACTTTGAGGAGATTTAGCACTCCACAAGGTGCTGGAGTAACTCAACGGGCCAGGCTACAGTCTGAAGAAGAGAACTTGACCCAAAGTGTCGCCCATCCTCGTCTTCCAGAGATGAAGAAGGGTTTTGGCCCGAAACGTTGCCTATTTCCTTCGCTCCATAGATGCCTCTGCACCCGCTGAGTTTCTCCAGCATTTTTGTGTACCTTCGATTTTCCAGCATCTGCAGTTCCTTCTTGAACACTTCCAGAGATGATGCCCAATACTCCAGCACTTTGTTCTCTACAAAATATCTGAGCCAATTCTTGGGTTTCTCTTCTCCTTTGGGGACGGGCGGTGTGACTCTTTTTGTGCTGCCACCATTCTTGTTTAGCATGCAGGTCTTGTTTCCTTTAGCCATGTTTTATGTTTCGATTGGAGTAATGTTTCAGCTCTCTGTTTTGGGCTGGACTGGCATTTAAAACCTCACCCATGACCGATGGTTTCAATCCAAATCTTTTCAAGTCTGACATCAACTTTCCACATAGTGATTCTTCTCTCATGTGATTCAGAGGCAACACAGCAAATGTATAAAGGTTGGCAACATACAGCTACTGACAGCAAGGAAACTACTTCAACATTCCATGTCACTGCCTATGCCAATCATGATAAGATGTCGCAAAAACAATAGCTTGAGGGATGGGCTTCTCCCTCCCAGCTTCTAACCTTCACCTTCTGCTTTATCTATTTCTCTCCTTTGGCTTATTATACTTTTCTCTTCTGTATGTCGTTAATCTCACCAGCTTCCTTCAGCATCTTTCCTTCTTCATCCAACAATTTCTTTCCCATGATCGATTGATTGAAAGATGCAGTATAGAAACAGGTCCCACAGCTCACCGGCCATCGAACGCCCGTTATCCCACATTCTCATCTGCTCCCTACACACTCTGCGCCAATTGACCTCCCAACCCGCATGTCCTTGGGTTGTGGGAGGAAACCAGAGCGCAGGGTGACCATGCAGTCATTGGGGAGAACGTGCAAACTCAGAAGATCATAAGTGATAGGGGCAGAATAGGCCATTTGGCCCATCAAGTCTACTCCGCCATTCAATCATGGCTGATCTATCCCTCCTAACCCCATTCTCCTGCCTTCTCCCCATAACCTCTGACACCCCACAGTCTCCACACAGATAGCACCCGAGGTCAGGACCGAACCCATGTTCCTGGCAGTGTGAGGAAGCGGCTCTACCACCCTCGCGCTTCCACTTTTCCAATTGTAGACACAGAATCTCCTGCAACGACCTCTCTTCCTGGCCCTCGTTATTACCTCCTGGAATTCTAACAGGATATATCCTGGTCTGTCACCTTTAGTTTAGTTTAGAGATACAGCATGGAAACAGGCCCTTCGGCCCACCGAGTCCACGATGATCCCCGCACATTAACACCACCCTACCTCTTCCTTAACAACATATCACCCCTTGATGTGATCATTTGGAGGTGCAGATTCCAGCCAAATCCAAGTTATTATCTCCTTTGGCAACCTCTCTTGACTCTCTTCAATGTCTCTGTGCTGTCTGCCTTCCTCCTGGATGAGCCATTGTTTCATCTAACTACGTTCAGGTCATTTAAGTTCGTATCCTTGGACTACGGCCCAACCACCAGATGATCACCATTGATTTCAATGGTGATTTCAGTTCTCCAAGTCGGGCACAGTTTCAGGTTATGATAGACTAATGATACTGTGAGAGAATTACAGCTTGTTCCAAGCCTTTCCATAAAACTTTGGTGGCGTCTCTTTTGGGAGTTTTGCTCTTTGATTTCTCAACAAAGGACATGTTCATTTTAATGTACTAGAAATTATTTTGGAAAGTGCAGAGTGTTTCTGGAGTCATAGAGTAATAAACTGCAGAAACTTAGTCCGTGCCAACCATCGATCGCCCATTTATACTAATCCTAGTTAATCTCATTCTCCGTACATTCTGTCAACTACCGAGACTAGTGGTGGGGGGGGGGGCCTGGAATGCATTGCTGGGGTGGTGGTGGAGGCAAATATAATAGTGGCGTTTAAGAGGCATTTAGATCGCATGGAAGTGCAGGGATTAGAGGGATATGGACCATGTGCAGGCAGATGATATCAGTTCAACTTGGCATCGTGTTCGGCATAGACATTGTGGGCCGAAGGGCCTGTTCCTGTGCTCTACTGTTCAATGTACCCCCAGATTCTACCATTCACTTGTATACTAGGGGCATTTTGCAATGAACAGTTGACATGCCGACCTGCACATCTTTGGAATGTGGTTAAAAAACATTTTTTTTTGTGGTCAGTTAAAGTATAGGTGTTATGTGTAACTAATGCACTTTTGGATTCAGGAATGCCCATGGGTGAGCTGCAGATGTGCATGGAAACTGGCAACAATGCTCTGTGGCCTCAAGGACATGTATTGCACCAACTGCTTATGCTCATGCAAGGTATTCTGTACGTGAGCTCAATAAACGGCAGAGTCTCCACGCCCTGAAGTATCGTATTGGGGTGAATCTATTTCTGAGATCCATTGAGAATCAAGCTCTTTTGAAGAATCACAGAACAGCAATGAATTCAACAGTTTTCCTCAGTTCAAGAAAAAAAAATGTCAGAAACAAGTCCACAAGTTTAGGGACTAGCCCTTTGGCCCACCGAGTCCACACTGACCCAGCGATCAACCCGTATACTATGCTACACACTAGGGACAATTTTATCGAAGCCAATTAACCTACAAACCTGTCTGTCTTTGGAGCGTGGGAGGAAACTCCGGAGCACCCGTTGAAAACGAATGCGGTCACAGGTCACACAACGTATATATTCCGTACAGCACCCGTAGTCAGGATCGAACCGGGGTCTCTTGCGCTGAAAGGCAGTAACTCTACCGCTGCACCTCCATGTCGCCCTCATTGAAGAGATCAGACTGACTAAGAAAGACAGTACACAGGCTGAGTCATTATTGGCTGTCTGTGCAAAATGTTTACGTACATTTTCCTCAAAGGGAGAGCAGTTATGCAAATAGGTCATGTGGTGAGTGGGCATTGGGGCATGATGCATGTAAGGATCACGTGTATTGAGCCACCGGCTCTTCAATGTTAAATAAAGCAAGCAAACAAAACACTGCAGGTGCTGGAAATCTGAAATAACACAAGCTGGAAATATTTAATGATTCAGGCAGCATCTGAGCATAGAAACAAAAAAGAGACTCTACCCTCAGCTAAGTGGGCAATCTTAAAAGTTTGAGTTAAGATTATCAACAATGCTACATCCTTAGATCATAGTCAGCCCATCAGCTAAATTTAAACATTAGAGTATTAGTGTCATACAGCAGGAAGCAGTCCACTTGCCCACACCAAACAGCATAACGAATTGGAGAATGGAATATACTTTATTTTGAGCATTCATTGCCAACATCATGCAATCCTAGTCAAGTATACAATGGGTGGATGCAGAGAATTTGCTTTAGACTTTAGAGATACAGTGCAGAAAGGCCGCTCGGCCCATCGAGCCCACGCTGACCAGCGATCAATCCACACATTACACACCAGGGACGTTTTTCAATTTTTACTGAAGCCAATTAACCTACAAATCTGTAGGTCATCGTGAGGAAACCAGAGCACTCAGAGAAAACCCACACTGTCGCATGGAGAACGTACACACTCCACACAGACAACACCCGTAGTCAGGATTGAACCTGGGTCTCTGGCGCTGTAAGACAGCAACTCTACCGCTGTACCATTGTGTTGCCCTGAGGAAAATGTCAACACAATTCCTCAGGCCCAATTCTTAAGTCTGGTCAAGGTGAACCTTGTATATCATTTGTATTCACACGTTCTTCTATGAGTGCGGTTATCATCTGATATTAAATAAGGGACAGGTTTCCACAGTGAACCCATGTCTAACGTGGACAATTTGTTGAAAGTGTTTTTCATGGAAACTTTAAAGCCAAATGTAAATGAAACTGTGCTGTGGAGGTTGGATTTCCTTCAGAAATCTGAAAATACTTTACCTTCCCTCACTGAGAATAAGAATGTTTTATACCTGCAGAAGCCTACAGTGGTCTACATCCATATAGTTTAACATCACACGCTCCTTGAAATTTAATCTGAACTATAATCACAATTCTCTTGAATTGAGAGATGCATTTCATCACCTGATCCTTAATAGGGTAGAGGCCTTGCCCATCTGGACACTTTAGAATGATATCTGCATGATTTGGGTACGTTTAGAGCTTAGTCCAACTCTAACCATGATCAAGTTCTCCACACTCAAATTATTTTTTAAAAACTGCAGATGTTGGAAATCTGAAATAAAAATACAAATTATTGGAAAAAAACTCGGGGGGGGGGGGGGGGGGGGGTTAGGGCCTGTTCCTTTTCTGCACTCTTCTATGTTCCCCACGCACATTCTACAACAGGGGTAGTTATGTGAAGCAATAAATTTGGCTAACTTGCATTTATGAGCAATTGTCCTGTTAGGGCAGCACAGTGGTGCAGCAGGTAGAGCTGCTGCCTCACAGCGCCAGAGACCCGGCTTTGATCCTGACCTCGGACTGTGTGGAGTTTGAACGTTCTCCCTGTGATCGTGTGGGTTTCCTCCAGGAGCACCGGTTTCCTCCCACATCCCAAGGAGGTGAGGGTTTGTAGGTTGATTGGCCTGTGTGAAATTGCCTCCAATGCATGAGAAGGTGGAATAACATAGAACTAGTGTGATCAGGTGATCAATGGTCGGTGTGGACTTGATGGGCCGAAGGGTCCGTTTCCATGCTGTATCTCCAAACTCTTTAGACGAGGACTAGTTTATCCTAAAAATTATCATCCCTGGTCGTAACATGTCCATACCAAATAGGGGGGGGGGCCTCGGAGCATTCATAGCAACCTGAAATGGGAAGGAGAGGGGAAAGTGTATTGTGTGTTAGCCTCTTCCTTGCTGCAACACATTGGCACGTCCTTTACTCCTTGCAAGCACTGTACCAACAATGAGGCTCTTAGAGGCCGAAGGAATGAGCAGGCAGCCGTCATCCTTGGCTCCACACACTGCGGGCCTTGTTCCGGGATCCTGTCAATAGGTAATTCATGGGCAGTCTATGCGTCTCTTTCCAATTTCCTGTGAGAAGTTCAGCCTGTGAGAGGGCTCTTTGATTCCAATTTCCTCGCAGTCAAAAGGTCGCCATAGGAGAATGCAGTTTACGCCTGCATGAAAGAGAAGCAGCGATACATTTAAAAAAAAAAAACCCTCTTTAACCAGTGTTCAACTTTTCATAATATCTAGCCCACAATCAGTGACGTTTTTAAAAAAATGTGTTTCTTAAAAATATTTCCAAGAGCACTTTTATATGGAACAAATCAAGTTGGGTGTGGGGTGAAAGGATTTAGCCCACACCTTATCCAGTATTGGCTGTATAAGTTACAATCCTGAGACAATTAACAAAAAGTTAAAGAAATAAATTAAAAAAATGCATTCTTCCATTTTATAAATATTTTTTTTTTTGCCAATTTTCTTTCTAGTTCCAGCATTTAGTATTTTGAGGGCTCTCATTGTTCTTAAATGGAAAGCTAGAAATTGCTGCTAATTATGTTACTGAATATGTTTCTAATTCACATACTAGAGGTTGACATCATCACTACACAGAACAGTAATGACCCATTATAACCTATGGTGCAACAGCAATGCATTGGGAACAAATGACTGTATTTATCAACATTGAACTTGTCTATATACATAGTTATTGTGTGAATGTAACATAGCTCTATATAGAAGGAATGTCAAATGTACACGATTTGCAAAAAACACACTTTCTTGCCCAAGACAATAGACGTGCTTTCTATCCTATTTTCGATTCTAATTGCAATTTGCAATGAACTGCAGTAAAGTTGCTTTGGTTAACTTCTTATTTTCCCTATACTCAAGCTTTGTTCTACCTGCAGAATGTAGAAACAAACAAGTGCAGATACTGATTTACAAAAAGCGAACACAAAATGCTGGAGTAATGCAGCGGGTCAGTCAGCATCTCTGGAGAACATGGATAGGTAACATTTCGGGTCGGGGCCCTTCTTCGGTTCTATGTTCATTTGTTCTGTGAAATCGCTTTTTCCATATCAAATTTGATTGCACTTCAAGTGAAAGCTGAAAGAATTGTATAAGGACCATCCTTGGTACATATGACCATTAAATAAAATACTCAAATTAGAAAATATACCTGGGATACTTGAGCTTCGGTTTGTCGGTTTCTTATATTTATAATCTCCCTTTTTTAGGGTAGTTTTGTAGGTTTCCAATGTATACGTTTTTCACACAAATTAATCATTATACAGTCCATGCACAAGAACTTGACTCTAATTTTCTGAAACAGTCTGGAATTTTTTTTGTCATTCTAATGTTTTGTTTCTGACCTGTCAGAATGGATGGGGGATATCCTCCTATTAAAATTGGTCATAGCATATGTTACTGCTCATTAGTTACTACAGTATTACACTCAGTTACACAAGTTTTTAGATTGAAAGTGGTCCAGGGAGAACCAGCTGGCGTTATGGTAGGTAGCACAGGTTGGTGGTGGAAGGGTGTTTTTCGGACTGGAGGCCTATGACAAGAGGTATGCCTCGAGGATCGCTGTTGAGAATGCACAAGGCATGATTAGTAAGTTTGCAGATGATACTAAAATAGGTGGCATCATAGAGAGTGAAGATAGTTACTAAGACTTGCAACAGGATCTTGTTAAGGTGGGCAAGCGGCCTGAGGAATGGTTAGAGTCATAGTCATAGATTAATACAGTGAGGAAACGGGCCCTTCGGCCCAACTCGCTCACACCGTCCAACAATGTCCCAGCTACCGCGTAGTCCCACTTACCTGCACTTGGTTCATAACCCTCCAAACCTGTCCTATCCATGTACCTGTCCAACTGTTTCTCAAACAATGGGATAATCCCAGCCTCCTCTACCTCCTCTGGCAGCTTGTTCCATACACCCACACATACATGTGTTAATGGAGTTTAATTCAGATAAGTGTGAGGTGTTACTCTTTGAAAAGTCAAATCAGGACAGGGTCTTCACAGTGAATGGTATGGGCCTGGGGAGTGTTGTAGAGCAGAGGGATCTATGACGACATGTACATAGTTCTCTGAAAATGGCATCATAGGTGGCTAGGGTTGGGGGTAGGGTGGTGAAGAAGGCTTTTGACATGCCATCCTTCATTCACATAATTGAGTATAGAAGTTGGGATGTTCTGTTATAATAGTACAAGATATAGGTGAGGCTGCACGGTGTCTTGCATTCTGTTTTGGTCAGCCTGATGTAGGAAGGATGCTGGTGAAATTGGATACGCTGCAAAGTCTTTTTGTGTTTAGAGATAAACATGCATACTTATCCCCAAAGCATAGCAAAATGCCGTCAGCCTCAAGCTGCCCGTGTTCTGGGCCGAGCAACCGCAGGCCTGGTTCGCGCACGTTGAGGCACAGTTCCACCTGCGGAACATTGTCATCGACGACACAAAATATTTCCACATTGTTGAGGCTCTCACTCGGGAGACGGCCTCGCAGTTGCTGCCGTTCTTGCAGGACCCACCGGCGCTCGCGAAGCACGACGGCCTCAAAGCCCTCCTCCTACGTACATTCGACCGCCGCTCTGGGCTGCGTTTTCTTGTTGACTCCGGGGCCATCGTGAACATCCTGAGATGTCACACTGTGCCCCAGGAATGAAATGGAGCGGAGGCCGAATTGGCATTTGGAGGGGTTGATGATGTGGCCGTGATCCTGGAGCTGCTGGAACGGAGTCCGCAGGTGCTCGAGGTGCTCTTGCTGAGAGCAGCTCGCGACCCGGATGTTGTCGAGGTAAATGTAGAGGCCGTCCGCCGGCCGATCCAGCGGCACCTGTTGTGCTGGTTTCCCCTGACCCGGTTAGTTCTGTTCCTCCCTCCCTGTTACGGTCCCCTGGCTTTGTTCCGCCAGTCCCCTCTGTTACGCCCAACCCATCTCCAGTCACCACACATTCCAGTCGCCGTGTCCGGCCCCCTGCTCGGTTCCGTACCTCGGGTTCTGGGGGGGGGGGTCCTGTAGCGACACCTGGTGGTGGCCCTGGGTTATTGAACCCTTGTGATTGGCTGGAGAAGCCACATGAGTGCGGGTGTTTGTTTTCGCGGGTTTTTTTACTGCATTGATTTATTCTAGCGCCACACGTGTGGAATCAACATCGTGTATTTGGCTGTCTCTGGCGATTTCAGTAATTTTGTTGTTTTTGTTTTCAAAATAAAACAATTTTACTTGCTCACCGTCTCGACTCGCCAAACAACTCGATATATGTAGACTTTCTTGATTAGCAGAAGACTAGGGGATAAGAATGAATATTCAGCACCTTGTTGGTATCAGGAATGCATTGCTCAATAGAATCATGGAAGCAGATCTATTGATGTTCCAAAAGTAACGCCTTTAAATCAGCCATGATCACTGAATGGCGGTGCTGGCTCGAAGGGCCAAATGGCCTACTCCTGCATCAATTGTCTATTGTCTATTAAACATGCAGTGTCCAGGGTCTTGAATATAATTTTGCTTTCCCTATTCTATGGCAGTAAAAACTGCTGTTATATGGTACATATAGGGATGGATTATATTTGAATTTACATTGATAAAATCTATCTTGTAATTAACAGAGTGGCCATACAATCATTAGGATAAGGTTTTGTTACTGTGAATTGACATGGGCTTCCTTTTTATTTGAGGTACTGACTGTTTTCTATATACATCACTGGTGCTCTTCACACCTGACGCTAACAGCAGGGTGAAGGCTTATGTGATTTCTGTACTGGGTGTTATTAGGAATGGAATATTTCCATTTCAGATCATTTTTGGCATTATAACTTGCTCAAACGATAGAGCTTCCTGTTTATTCACAACAGTAGCTCTGCTGCCCTTTGCGTTCTGTTGCAAATTAATGAGCTATGTATTCCAGCTAAAAGTGAGAGTTGTTCAGTGGAGCTGGAAGAACAATATAACTAATTATATTAGACTGGAAAGAATCCTAGTTACTCACACCATGGCCATCTCATAGCACACGGCATTGATTTTGGTACAGAGCTTGGTAATTAATTTTGGCTCATTGGGCACGATTTTTAAAAACATTTTATTTATTTTTTTGGCTCATTTGGTACTCTTCAATGTTTCTAGTTTATTTGGTAAATGTGTGAGTTGATTTATTCAGCCAGTTCAAACTCTGCGACTGCCAACAAAATCAATGGGTATCATGGACTCCTTAGGCGTTGGGACTGAAATTACGGGAACGAAATGACAACAATTTGCAGGTTCTTGTTTCAATCTTTGATACAGGAAGAACAAGTATTTGTTCAAGTTGCTTTCTGAACATTACATTTCATGTCATTGAAATTATTTATGTTTTGTGAGCATCGATCATAGTTAATCAACAGCCCATTCCCAGATTATCTTCACCCAATTTATGGACACCCCTACAGATAAATGAGTTCCCATAATAGTATTAAACTCTAATCTGCCTTATTAGCGAGAGGTTGAGCAGGCTAGGACTCTCTATTCCTTGGAGCGCAGGAGGATGAGGGGTGATCTTATAGACGTGTACAAAATCATGAGAGGAATAGATCGGGTAGAAGCACAGAGTCTCTTGGCCAGAGTTGGGGAATCCAGAACCAGAGGACATAGGTTTATGGTGAGGGGGGAAAGATTTAATAGGAACCTGAGAGGTAATTTTTTCACACAAAGGGTGGTGGGTGTATGGACGAGCTTCCGGAGGAGGTAGTTGAGGCAGGTACTATTGCAACGTTTAAGAACCATTTAGACAGGTACATGGATAGGACAGGTTTAGAAGGATATGAGTAAATGTAGGCAGGTGGGACAAGTGAGGATGGGACATGTTGGTTGGTGTGGACAAGTTGGACCAAAGGGGCTGTTTCCACGCTGTATGACTATGACAATGTAAATTCACAAGTCCTACACAATCGCTCCAGTTTTAGTTACTGTTCTGATCTGCTGTCTCGTGTGGTTCTGATACCATTCGTTACAATACTGTGGAGGCATGGTCACCATATTGAGTGACTTTTGTGTAATTTCCGACTTGTGGATCAAATCGACATATGGACATCTGTTAAGACGGAACTTGTCTGCTACCCAGGGACAGCCTGAGCAAAGATGATTCAGAATCAAAATTAACTTGAATTTCCTCAGTGCATGGAGGGAGGGAGGGAGGGATGGAGGAACGTGACTTGGACTACTCGTATATACATATTTCAGTACACATTTTTCTTCGTTCCTGGGCCGAACTCTGTTCCTATGGTTTGTTGTTACTGCTTAATGGCTTTTAGCTGGGGTTGTTTGTGCTTCTCGTGAATATCCTTCCACCAATCTTCACATAACCCATCTAGCACTTTCATCCGTATTTATTCACCTCGCTTTGCCTTAATTTCACTACACTATTTCTACATGTATCACGTTTCTTTTATAACTGGTTGCTGTGTACAGATGCTTCTCCTGAATTTTGTGCTGTATTTATTCATGGCTTTTATGCTCTTACGACTCTTAGTTTGAGATTCCTGTGCAATCATTGTTGATGGTTTTTTTTTTATTAGCAACTGGTTGAAGGAGGAGTTTTGACCGGACTTTGTATGAACTGCTTGGTTTTGCTCAAATTGTGGAATGAACCCTTTAAAACCACCCGGGCCAAACTATATGACCTAAATTGAGTGTCATGTGAAGGGGAACATTTCCAACATTGAATTAGTGGCTCACGTGCCCGGCTAGCGTGCAGCAAAAGCTTTTCATTGTATCTTGGAACACGTGACAATAAACTCAACTAAACTAAATTACTCTCTTTGTATTATTTTAACATTCAATTTTGTGATCTGGGCGTCAACAGTAAGATCAGCATTTATTCCCGTCTCTAATGCCCCTGTCCCACTTGGGAAACCTGAACGGAAACCTCTGGAGACTTTGCGCCCCACCCAAGGTTTCCGTGCGGTTCCCGGAGGTTTTTGTCAGTCTCCCTACCTGCTTCCACTACCTGCAACCTCCGGCAACCACCTGCAACCTCCGGAGACCGCACGAAAACCTAGGGTGGGGCGCAAAGTCTCCAGAGGTTTCCGTTCAGGTTTCCTAAGTGGGACAGGGGCATAACTAAACTTGAGAAGGTGATTGTGAGCTACCTATTTGAATCGCTTCTGACCTGTTGAAGATACTCCTAAGTGCTGCTGGACAGGGATATCCAAGATTTAGATCCAATGGTGATGAAGGACCAATAATATACGTCCATACTGGAACTGGGTGTGAATGATGGAGGAAGATTAATATATTTGCTTACATCGTGGTGTGGAACAAAGCCACACTTTTCAGATTCAACATATTGAATGCTGTCATTTGAACAAAGACAATAATGCAACTAAAGAGTTAAATTCTTAAATCCTTTCTTTGAAAAGCAAGCCTTCTTCCCCCAGCCCTGTGCTTCCGGGGGCTGTTTCTATTTATGAAGCCCCGTCTGCCGTGCACACTTTCTGAGGCACATGATTCACAGGACAGTTCGCCTGAGTATCTTTGCGAAAAATATTCCCAGCAGCTTCCTCCACTGCCCCCCCTCCTCTAACCTCCCTCAATCTGGCCTGATTGAATGAGGAAGGAAACTGCCTGGGAAGGCTTGTCCCTTTTGGTAGAATATCAAGATGATTTTTTTTTTTTTCCCAAACATTTTTTTGCACAAGGACACATCACCACTTCAGAAAGAGTTTTTCCATATGTTCCAATTCTTTGAATATCCTGCTCTAGAAAAAAAGTTCAATTTTTGAACTGCATTAGTGCTGGCATTTCATTAGGGCATGGAGTCAGAGATTTGTGGACATTTACAGCTCAGATAAAAAGACCGTTCAGCCCACCACTTCCAATCTCGCTAAAAATAGAGATATTTGGATGAATCCAACTTCCCAGCTCACAGTCTATGCTGTCAAAGATTATAGGACGTCGGGCACACATCCAGGCACTTTGTTTTGATGTAATGAGGGCTTCTGTCCCCACCACAGACTTCTAGCATTTTCCTTAAAATAGGACTATTCCAGTAGTGGGATAATCATACTCTGTGGCAAAGATTGGTCTATATTTCTCTTCCCTAGCCTCTTTTCTCTCATCCCCCATCCTATTGTCAACTATAGAAAATGGGTCGGAGTCACGATAGGTCAGAATGTTATCAGTTGTTATCAAACAGGGGGTGAGCAGCCCAGGAATCTACTGCAATGTTATCTGAAATTAATTATTCCGCAAATGATCAGTGTGCGCATTATTAATGAATGGCTACTTTGCTGGGGTTTAGAGGATAATACTTTGAAGGCCCAACTGGAGCCAAACGCCTTTGAGGAGAAAAGTGAAGGAGAAAATTGAAAGTTAAGGGCGGGGAGGGTGGGTGGAGGAAAAATGATTTGCATGTTATAATTAAATGTGCTTCTGTACAAGGGACGGGTTGAGATGGAAATAGATGGAGTTGATCTAGAGTGAAGGTGTGCCTTGTTAGGACTAATGGCTTTATCCTGCTCCTAAAAATTCTTCCGTTCTTATGTAATAGATTGCGAACATTTGCGTGTGTGTGCACGAGTCTGTGCATCTGTATGTATATCTGCCTGTGTGTGTGTGTGTGTGTGTATGAGTGTATGAATGTGTGTATGTGTGAGTGTCTGTGTATCTGTATGTGTGAGTTCCAGTGTCTATGCACCTTTCTGTGTGTGTGTGTGCACGTGCCTACATGTTCCTGTCTATGTACCTTTCTGAGTGGATATTTGTGGGGGTGTACGATTCTGTGTGTACTTGCATGAAACTGTCTCTACACCTGTGTGCGTGTGTGTGTGTGTGTGTGTGTGTGTACTTGCATGAGCCTGTCAATGTACCTTTCTGCGTGTGTGTGTGTGTTTGGTTGTGTGTAGGGGTGTGACTGCAGTGTAGAGCAGTTGCTGCCCATCTAAATTTAAACACCGGGTCACTGCTTTGGGCTGGGTTTCAGCTTTGGCGCCAGGATGACCCACGTAATTAGAAGCAAGCTCTGTGAGTAAAGACTCAATGACTACGTTCAAATAGGTTTTTTTCTTTCCACTTCCCATGTATGAGGTCACTCTCTAAGTGTTGGGAACAGGGGAGGGGGTGGGGGTGGGGGGTGGTGGGGGTGGGGGGGGGTGGGGGGGGGGGGGAGTGGCGAGGGGGTGGGAAACATTAAACTGATTGGTTGATTAAAAGGTGGGTCCCACTTCTCAGGGAATGAATAATGAGTTTCATTCAGGCATCCGGGTGAAATTCCAGATGGAATTCTTTGGGATGCAGCCAGTGGGGGTGTATACAATTGCAAAGAATATTCATAGAAGAAGCTTAAATTTTTTTTTTACAGGAAGGCTGACATTACCTAAAAATATTACATTCAGTTAGTTCTCATTCTTGACTGTCTGTGTGAGACACAGACAGTCTGTGCATGTGTGTGTGTGTGTGTGTGCGCGCTTGTTCATGTTAGTGTTGCTTGCGTGGACACGAGTGTGTACATAAGTGTGACTGAGTGTGCATGCATGTTTTTGTGACTGCGCGATTGTGTGTGGGAGCATATGTATGCGTGCATGCTTATTTGTGCGTGTGTGTGGTGTATGTCAGGGAGCTCGTATTTGTGCATGTGTGCTCCATGCATGTGTGCCCATGCATAGAGCCAGGCCTTTGATTATTAATTGATGAATTAAGGTCTGGATAATGGACAAGAATTTTCTTCTAAAATGTAATGCATACACAGCTAGTAATGAGTAAATTGTACGGTACGTTGTGGCAGGGAAGAGTTACCTGTGAATTGTGACAAATTGTTATTCATCATTTTGTAGTTGGTTTTGCCGAAATGGCTTCTTCACCTAATTATCTCTGAGTTTAATTAAATTGACTTGCTCTGTAAATTTGAAGCTGTTACTTAAGTGCAATTGGCTTGGTAAATGTAAAAATTGTCCTTCGTGTGTGTGTGTGTGTGTAGGATAGTGTTAATATGCAGGAATCGTGGTCGGCTCGGACCTGGTGTGCCGAAGGGGCCTGTTTCTGCGCTGTATCTCTGAACTAAACTAAACAATTCTCCCTAAACATTATTCCCAAAGTATCATCTACAAATGGCAGCTCAAATATGTACAATATTGTACTAAGTGTGTTTTCTGTTTCCACACCATTCTTTTAGCTGCTCATTTACTATTCGCAAGTTATTAACAATCGGTGGTCTGTTATGGTCAGTTTTACCATGTGGATCTTAACAGCAGAAATCATGATGGGATTGGTCTAAGTTTTTTTGACGTAGAAGTCTTGCATGATGTAAAGAAAATATTTGTTAGCATGGAATAGCTCATCAACTAATGGGTCACTATGTCTAAATCATAAGCTGTTTTAAATTTAAGCAGCTCTTCTTCCATAAAAATTCAACCAGGTGTTAAATTAATATTTGTATGTAGCAGATTTTGAATAAAGTTGTGCACATTTCTAAACTCTGATTTTCCATTAACGTACTGTAAAGTGGTCTAGATTATCTCCTCTGTGGAATGCTGAGGCGCTAAGGTGATTGGTGTCTAACTTGTGCTAAATACCATAAGACTATAAAAGATTGGAGCAGAATTTGATCATTCGGCCCATTGAGTCTACTACCATTCGATGATGGCTGATCTATTTTTCCCTCTCAGCTCCATGCTTTTGCCTCCTGCTCCTGCCCGTATTAATCAAGAACTTATCAATCACCACTTCAAATATACCCAATGACTTGGCCTCCACCACTGCCCGTGGCAATGAATTCCACAGATTCGCCACCCTCTGGCTAAAGAAATTCCCGTTTCCACCAGGTCTGTTTGACAGCATTTGGGAATGGCGAATGGGAGCCATTGCTTTCCCCCTTGCCCAGGATAGTGTGGCCAATTGTGGTGCCTCATCCATCGTCACGGTTCACTCATAGATCATGTTTGGTCTTTATCTACATCCTACAGAGGTAGCTACTTGGGAATGACTGGAAATCCCCAATGTAATTAAGGCATGTAAACTCCTCCCAATTTGCCACACCTTTCCTCGTGTAGTTTGTGGCATTTCTCTGCATTCTGAAGCCTAAGTCCCATGTAGTGGCATTGTGTTATTTTTCATTGTTTTTACATGTCACTTATCTGGTGAGGAAGCTGGTGAAGGACATAGTGATTGAATACGTTGCTCCACATCCTCGCATTGTAATGGCAAAGTGGTTTGTGTTTCCTGTTGAATCCAACAGCTAACCTGCTTCAGGGATATTTTATTTTATCAAATTTGGATGCGATTTTAAAATCTTCAGCACAAGGTCTTTGCTGCCGTTTCCAGAGATGTTTTTAGCACCATTGACGCGGGGGCTCAAACCCCAGTAACCCGGTTGAAGATTCAAGGTTCAAATCCTGGCATGGTTTATTCTATCTTTTATCCTTCTGAAGTAAGTACCATCTCAACCTGTAACTAGCAAGATGTGTTCTAGTCACCGTTCAACTGTGCTACCACATGCAGACGTATCAAGGTTGAACAAGTTAGGTCTTTATTCTTTGGAGCGCAGAAGGTTAAGGGGGGAACTTGATAGAGGTCTTTAAAATGATGAGAGGGATAGACAGAGTTGACGTGGATAAGCTTTTCCCATTGAGAGTAGGGAAGATTCAAACAAGAGGACATGACTTGAGAATTAAGGGACAGAAGTTTAGGGGTAATACGAGGGGGAACTTCTTTACTCAGAGAGTGGTAGCTGTGTGGAATGAGCTTCCAGTGGAAGTGGTGGAGGCAGGTTCGATTTTATCATTTAAAAATAAATTGAATAGGTATATGGACGGGAAAGGAATGTAGGGTTATGGTCTGAGTGCAGGTAGATGGGACTAGGGGAAAATAAGTGTTCGGCACGGACTTGAAGGGCCGAGATGGCCTGTTTCTGTGCTGTAATTGTTATATGGTTGTATGGTTATATCTCTTGGGACTTTGGAAAAGGAGTCAGTGCCACATCAGCTATGTATGCTCAATGAAGACTGATCTCTGTGGCATTTGGTCTATTTTTATTTTCTATCACGGTACTAGGTCGAGGGACTTGCAGGAACTTAAATTTGACAGATTTCAGAGGGGCACTTCAAACTGAAGTGTATTTTACACTGACACGCATATTACAAGGATGTTGTCAGAGCTTGAGGGAGCAGGCTACGACCGTATTCTTTAGAGCATAGGAGTTTGACTTGGAGATGTATAAGATCATGAGGTGAATAGATAAGGTAGATGCACAGAGTCTTAGACCCAGAGCATTGGAGTCAAGAGCTAGAGGACATAGGTTTAAGGTGAGAGGAGAAAGATTTAATTGCATTGAAGGACCTTTTCATGCTGTTTCTCTAAACTAAAACTTTCTAACCAATATCTCATAAGCATTTCATTAAGTTGGAAAGAGTGCAGAGAAGATTAACCAGGGCATTGCCAGGACTTGAGGGCCTGAGCTATAGGGAAAGTTTGAGCAAGCTAGGATTATATTCCTTGGAGCCTCGGAGTTTAAGCAGGGATCTTGTAGAAGTGTATAAGATCTTGAGGGAAATAGATAGGGTCGACGCACAGTCTTTGACCCAGAGTAAGGGAACCCAGAAGCAGAGGACATAGGTTTAAGGTGAGAGGGGAAAGATTTAATTGGAATCTGAAGGGCAACTTTTTCACTGATTGTGGGTATACAGAATGTGCTGCCAGAGGAGGTAGTTGAGAGAGAAAGTATAATAACATTTAAAAGGTAGATGGGCAGGAAAGGTTTAGAGGGATAAGGGCCAAATGCGAACAGGTGGGACTGGTATAGATGGGGCATCTTGGTTGGCATGGGCAAGCTGGGCCGAATGGCCTGTTTCTGTGCAGTATGACTATGACTATATGGACACATTGTTAGCATATATATATATATATATATAGAGAGAGAGAGAGACTGAAAGACACTCTGAGTGAGAGAAATGAGACTGTGTGTGACAGAGACTGTGTTTGTAACAGAGAGACTTTGTGCGTGACATGGCGAGAGAGAGAGACTGTGTGAAAGAGACTCTGAGAGACCGAGGGGGAGAGAGCGAGAGACTGTGTTTGTGAAAGAGAGACCGAGATAGAGAGAGACACAGAAGAGAGAAAGTGAGAGAGAGAGTGTGAGTGATGACACGCTGCAATAGGTCACTCCCATCAGCACTGCTGAGTTTATTTGAATTCACTCCGCCTGAAGTCGGCTTTTTCCTCGGCTTTGCCATGGAATTACTTGGCACCAAATTAGAATCGTGGAGAACAGAGGTGACTTTAGATCTACTTGTTGTCGGGGCTGTAGCCTTGTGAATCCGGATGGTGGGATGATCGTGACGGACGGCGGTAAATCAGGTTGGAATTGGCTGCTGAGTTCTTTCTAAAGCATCTGTCTGGATTCACATTCTTCAGACCAAATAGACGCACCGTATTCCCGAATTCGGGAGCTGGATAATTGATTATTTTCTTTGTTGGCCGTGAGGGATGCGGGTGGGATGGGATATGTGGCCATGGGGTAATAAGGCGGGAGGAAGGGGGAAAGGGGCGGATAGGGGTGAGAAATAATCATTTGAGCTGAACACTGAGTACTTGAGTAATTCAGAGCGTCAGGCAGCATCTGTGGAGGTGGGGGGCAACATCGCCCGGTGGGGAATCGCCTCAGCGCAGAGGGAGAAGAGGAGGGAAGAGACAGTAACCCTAAGATTTTTGCCTCCACCACAGTGAGGAGGTGCTTGGAGGATACACTGTGGTGGTGTTAATTTGTGTTTATTGTTGTTTATTATTGTATGATTGTATGTATGACTGCAGGCACGAAATTTCGTTCAGACCGTAAGGTCTGAATGACAATAAAGGTATTCAATTCAATTCAATTCAATTCAATGGATAGGGACGTTTCAGTTTGGGGGCCCTTCACGCTGAAGCCTTGAGTCTGGAGAAGTGTCCCGGCCCGAAACGTCTCCATTCCCTCTGCAGATGCTGCCTGACTCTCTGAGTTCATCCAGCACTTTGTGTGTTGCTCCGTGATTTCAGTACCTGCAGTTCTTTGTGAGTCTGTGATCATTTGATCTATTCATTTCCCTCTGGGTCGGGTATCACAGCAGGGTATGGAAACATACATCACTTTCTCAAATGCTTTAACTCCCCTTCCCATTCCCACACTGACCTTTCTGTCCTGGTATTTAGCTTGGGCAGCTTACAACCCAGCGCCATGAATATTGATGTTTCTAACTTCAACCTTTGAATCTCCTCTCCCAACACTATTCGCCGTACTAGTTTCACTGTTGTCCTGTTGATTTTCATTGCCTGTATAACTCGTTATCACGGCCCACAGCCAACAATGGCCTGTTTCCTTGCTTTTTTGTATATCTTTCATTAATTTGTTCTATGTCTCTGAATATCATCGCCTGTTTCCCTTTCCCCTGACTCTCAGACTGAAGAAGGATCTTGACCTAAAACGTCACCCATTCCTTTTCTCCAGAGAGGCTGCCTGACCCGCTGAGTTACTCCAGCATTTTGTTTGTCTATCATCACTTTCTCTCAATGGGCATTTCTTCAAAGCATGTTTGGCAGGCAAAATATAAGCACAGAAACGCAACTGTAATCTGTCCCAAGCTGCTAGACTGCTTGAGCGGGTCTATTCCGCATCTTCTGAAGACCAGATACTGGTTATTAGACAGTAAATAGTAACCCTGTCTTAAGTCTCACCCGGATCTAGACTGTGGTTTGCAAAAATTGCCGTCGACAAGCCACCGTGCCCAGCCTCTGAAATGAAAATAGAGAACGTTGGAAATGGGTTGAGTATTAGTCTGCTTCAAACCATTCCAAAAAAATCAAATACTGCAGATGCTGACATCTGAAAAGGCTGGACATTCTTTAACGGGCAGCTGGCGTCTGCAAGGGGAAGGGAGGGGGTGAGGCGAGGGAACCAAGCAATTAAGATAGAACCAATTCAGAAAGAACATCAGTCTGACGAAGGGACTCGACCCAAAACGTCGCCCTTTCCTTCTCTCCAGAGATGCCGCCTGTCCCGCTGAGATACTCTCGCATTTTATGTCTACCTTTGAATTAAACCAGCATCTGTCCTGTCCTCTTCCTCCTATTGATGAGGGAATTGGGAAAAGGTATAAAGTTAGTGGAAATTTTCAAGGTCTTGAGTATCATGGCCACGCTCCCAAGTTTCTCCAGCATTTTTGTCTACCTTATTCTTAAGGGGTGAGCCAGAGAGTTACTGACCATTGTCTTTTACTCGTGCTGAAGTTATGGCAGTATTGTGGTCAAAGATCTTGGGTTATTGTTTCAGTTTAGGTTAATATTGTCATGGGTTAACTTTGTTTTGCAACCTATCCAAACAGATCAGATATACTAAATGTAAATACAATCAAATCAAACTCGAGTATAACAGATAGAGCAAAAGGTAAGGTAGAGAGTGCAGAACATTGTTCTCAGCAATGTAATGGATTTTGGACCTTTTTTGACTTGCAACATGGTGCGGGAGCAAGGTGACTCTTTGCATGAAGATTGATATAGAGTCAGTCTTACAGTGTGGAAACAGGCCCTTTGGCCTAACTTTGACCCATACTGACCAGTATGCCCCATCTACACTAGTCCCACCTCCCTGCATTTGGCCCATATCCCTCTAAACCTATCCTATCCATGTACTTGTCCAAATATGTTTTAAATGTTGTGATAATACCTGCCTCAAATACCTCCTCTGGCAGCACGTTCTATTTACCTCCCACTCTTGTAGGGGAAAACCCTCCAGTCCCTATTAAATCTTTCCCTCTCACCTTAAACCTATGTCCTCTGGTTCTTGTTTCACCTACTCTGGGTAAAAGACTGTGCATTTACCTCATCTATTCCTCTCATGATCTTACACATCTCTACAAGATCTCCCCTCATCCTCCTGCTCTCCAAGGAATAAAGTCCCAGCCTGACTAACCACTCCCTATAGCTCAGGCCCTGGTAAATCTTCTCTGCATCCATTCCTGTTTAATAACATCTTTCCTCTAACAGGGTGACCAAAACTGAACACTAGTCTAAATGTGGCCTCACCAATGTCTTGTACAATTGTAACATGACCTCCCAACTTCTATACTCAATACTCTGATTTTTAAATGCCAATGTGCTGAAAGCCTTCTTGACTACCCTATTTACCTGTGATGCCGCTTTCAAGGAACTATGTACCTGTACTCCTAGATCCCTCTGGTCTACAGCACTCCCCAGAGCCCTGCCATTCACTGTGAAGGTCTTGCCCTGGTTAGACGTCCTAAAATGTAACACTTGCACCGCTCTACATTAATCTCTATCAACCATTCCTCATCCCATTTGCTCAACCGATCAAGATCCTGTAATGTTTGACAACCATTTTCACGATCTACAAGACCACCCACTTTAGTGTCACCTGCAAACTTACTAATCATGCGTTGTGCGTTCTCATTCAAATCATTGCTGTAAATGAATGAATGAATGAATGAATGAATACGTTTATCGTCATTGCACAATACTGTGCAACGAAATTCCATTGCATCTCCTCCGGTTAAAAAATACAAACACGACAACCATTGACACACATGTACACTTATTAGTAAAAATAATAAATAAGTATTTAAAAATAATTTTAAAAGAATGTTGCATTTCTTGGAATTACATTTTGCTTCCCCAGTGTTCTCTGTTGGAATTAAGCTCTTTTATCGCACATGGGTAGAAACTATTTTTTAGTCTACAGAGACCTGAATCGCCTCCCAGAGGGTAGCAGAGTGAAAAGGTGGTTGGCAGGGTGGGATGTGTCCTGCAAGCATCGGGCCCTATATATATCATCCAAGGAGGGCAGTTGAGCGTTTGTAATGCTCTGTGCAGTTTTTATAACTCTCTGCAGCGCCCTCCTCTCAGCCACAGTGCAGCTAGCAAACCACACCAAAGCAAATAACAAACAGCAATGGGCCCAGCACTGCATCCTGAGGCTCACCACTAGTAACAGGCCTCCCGTTTGGAAAACAACCTTCTATCATTACCCTCTGCTTCCTTCCTTGAAGCCAGTTTTCTATCCATTTAGCTACCTCTCCTTGGTTCCCATGTCACCTAACCTTCCAGAGCAGCCTACCATGCAGAACCTTTTCAAATGTCTATGAATGAGCTGCGATAGTCCTTTAGGCAGCTAACACAATAGAGAAACATCTTGGTCCTTGGTAAAATGTTTGTTTCCCCCTCGGGGATTGAGCAATCCCTAACATCATTCTGAAGAAGGGTCTCGACCCGCGACGTCACCCACAGATGAGGTCGCGACCCGAAACGTCACCCATTCCTTCTATCCACAGATGCTGCCTGAATTACTCCAGCATTTTGTGTCTATCCTGATATCTCCTAGTCTGGACACATTTGAAATAGAGGACCAATGAATGGAATCCTCCCTGAAGACTAAAGACCTTCTGACCTAGCACATGGCACATTGCCGTTTAATGACAAGGTTAAGTATATTTAACTTCAAAGCAATAGTTGATTACTAGATTGGATGTGGGCTGATAAAGTTGGTCACAGGCTTCAGTGGCTCCTGAGCTGTTGGGACTCGAGGAGAATGTTGTTTGGAGGCCAGGTTCACTAAAGGAGCTCTGAGGATATAAGGAGGTAAATATGATGGAGCTTTGCCTGATGATCTTTGTAGATCATACATAATGTTGATTAAGCATAAGGAACACCGGAGAATATGTGAATGGGCTAAATTGCTTAATGATTTGCACATAATCCTTAGAAAGAGTGAGACTGCCTTGTATTTTTATATTTTCTTGTGGAATCTTTATCAGACAAGAGCTGTGTGGCAGCGGTGGTGTTACTGCCTTACAGCTCCAGTGACCCGGGTTTCATCCTGACTATGAAGGCTGTCTGTTCGGAGTTTGTACGTTCTCTCTGAAACATCTGGTTTCCTCCCACACTCCAAAGACGTACAGGTTTGTAGGCTAATTGGCTTGGTAAAATTGTAAAATGTGTCTAGTGTTAGTATGCAGGGATCACTGGTCGGCACGTTCTTGTTCCCACGCTGTATCTCTAAACTAAACTAAAGAGTTATTGTGTTATAAAAACATAGAGACATAGAAAATAAGGTGCAGGAGGAGGCCATTTGGCCCTTCAAGCCTGCACCGGCATTCATTGTGATCATGGCTGATCATCCACAATCGGTAACCCATGCCTGCCTTCTCCCCATATCCCTTTATTCTGCTAGCCCCAAGAGCTCTTTCTAACTCTCTTTTAAATTCACCAGTGAATTGGCCTCTACTGCCTTCTGTGCAGAGAATTCCACAAATTCACAACCCTCTGGATGAAAAAGTTTATTTTTTTCATCTCAATTTTAAATGGCCTGCCCTTTATTCTTAGACTGTGGCCCCTGGTTCTGGAATCCCCCAACATTGGGATCATTTTTCCTGCATCTAGCTTGTCCAGTCCTTTTTATAATTTTATACATATCTATAAGATCTTCCCTTCATCCTTCTAAATTCCAGTGAATGTATACCAAAGAGCTGAGGTAACTCAGTAGGTCAGGCAGCATCTCTGGAGGAAAAGGATGGGTGACGTTTCAGGCCGGGGCCCTTCTATATATCGTCTATATATCGTGTTGTATGATGTGTTTTAAGATTTGGATCATTGTAATCGAAATACATCTTCTCCAAGTTCCTCGGTGTTCACTGCAGCTTTCAGGGTCAAGTTTGGGATATTCCTGTCCTTGTTAAATCTTTTAGGAGCACCTATGCTTATTAATGTGCAAAATAATTTCATAATCTCAGTTTTGGTCTTGGCCTTTCTCCCATCTCTTATTCAGGCTATCAATATATAGCACAATGATAACTTGTGAGAGATTGCCGTCTCTCTCTGACTGGACCCTAACCTCTTTATGCATGTGACAATGTTCCCAGCACCTCCCAATGGACAAAAGTACATCAACAAATCGGTGACATTGCAGGGAGCCTCTTAAATCAATATGCTATATGGATTTAGTAGAAGTCTATCACTACCCTTGTTGCAGAGCTGGGACATCTTAACATTATATTGATCATTATTTAAACAGAATAAGAATGTGGCACTGCTGGTAGAGCTGCTACCCCACAGCACCGGAGACAAGGTCACCCACCTGACCTTGGGTGCAATATCTATGTGGAGTTTTCCCATTCTCCCTCTGACTGCGTGGGTTTCCTCTGGGTGCTCCGGTTTCCTGCCACATGCCAAAGATGTGCAAGTTTAATTGGCCTCTGTGTAATTGCCTCCTGATATGTAGGGGGTGGATGAGATAGTGGAAAAAACCCCCAAAGAACTAGTGTGAATGGGTCATCGATGGTTGGTGTGGGCTTAAGGGCCTGATTCCATGCTGCATCTTTCATCATCAGGGCTGCCAATTCTCACGCATTGAGCATGAGTCATGCATTTCACAAAATTCTCAGGCTCTCACGCTGATCACAAATTTCTCACACTCAAAAATCTACAGGTGCTGAAAGTTCAAAATAAAGCAAAAATTGTTTTAGAGGCGCGCAAAAATCACGAGGGGAATATATAAGGTGAATGCATAGTTTTTTCCCAGGATATGTGATTCAAGCACTAGAGGGCATTGGTTTAAAGCAGGGCTGACAAACTACCGGCCCGCCGGATGATTTGGGGGGAAAAAATGTAGTTTTGTTTTTCCCGTGCAGATGGTGTGATAGGTGAGACCCAGCGGTGGTTCCAGCACAAACCTCCACCCCCCCCCCCCCCCATCCCGAGGCACCGCTCACACCTCCCACCCTCACCTCCGGCGGCACTGTGTCCGTCGACCGCTCTGTCCACACCCCATGGAGTTTTAACCCCGGCCCGGAGCCAGAGCGGACCGGGTGAGTGGGGGCGTCGGTGCCGCCTCTGGAGCCACGGGGATGAATCTCGGGCTAAGACACACACAAGGTTTAAAGGGATATGGGCCAAATGCGGATAAATGGGACTAGTTTAGATGGGGCATCTTGTTCTGCATGAACAAGTTGGGAAGAAGGTCCTGTTTCCATGCTGTAAGACTATGACACATTGTAGAAAGGGTGCAATTACTCTGGACAGGATCCAGGGGCTATTTATGAAGATGTTGGCAGGGCTGGAATTGTTTTTTTCACTTTGAAGAAAGATTTGATAACTGGGATTGTATTCTCTGCAGCAACGGAGGTGAAGAAAAAACTTAGTTGCGGTGAATAATATCATGAGAATAGGACCTGTTTCGCTTACTAAAGAGTGTAGGAAGGAACTGCAGATGCTGGTTTAAACTGAAGGTAGATACAAAAAGCAGGAGTAACTCAGCAGGACAGGCAGCATCTCTGGAGAGAAAGAATGGGTGATGTTTCGGGTCGAGACCTTCAGACTGAAGAGGTTGAAAACCAGCCATAAAACACAATGACTGGAGATGTGTGTTTTGCAACTAAGGGCAGAAATCAGAATCATGTGTTCATCTTTATTGACATGACACCATAATAAATATATTACAGAAAAAAATAATTTAATGGGATGGCACGGTGGCGCAGCGGTAGAGTTGCTGCCTTACTACCATATGGGTTTCCTCTGGATATTCCGGTTTCTCCCACATCCGAAAGAAGTGCAGGTTTGTAAGTTAATTGGCTTCTGTAAATTGTCCCTGGCGTGTAGGATCGAACTGGTGTATGATAGATTGCTGATCGGTGTGGACTTGGTAGCTGAAGGGCCTTTTCCATATATATGTTTTACATATATCTTAATTTCATTGAATGATATACGATTGAATATGTGGCATTATTTTCATCTTGCTTCTATAGTCAAAGGGTAAGGTTGATTGATTTATTTGTGCAGAACAATGATGGAAGTCCGACTCTTGCCTTGTTTCTCTGGTTTTTTTTCTCTATGTATAACAGCATGAATTATAATCTGATTTCTATACATGAATATAGTCATTCATGTGTTGCACCTATTGATCAGAGCCTGGCTCTACTGTGGAATTTAATTAGGAATGTAATTTAGCCTAACCTTATTCATACCTAATCCAATTTAAAGCATAAATGTTGCATTCAAGTGTAAGTTAAAAGACTCGTGACAGTATGCCCCAGATTGCACAATTTCAAGCTGAAAAATGTGAAAGCTCCCTACCGAGGGAGGAGGGACACCCCCCCCCCCCCCCTTCCACCCCTCGTTCGCTACGCACCCTCACAATTTCTCACTCTTAACTCTCACCCAATGTTGGCAGCCCTGCATCATTGAGAGAAAACAATGTGAATGGAAGAAGTAAATATATATAAAAGATGTATAAGGGAAGGAAAAAGGAGTATGGATGAGGAATGTCTATTTGTGGTTATTATTTATTCCTCCATTGTTGAGGACCAAGAGTTGGAAGCATCTATCTGTAATCTAATATGCGTGTGAAGCATTATTGCTATTTATAGGACTGTAATATTTTGGTCCACTCAGTGGTGCAGCTGTCGGAACTGCTGCCTCAATGCCAGAGATCTGAATTCAATCCTGACCTTGGGTGCTGTTTGTGTGGAGTTTTACACGTTTTCCCTGTGACTAAGTGGGTTTGCTAATGGAATCAAGGGATTATGGGGTGAAAGCAGGAATGGGGTACTGATTTTGGATGATATTGAATGTCGGTGCTGGCTCGAAGGGCCGAATAGTCTACTTCTGCACCTATTTTCTATGTTTATGTTTTTATGTTTCCTCTAGTTGTGTCAGTTTCCGACCTGGTCCCAAAGACATGCGGTTAATTGGCCTCTATAAATCGCCTCTATTGTGTAGGGAGTGGATGAGAAAGTTGGATAATGCTGAACTAGTGTGAATGGGTGATCGATGGTTGGTGTGGACTCGGTGGGCTGAAGGGCCTGTTTCTACGCTTTCAGTCAATTCAGTTCAATGTCCATTTTAAGATTTGGCGAATATTTCCAATGAGAATGTTTTTGTCCTTATTCTGGCTCCTTTGGAAGAAGCAGTTTCATTATATACTGTCTGTTGGGAAAATATAATCAGACAAGGCCAACCTGAAGCAGTTCAAGATAAAAAGCTGAGGAGAGCGCAAGCCAACTTGAGTATTGTGGCCAAAACTTGCAGCCTGCTGTTATGGAAAGTTACAATTTTTACAGACCACACATGTAGCCAACAATGTTCTGTTGTCCTGAATTGCCTTGAACCATCCTTTTGATAAAAGTTTGCATCCTTTTATAATCATACATAAACAAGTGTGGCTTCCTTTCCCACGACATCTGTTTCTTAAACGTGGAACTTGAAACCGAGGGAGGCAGGAAAATAGCATCAGCTTCTGTTTTAGTAACAGTGAGTGAAATATCTTGACGTTAGCTGGCTATTGTTCACGAATGACGAACCCACTCAAGGCTCAAGTGCACTGGCTGCCTTCATTGTTCGGATGTTGTTTGAAACATAGAAACATAGAAAATGGTGCAGGAGTAGGCCATTCGGCCCTTTGAGCCAGCACTACCATTCACTATGATCATGGCTGATCATTCAGATTCAGTACCCCGTTACTGCTTTCTCCCCCATATCCCTTGATTCTGTTAGCCCTAACAGCTATACCCAACTCACTCGAATACATCCAATGAATTAGCCTCCACTGCCTTCTGTGGCAGAGAATTCCACAGATTCACAACTCTCTGGGTGAATTTTTTTTCTCCTCATCTCAGTCCTAAATGGCCTGCCCCTTATTCTTAAACTGTGACCCCTAGTTCTGGACTTCCTGCAACATCGGGAACATTTTTCCTGCATCTAGCCTGTCCAATCCCTTACAAATTTTGTATGTTTCTGTAAGATACCCTCTCATCCTTCTAAATTCCAGTGAATATAAGCCCAGTCGATCCATTCTTTCATCATATTTCATCATATGCGCACACCAGCAGCATAGAAAACCGCGACGACTATGTGTTATAGGTTAGAAGACCGTTCACTAATAGGTGACCCAAATTTACAAATTCAATATTTGTGAATGAGTCCTGAAATGACCCCAAGGACAAGATTCCACATTGAAATAAAGCATATATTTACTTCAGAGACTGCTCACAAAATATAATAGATGGTGATATATTCAGCTGAGACTAAATGCACCCACTATCTAGCAAGACATAATGCAGAAGAACCCTATGTCCCCCCCCCCCCCCCCCCCTCCCCCCTCGCCTTAATACTATGTCTTCTGGTTCGCCATTCCCCTATTCGGGGCAAAACACTCTTTGCCAAAAGTCTTCTTGTGCATGTTAATGCCCCTGTCCCACTTAGGAAACCTGAACTGAAACCTCTGGAGACTTTGCGCCCCACCCAAGGTTCCCGTGCGGTTCCCGGAGGTTTTTGTCAGTCTCCCTACCTGCTTCCACTACCTGCAACCTCCGGCAACCACCTGCAACCTCCGGGTACCGCACGGAAACCTTGGGTGGGGCGCAAAGTCTTCAGAGGTTTCCGTTCAGGTTTCCTAAGTGGGACAGGGACATTATAGTCTGACGCAACAATGGTGAATGCACATATTGCATTTTTTTTAAATTGCTAAGGTGAAGCAAGATGCATTCGTAGTGGATTCATCTCTGGTCACTTATTGGGAATTGTAACCTTTTCCATTATTATTTGCCCGGCAACAGTTGAGTGTACTTGTGCAGTGAAGAGAGGGAAGTAATTGGATGAATGACTGCTTTCTTGGCAGGGTGAGGTAAGCTGTATGTTTTTCCAAATTCCACACATAATGCAGTGAATCCCCTTTCCACTGAATCCTTGCCAAGAGAAACGTAGGTTTCCTTTCATAAAATGCCATCTAGTTGATGCCATTTATTGATGTTAACTGGGTCCTCTGTGGTATGAATGCTTAACTAGTGGGAAAATGTTCTATTTTGAGCTCTCTCCGTTTTGTGTATCCGTTTATACCTGTCTCCTTAGGAATGTCTTGTGGTTGGAAGGCATTGCAGCATAACTTCCAAACTCCTCTATTTTGTGCGTCATTGAGCATAGAAATGAGTCTTTTGGCCCACCACGTCCATGCCAACCATCGAGTATCCACCTGACCCTGCTGCATATTTTAGTTAGTTACAGGGTGGAAATAGTAAAAATAAATTCAGCTCTAGGAAATAATTATTAGTGCGGGGCGTGGCATGGGAGACACATACTAGACTCCAGTTAATGAATAATGCAGAATGATTAGAGAGCCAAGGACTTAGTCCAAATCGGAATTATATCAAAGTCTTGATTTTAATAGTGAGTGTATAGACTGATTGCTTATTTTTCATCAAGAGACTCATTTACTGGTTACTTAAAATAAGCTGGTCTTTAGACATTACTTCAGAGATACAGGCCCCTTTGGTTGAAGTCCATGCCGACCAACAATCACCCCATATGCTAACACTACCCTACACATTAGAGCAAATTGAGACTTTAGAGATACAGTACGGAAACAGGCCCTTCATCCCACTGAGTCCACACTGACCAACAATTACTTGTTCACACTAGTTCCATGTTATTTAGTTTTTTCATCCATTCCGTACATCCTATGGGCAAATTAGACTTTAGAGATACAGTGCGGAACCAACCCCTTCGACCCACCAAGTACGTACCGATCAGCGATCACCCCGTGCACTAGCACTATCCTACACACTCGGGACAATTTACAATTTTATTAAAGCCAATTAACAATACAATACAATACAATATTTATTGTCATTTGAACCTCGGTGAGGTTCAAACGAAACTCTGTTTCTACAGCCATACAAACAAAAACGATTTCTACTAGACACACAACCAATTTAATTCACACAAACATCCATCACAGTGAACCTCCTCCTCACTGTGATGGAAGGCAAAGACTTTTAACCTACAGTCCTGTACATTTTTGGAGTGTGGGAAGAAACCGGTGCACTCGGAGAAAACCCACGCAGGTGGGAGAATACATAAACTCTGTACAGACAATACTCCTAGTCAAGAACTCCTAGTCAGGAACTCTTAGTCAGGCAGCAACTCTACCACTGCACCACCATGCTGCCCGATGTCTAGATTTTAATAGTGAGTGTGCAGGCTAATTGCTTTTTTTTTTTTTTTCATGGAGAGTCTCATTTACTAGCTACTTAAAATAAACCGGACATAATTTTTACTTTAGAAAATGATTAAAGTGTATTCTGAAACATGAGACAAATCCCTTAGTGGAACAAGAATCAGTCCACCAGAGTTTAATATGAGTTTTTAATCCTAAATGAGCTCTTGGAGGGGATGTTTCTCAAAGGGGAGAAGTAGGATACAGACAAAGTTGCAAATCAAACATTTGAGTTCATCTGATTTGCAATTAAATTGAAAGTAAACAGCTGGAACCATCGTTTCAGACTCGAGGGTTTGTGCTGGTATATTTTCATGAATTTGAACTGCCCCCTGCTGTTTTGGTGGTGTCTGAATGTGGCATCAATTTAGGTGAGATGTCTTTGGAAATAAACTTGTTTTGAAACAAACTTGTTCAAATACTGCGGGCATGAAATACTGCAGGTAAGTCTCTTACTTCCCTTTGATCAATCCTTCTGAATGCGGGTAATTTCTTAAGGGCAGGATGATTCAGTACTGCAGATGGACACATCATGCTGCAGTAACTTGGCGGGTCAGTCCGCAGCTCTGGAGAAAGAAAAAAGGTGACTTTTGGGGTTGAGACTCATCTGCGACTTAGTCTAATCACGTACTGTAACACCTTGTGATCTTGTTCTCACTGCGCTGTGATCAGTGTGGGCTGAAGCGAAAGAATCGGTTGTAATTGACAATTCAATGTATCCTGGGGGAATGAAAGCTTGTGATTGCCCTTCAATGGTTGTGCATTCTGCTGTCAGTCATTAAACCTTGTGCAGGAGGCTGGCTTGGTGCCTTGGAATTGCATCCAACATCTTCAAAAGAGGAGGAGAAGCTGGGAAAATGTTAAACAATAACTCACACAGTGCTGTCTATCTGTTGGTTTTCGTGGTAAATTATCGGCTAGACCGTGGTATCTCCACCTGGGATGTATTGAGTTTTCAGTCCTAGTATAGTTTGTTGTTACGTGTACCGAGGTACAGTGAAAAGCTATTGTTGCGTGCCATCCAATCAGCAGAAAGACAATACATGATTACAATCGAGCCTGTACAGTGTATAGATACATGAGGGAATGTTAATGCAAGGTAAAGCCAGCAAAGTCCAATCAAGGACAGTGTGAGGGGTCACCAATGAGGTAGATAGTAGGTCAGCACTGCTCTTTGGTTGTGGTGGGATGATTCAGTTGCCTGATAATTCTTTGCATTCCCAGTGCTATGATGGTGGCATCTCTGCCCGCATGACTATGCAGACTCTAACACCTCTAAACCTTACATTGTTTGAATTGTTGTGAAATTGAAGAAAATAATCTTCTGAATGTTAGCAGGGTACGCAGAAGAGTAGAACATGTGACAACAGTCCACTCTCCCCCCCCCCCCCCCCGACCATGTGGGCAGCCAATCTTACATTGGGAGACAATTGCACTATTCTCATAGTGCTGGGGTTACATTCTCTTCAGTCCAATCATTTTGTACGTTCAGAATAGCGGCACCCACAGCAATCTACGTACTATTCAGAGTCCATTGGGATCATATGGAGGGAGTTCAACGTGATAGCGGGTGGAAAGAGCGCAAACCCCCTGTGGTGGGAATGACTCGTTCCTCCAGCTGCAAAGGCAAATTGAAAAGCTTTTGTTTAATGCGCAAGCTGGGAGCCAATGTAATACCAGACACCATATGCAAAGGAGAAATCAGGAAGTCCTGGTTTTAAAATATCCTAAGCTTTCATTAAGAAAGTCGTCGGAGAGAGGCGGAAGAGGCTCTAAAGATATTCGCAAAAAGCTGGAGTAACTCAATGGGTCAGACTGTACATCTGGAGAAAAGGGTCTCCAGAGACGCTTTCTGAACCGCTGCGTTACTCCAGCCTTTTGCGTCTTTCTTTGGTTTAAAGCAGCATCTGCAGTTCCTTCCTACACAGTCCAGACTCTAAACTGCTCATGTCCCAGGAAAGGAGCAAACACACTGTGGTGGTTTTAAGGGGATGAGGAAGCGTGATAACGCTGAGGTATGCAAGACCACAAAGATCAGATGGCGCAGGGAATATCGAAGTTAAAGAGAAGTTTTAGAAGGGAAATGGGAAAAAGAGGAAAAAAAACAGGATTTTAGTTTAGCTTAGAGATGTAGTGTTGGAACAGGTCCTTCGGCCCACTGATTCCACACCGATCAAAGGTTAAATGTACACTAGTTCAATTCTACACACCGGGGCGAATTTACAGAAGCCAATTCACCTACAAACCTGTAAGAAAGAACTGCAGATGCTGGTTCAAATCGATTTTAGCCTACAAACCTCCACATCCGGGAGGAATGTGGGAGGAAACTGGTGCATCCGAGGAGAACCCACGCGGTCACAGGGAGAACGTACAAACTCCATACAGACAGCACCCGTAGTCAGGATCGAACCCGGGACTCTAAGCAGCAACTCTGCCACTGTGCAGGATAGATGAAGGGAGGTGAGAGGAAGTTTATGTGGAGCTAATAGGCCAACTGATCTGAATCTGTGCAATAAAAGACCTTCATTTCTGTGTAAAATACTTTGCATATCGTAGCTGTGTGGCCGAGCAACAGTTAATTGACTACACAAAAAAGCTGGAGAAACTCAGCGGGTGCAGCAGCATCTATGGAGCGAAGGAAAAAGGCAACGTTTCGGCCCGAAACGTTGCCTTTTTCTTTGGGTTTCGGCCCGAAACGTTGCCTTTTTCCTTCGATCCATAGATGCTGCTGCACCCGCTGAGTTTCTCCAGCATTTTTGTGTACCTTTGATTTTCCAGCATCTGCAGTTCCTTCTTAAACAGTTAATTGACTAACTCTTTTTGTTACAGAGCAGGAGGCTAAAGACGCATGTGATTGGCTGCGGGCAGCAGGATTTCCTCAGTATGCACAGCTCCATGAAGGTAGGTGTGGCCGCAGGCCTTATTTATTTGTTTGATTTGTGTTTTGAAAGGGAGAGGACAAAGGGGAAACTGTGGCCCTGAGAAATTAGTTTTAAATCTGCCGTCTGAGAACAATGCCAACCCCCAGGATGTTTGGTATTGTCCCCGAAATCAGAAGCAGTCTTTGTGCCTCCTCTGTTTCCATCAGTTGCTCTTCTCTTTTTTTGCCCAAGTGGATGTTTCTTAACTAACATAACGGCTGGGAGGCCACAGGGAATGTAACAGTCCAAAATAGCTCATTACTGCTTCCCCCAGGACACTTAGAGACGGGCATTGAATGATCGATTGATTGAAAGATACATAATGGAAACCGGCAGACCATCGGTTACCTGTTCACACTAGTTCTACAGTATATTATCCCATTTACGCATCCACTCCCTGCATGCTAGGCTCAATTTACAGAGGCCTATTAACCTACAAACCTGTACATCTTTGGAGTGTGGGAGAAAACCCTTGCGGTTACAGGGAGAACGTACAAACTCTGTGTAGACAGTAGCTGTAGTCGGGATCGAACCAGGTTCTCTCGCGCTGTAAGACAGCAACTCTACCGTTGCGCCACTGTGCTGTCCATTTTGTATGTGGGCATGATATTGACCTGTTTCCAACCTGTAGCATCTCCTCAATATCCACCATAGGCCAAAAGCTTATTTGGTGGTGCAGCCATGCCCTGAATGCTAATCTCCTCGCGTTGAGTTCTGCAGTCATCGTTAGTGGAGGTGGTGTTTTCTCGAGACCATTCTTTGATCTAGGTACTCGTCTCCCAGGACCTGGACCACTTCCACAGTATCAGTAGATGCTCTCGAGCCACAGTTTGAGAACCTTGCAGTCCTTATTGGCTTCTGAAGAATCACTTCATCTGCAGCTAGAGTTCACCTGCTTGGTTTAGCTTAGTTTAGAGATGGAGTGCGAAAACAGGCCCTTCGGCCCACTGAGTCTGTGCCGACCAGCGATCCCCGCTCACTAACACTACCCTGCACACACTAGGAGACCATTTACAATTTTACCAAACCAATTAGCCTACAAACCTGTACGTCTTTGGAGTGTGGGAGGAAACCGGAGCTCCCAGAGAAAGCCCACACGGGTCAGTGGGAGAATGTATAAAGTTCGTACAGACAGCACCTGTAGTCGGGATCGAACCCGGGTCTCTGGCGCTGTAAGGTAGCAACTCTGCCACAGCATCACTGTGCTGTCCTACTCTTTAACCTGCTCTTTAAGAGCTAAAGGTAGAGTTGAAGTTAAACTGGTACAGGCAAGTGCCAGTTTTTTGTTTTTTTTTAAATTAATTCCCTACTTCATTGAGATTCCAGCATTAATATCTTGTGGCTTCGAGATCCCTGACAAGTCACGGAGTGCCTGCTCCCTACTTTCAGAACTAATAATCCGGAGTTAACAAATGGTTAACTTCTCGAATGACTTTTGTTTTAAATATTTATTATCTATTATAATGGAGCTTCCTGTTTTAAAATTCTATACAAAACCTTTATGTGGGCACTTTATATATTTGATTAAAGCAAACATTTTAAGTGCAATAAAGGCTTGACAGTAACTCTGCGTGACCCTGGGAGGGTCGGCAGGGAACAATTACTGGAAGTAAAGCATGCAGAGAACTGATCTTTCGCCAGTTCTCCTCTCTCTTACTCAACTCTCACCCTCGGGCTAACAGCTTGCCCCTCAATGAAAGCACATGTTGTCGCTCCCTTTGGGAAAATTGCTTCCATCCCGGGAAAAGGAAATCCCAGTCATTGCTGCCTGTACATTCCAGTGTGGCATTTGTTAAATCTCCGTTTGAACTGGGCTGCCTGCAAAGTTGGGGGAAAGCGCTGAAATTATGTTGAGCTTACGTTGCCCTTTGGTTTCCCTTGGACCACTGCCCATACAAAGCAACCTTCATTGTGTGCAGTTCTGTCCTGAGATTGCAGCTCAGTGCTCACACTGTTCCTTCACTTCATCTGTGTCTACCGAGACATTAACTGCTCTAGACAGTCTTTTTAATCTGTACTGAATGAAACAGGACGGGTCCTGTTTAGATCATTTCCGTGACACCAAGGTCGTTACCATTTTCTATTTTACGTGCTGCAGTCAAAATGCTAGAATGTTGATGACAGTTCTATATCCAACTGACCCCATGAGACTGTAACACCCGCTCCATGAGAATAGTCACAGCACTATGGGTCGCACGGTGGCGCAGCAGTAGAGATGTTGCCTTACTGCACTAGAGACCTGGGTTCAATCCTGACCACGAATGCTGTCTGTACAGAATTTGTACGTTCCTCCTGGGACCGCGTGGGTTTGCTCCGGGTGCTCTGGTTCCCTCCCACACTCCAAAGATGTACAGGGTTGTAGGTTAATTTACGACAGGAAGTTGTAAAATTGTCCCTAGAGTGTATTTTAGGTTAGTGTAAGGGGTGATCGCTGGTCGGTGTAGACTTGGTGGGCTGAAGGGCCTGTTTCAGCACTATCTCTGAAGTCTGAATACTGCGGTTAGATGAATGATTTTATTCCTTATTTTTCAGACTCCCATTTTCCCATTGACATCACAGCTGTCAAGAATGATCATGATTTTCTCGACAAGGATTCGTTGAAATCTGTGTGCAGGTAACTGCTGTTAGGCTTTATAAATTGTGCCCTTTGCTTCTCCATCGATCAAGATCAGAATCAGAAATGTTTATTTGTCATCTGCATTGGATATGAACTGGGACAGGTTAAGGTTTATTGTTCTTGCAAGTAACTAGGTACAGTGGAAAGCTTTGTTTTGCATGCTCTACAAACTCATCCCATACATCAATCAATTCAAACCCAACTACAATAGATCGAACGAAGGGGAAGATGCATGCTGTAGCTTTACAGATACATTAGAATCAAAAACGACAATGAATATACCCACTATGTCTGTGGGTGATTCTAATGCATCATAGCCCAGAATCTACAGGGAGTACCGCCTCAAGAAGACCCAGACCACCCAGGCCACGATCTCCTCTCACTGCTACCAAATGGGAAGATGGTACAGGAGCCCAAGAACCATTACCTCCAGGTCTGAAGAAGGCTCTCCACCCAAATCGTCACCCATTCCTTCTCACCAGAGACGCTCTCTGTCCCGCTGAGTTACTCCAGCATTTTGAATCTATCTTCGGGGTAAACCAGCATCTGCAGTTCCTTCTTACGCAATTATACAATAAGTGATCAGTCATTCTAAGTAAACTATGGTTTGATGGTGCAAAAACCATAGTATGTAGAGCAACCGTGATAGTGCACAGTCCATAGTGGTTTGGTACGGTTGTGGCTGTTGGGTTAGGGTTGTGCAATGTGATTCAAGAACCTGATGATTAGTGGGAAGAAGCTGTTCTTGAACCTGGAGGTAATGGTCCTCGTACTCCTGTACCATCTTCCCACTGGCAGCAGTGTGAAGTGAGCGCGGCACTTCTCATAGGTCCTGGGCTTTGATGCATTAGAATTACCCACAGACATAGTGGGTCACTTTGCTTCAGTCACCAATTGCATGTGTACATTAGGGTCAGTGACTGGATGGCACGCAATGAAAGCTTTTCACTCATGCCACAGTAAACTAAACTGAAACTATAGTGATTGGCATTGATATCAGAGCAAGTGTAATTGATGTATAAATTGTCCTTGTGTGTTCTCTGCTGCAAGTAGCTCCAGTGTATCCGTATATAATAAGCTGAAAGTTGCCTAAATCCTTAATGTTTGAAAATGGTGGACTCCATCTGCATCCATGTTCTGCACACACACTTGAAACTTTCTTCTTTGAAGAGTTGGTCCAATAGAATCTTTAGCCATTGGGGAAACCTTGTGGAAACCATGTGCTGACATTTTGTTCCTCTTCTGATGTACGTGGAAGAGAAAAAAAGGTTGGGATATTGGAGCGGAGGTTGAAGGGTTCGAATTTACATGTAATTTTCAGCCACTGTGGTGAGTCTGGGCTGGTTTCAAGTCACGATTTGCTGACAGACAATGTGGGTACCAGGGAAATGGTCCGAAATATAATCAGGAATTTGTAAATGCAGCTGCTCACAAACTTCCTCATCTCTGCCGCTGTGTATGGCCTCCTTCCTCAGTATCAAGCAAAGCTTCCTCCTCTCGGGGAGAGGGAAGGTCACTGTTTTGTTTGCTTTGTTTTGCTGAGGCTTGCCTTCTGCTTCAAAGAGTATGCAAGAAGTGAGAATGACCCTTAGTTACCCCGATTCCCACCAAAGTGTGGCGAGCTGCTTGCGCCAAACAGTTAGATTCTAGGTGAGACCTACAGTGGGGAAAATGTAACATTCAACTGACGTAAAGATGAGACGCGATGATGTACTTTTGACATCATTAGTAAACGCATAACAGAGTGAGAGAGGAAATAATTAATTATCAGATATACTGATCCAGAGATACTCCTGGAAGGTGTGACTAACTCCTTGTGTATGTTTTGGAAAGATCACCATTTTGTTCCAATAAGATGTAATAAAAATGAACTGCACATGCTGGTTTACACCAAAGATTGACACTAAATGCTGGTGTAACTCAGCGGATCAGTCAGCATCAGCGACATTTCGGGTCGAGACCCTTCTTCAGACTCTTGAATCTGAAGAAGGGTCCTGACCCAAATCATCACGTGTCCATTTTCTCCAATGTTGCTGTCTGAACCGGTGAGTTACTCCAGTACTTTTTGTGTCTTATCTTAAGATTTTGTTCTGAGTTGCTTTGTGTGGGGATGTTTGAGGGCCCTGACTATTCCTAGTGCAGTTGGTGAATTGTTTTTGCACATGGGCCATTGTCGCTGCATCCCACACAAAAGCTCTTCCCTAATCTCTCTGCTTGCAGAAGCACTTCTGCATACTCGTTGGAGAACCAGAGTTGTCTGCGGTTCTTCTGCAAATACAACTATCTGTAAACACAATACATTGATATGTCCCTGTAGATATAAATCTATATGTTTATCTACCAAATGAAACTGTAGTTCCACAATGATCACGGGTGCAGAAATGAATGTGAGAAGATGAGTAATTAGTGACGTTAGTGATTTCTGCTGGGGAGTCATTGTGAATTGCAACCAAGTCTGATGAAGGGTCTTGACCCGAAACATCCCCTATTCCTTTTCGCCAGAGACGCTGCCTGACCCGCTGAGTTACTGCAGCGTTTTGTGTCTATCCGAGTTAGCAAGTGTATGTTGGTGATGGGGCCGCAAATGATTTAATTTCCTGTTATCAATGACTTCTGCCGTGTGGTCAGTCTTTGGCAGTGGAAGGAAATCATTGCCGCATGACCATGGCTGGCAGTAAATATTTTTGAAACGCTTCTTGTGCCAAATATTCACGCTGAGCTGGTGAGTCAGTACCTGGAACCAATTCTGTGAGGCTACAACTCGCCAAATGAGAGGGGCTTCTGTTCCACCGTGTTAAAACATTTGCATCATAAAATGGCCTCGTGGGATCCTGATTTTCATGCATTCACGTGACACCTGCTTGCTTCCAGTCAAAACCTCAGACACCTGACTGAAGCCGGAACAAATGGTGTTTGGTATGATTAACATAGAAACGTAGTAAATAGGTGCAGGAGTAGGCCATTCGGCCCTTCGAGCCTGCACCGCCATTCAATATGATCATGGCATCAGTATCCCGTACCTGCCTTCTCTCCATACCCCCTGATCCCTTTAGCCACAAGGGCCACATCTAACTCCCTCTTAAATATAGCCAATGAACTTCTGTGGCAGAGAGTTCCAGAGATTCACCACTCTGTGTGAAAAATGTTTTTCTCATCTCGGTCCTAAAGGATTTCCCCTCTATCCTTAAGCTGTAACCCCTTGTCCTGGACTTGTAGTCAAAATGGGTCAGAATAATGAATTGACTACTAGGCGAGGGGCACACAGGAAGGAAAGCAGTAACTGAGTTATCTCAATAACTTAATGCAGTGAGTCAGACTGTTTCTTGTGATCCCTGAACATTTCTCTCTTTGCCTCTTCCTAGATATATTTAGTATAGTTTTAGTTTCGAGATACAGCAGGGAAACAGGCTCTTCGGCCCACTGAGTCCATGACGGCCAGCGATCCCCACAAATTCACACTATACTACACACACCGGGGACAATTTACATTTTTACCGAAGCCAATCCGTCTACAAACCTGTACGTCTTTGGAGTGTTTGAGGAACCCGGAGCACCCAGAGAAAACCCATGCAGCTCACGAGGAGAACATGAAAACTCCACACAGACTGCACCCATAGTCAGGATCAAACCTGGATTACAGGCGCTGTAAGGCAGCAGGTCTACTGCTGCGCCACTGTGCCACATGATTAATGCCCAGACTATAAATAAAAACATGTTATTTAAGTGCTTAATGATACAAATTATTGTATACAGACACAGATTCTAATATGTCTGATGAGTGGTCACTGATCCAAACTGTTGGCTCTGTCTCTTGCCTCGCAATATAGTTTAATTTAGAGATACAGCGTGGAAACAGGCCCTTTGGCCTACCGAGTCCATGCTGGCCAGCGATCACCCGTACAATTCTTCTATCCTACACACTAGGGCCAATTTAACGAAGGCAATTCATCTACAATCCCTGCAGGTGGGAGTAAACCGGAGCACCTGGAGAAAACCCACATGGCCATGGGGAGATCGTGCAAACTCTGTACAGACAGCACCCTTAGTCAGGATCGAACCCGGTTCTCTGGCGCTGTTAGGCAGTAACTCGACCACTGTGCCACCCTCCAAAGGGAATTGCTGCAGACCTGCGGTCTATTTACTGCGTATTTGATGTTTTGTTTCATATGCTCTGGATCTGCAGTGTTTTGCTTCGCCTTCTATTTCTGTGTCTCATTGACTATGTCACCATTTTCGACTGGCTTACTTACTTACTGCCTATTATACCTCCTGACATGTGGGGCAGCAACAAAGGTCCTCCACTCAGTAGTGTTGATTCCTTCCGTTGCTGTTTCCATAACATATTTGTTTTACGAGACCGGGTTGTTAGCCCTGTGCTCAACCCCCAACCTGGAGGACCATTGGATCGCTCTTCGTCTTGCCTCTACCCTTTGACCTGTCCAGCATGGGAGACCCTAACAGGAAACAAATCTCCCGCTGGCATAGCTCTGGGGTCACTGAGACACACAAGCTCCCCGATCACGACAAGGTTGCAATCCAACACAGAGTAATTTTTTTTTTTGTTTTTTTTTTTTTGGGCTGGCTAGATTGCAGGTTTTAGTAATACTGTCTAAATCTGTATAACTTTGTCAGGAGACTAGATTTTAAACCTGACCTAAGCAAAGCTTTTTTAATTTTGCATCAGGAGACTACATATTTATCTTGACCTAAGCAAAGCTTACTTCTTGCTTTTTGCTGTGGTTTTGTCACGACATTTCTGTCATGCTGTTATGGTCAGCAAATGATTCACATCAGTTATTTTAAAATACAGCATCTTCCACTTTGTGTGATCTCATGTTTATTCAAGGGTAGCCTTTCGATTTCAACCCTCTACCAACAACGGTTGCTCTAAGGGATGAAGCATGATCAGAAATCACCAGTGCCTGTACATTATATTTTCTCTCCTCTATCATCACCCTTCAGCCAAGGATGTTTGCAGAAATGTCACTTTGACAGGCTTGGATAGGCAGTCTACCACTTCCTTTAGATTATGGGGTGAGGTTGTACGTGGGCATTGATACGTTCACATTTCAATTACATGGTTACTCAAGACTGCTGCCTGACTCCTGGATTTGAGCTAACATCCATCATGCTCCAATGGCCTTGTTTCAAATTTGAATTAATTCAGCTGCATATCTCCCATACACCAAATGCCAAAGAACCCTGTGGACAACTGTGCTTTCATAGAACATAGAAATTAGAACAGCACAGGCCCTTCGGCCCACAATGCTTGTGCCGAACATGATGCCAGGTTAAACTGATCTCATCTGCCTCTACAAGATCCATACCCCTCTATTCCCTGCTCTTCCATGTGCCTATCTAAAAGCCTCCTCAACGCCACTATCATACCTGCATCCGCCACCACCCCTGGCAACGTTTCAGCTGATAGTTTCCCTATTTGAACGCTCGCATGGATCATTTGTTTTTGAGCTGAGCATAATTAGATGGCCATTTCAAATGGTTAAGACATTGTGGGCAATATAAACTCACATTTCTGGCACATTTCATTTATAAAGAGTTTCTGAAACGGCAAGCGATTCTTTCTGGAGACCATGTTCCGAATGGCCCACTCCAATGCAGGAATGGTCCACAAGGTACATGTAATTAGAGCTATGTCAGGGTTTCCTCAGTGAAGCAGGTGTTGCTGGAAACACTCAGTAAGCCAGGCTCATCTTCACCGCAGAGTGAAGATGAGTTAATATTGGATGTGTGGCCCCTTCACCTCTCACTGAGGATCTCCTAGTCTCTCCACAGGTTTGCTGTGTATTTCGAGCACTTCTTTTGCATTTGACATCCTGAAACAGAAAGCGACCATCTTGCATTATAACCAGGTTTTCTAAACTTTACAATTATTTATAGTTATTTAATTATATTTATAATTAGAAAAGGCTTGTCGGCCATTTAATTGCTTGCTCACAACTCTTGGGAGCGATATTGCTGGGTTTTACTTTGTTCCAAAGGAGATGCTGAAGAACTTGGTCATCTCATTCAAATTCCAGTCTGAAGAAGGGTCTCGACCCGAAACATCGCCCATTCCATTCTCTCCAGAGTTGCTGCCTGTCCTGCTGAATTACTCCAGCTTTTTGTGCCTATCGTCAGTTCAGTTCAGTTTAGTTTATTGTCGCGTGCAATAGTCGAGGTACAGTGAAACGCTATTGTTGCACACTAACCAGTCAGCGGAAAGACAATACATGATTACAATGGAGTCATTTACAGTGTATCCAAAGTATGTACAGTGTACATCAAAAGTATGGCTAAGAGGAGAAAGTAAACAAATAGAAAATAAACAGTCAATTACTCAGTAAGTATGATTGGTGAGTGGACACATAAAGCTGGAGTAACTCGGCATCCCTGGGGGGAAAAAGGAATAGGTGACGTTTCGGGTCGAGACCCTTCTTCAGACTTGTGATTCATGATTTGTGTGAGTAATTTAGTTCTAACAAGGGTTGATTATTTAAACACTCAGGATCAGGAATGGTGGTGGAGGAAACCATGAGGGAAATGGTCCTGAATAGAATTTGTGTTCCTTTTCTGAGATCGGGGATTATTCAGGGAATTTAGTTTTTGAATTTCTCCAGCGTTCTTCTCAGGAAATGCGTCAATCGGCAGGAATTATATTTTGAAAATAAGCCTTCCAAATTCATGCCGTTCTAATGAAAGAATATTAAGAGTTCTGGTGCTTCCTCTTGACTGAAGAGATAAATTTACGAGTGATGAAGAGGCTGCTAGGTTTGATCTTTGGTCTGTGCTGTGTTAACTAATCTCGGCAGAGATAATTGTTGGAGTGGAATTGGATCGGCCAGCTGGGTAAAATACATCTTTTAATTTTTGATTACTATTCAATGAGTTTCGATGAAAAATGGAGAGGGAATGTAGACACATTCTTGATGTCGATTTCTGAATATATTGCAGCAAAAGTAGGAACAACGGGGGATTTGTAAATGTGTAAGTGCCCTTTATGGGCGGCTATTTGCATACCGTTGCAAGGTATGCAAGCTCAGAATTTCACTGACTTCGCACGTAACAATAAAGTATTCAATTCAATTCGAACAAGGTCAAATGGGAGGGGGTGAGAGGTAACATCTCACTCCTGTGGCTCTCGGTAATATTCTGTCCTTACTGTGCAAAAGAGCCCCGATTTTAAGAGAATTTTCAGTGGACGAGTCTTTGCTGTGTCAGTTTGTGATGAAATATCCTTGCATTAACCTGATTGTATTTTTTGACAGGCGCCTGGTGATTCTGAACAAATGTGCCTATGTAAAGACAGATGCTAACACTAACAGGAAGCTGGTAAGCACACATGAATGACTGCACCGGCCCACTGTTCTATTTTCATACCCATTATCTGGGTCTTCAAAATGTAAAATCTAATTCCATAGACTTTTTTTTTTTGAACAAAGGAATTTTTATCATGTTTGTTATGGTTGAGTTGGCGAAACAAAATCACAATGATGGGAACAGAGTCTGGGTGAAGTTGTCATGTATAGCAGAACCTGTACCATAAGTTGGCAGCCTACCAACAACTATTCTGCACTATGGGTTATGTATCGTTATGCCCCTGTCCCACTTAGGAAACCTGAACGGGAAACCTCTGGAGACTTTGCGCCCCACCCAAGATTTCCATGCGGTTTCCGTGCGGTTCCCGGAGGTTTTTGTCCGTCTCCCTACCTGCTTCCACCAGGGGTTTCCGTAAGGTTTCCTAAGTGGGACAGGGGCATTATAGAGCTTGCGAATGCACCCCTGAGCCTTGTGCAAGAAATGAGAACCTTGGTGTTCTGTCAGGTCCCGCAGACATAGAGATACCTTTTTTCCACCCAACCAGATTCAAGGACAGTTTATTCCCAGATGCTATCATAAGGCCATAAGACATTGGAGTGGAATAAGGCCATTCAGCCCATCAAGTTCTACTCCGCCATTCAATCATGGCTGATCAACTGAACCATCCTACCCAACAACTAGAGAGCAGTCCTGCAGTCCTGAGCTGCTATCTACCTCATTGGAGACCCTCAGACTATCTTTAATCAGACCTTGCCGATAAAACATTGTTCCCTTTATCATGTACCTGTACACTGTGGACGGCTCGATTGTAATTGTGTATTGTCTTTCCGTTGACTGGTTAGCACACAACAAAAGCTTTTCACTGTACCTTGGTACATGTGACAATAAACTAAATTGAGTACTACACCAATGTAGGAGATGTTATGTTATGTTCTCCAGCCCATTCTCATGGTTTAGTGCCAGTACAGCTACTCTCCATCTACATCCAGATCTGAAAGAAATAGCCTCTCACCAATCCACTGCATCTAGATAGATGTTCACCCTTGGATTTTGTATGTGTGTAGTCACAGTGATACAAAAGTGAAAGACAATCTTTCCTATCTTAGCATCAGGACAAGGCTTTGACTTGTGTGGGAAGAAGCTGAAGATGCTGGTTCACACCAAAGATAGACACAAAATGCTGGTGTAACTCTCTAGAGATGCTGCATGACCCGCTGAGTTACTCCAGCATTTTGTGTCAAGACTTTAACTTACCCCACTTTAGTGGTCTTAATCCAGCCCTCCTTTAGTAGGCAATCAGGAGCCAGCATCTAAATGGAGAGAAACAGTAAATCTGTGAAGTTCAGGGGGATCTAAGTGTCCTGGTACATGATTCACCAGATGTTAGCAGGCATGCCCAAGAAGTAGTTGGAAGGATGAACAGAATATTGGATTTTACTGCAAAAAAGATTATTTAGGAGGTGTTGCTGCAATTGTGCAGGGAGTTGGTGAAAACACACTCAAAATACCACACGCAGTTAAATGGAAGTAGTAGCATTGGAGACAATCCAAAGGCGATTCACCAGGTTATATGTTGGGATGAGAGGAGTTGTTCTGTCACGATAGTCTACACTGGTTGGATTAGTGATCCTTGGAATTGGGAGGAATGAGGCGGTGATATTATTCAAACATATAAGTTCCTCGGGTGGCGTGACGAAGTGGAGCTTGAATTATTTTCACTGGTGGGAGAGTTGTGAACAATGGACACAAGTACAAAACAAGGCCCCTGGTCACTGAAAACTGGTGTGCGTAGAAATTTCTTCTCAAAGTTGGTGGAATCACAGTAAATCGCTCCCCTGAGGGTGGTGAAACCGATCATGAGATATACTTGAGATAGATATCGATAAGTATTTGATAGATCATCAAATTATTGATTGAGGATTGGCGGCACAGTTTGGGGCAGAACAGTGGCACAGTGGTCGCTGTCTTCCAACGGCAGAGATCCGCGTTTGATCCTGACTACAGGTGCTGTCTGTACTGAGTTTGGACATTCTCCCTGCGGCTGTATGGGTTTTCTCCAAGTGCTCCGGTTTCCTCCCACATCCCAAAGACGTGTAGGTTTTTAGGTTAATTGGCTTTGGTAAAAGAAATCGTGAATGATCCCATGCATGTAGGGTAGTGTACAGGGATCGCTGGTGGGTGCGGACTCGGTGGGCCGAAGGGCCTGTTTCTGCGCTGTATCTCTGAACTGGCACAGAGGTGAACATGGATAAGCCATGAGCCAGGCTCATATTGAATGGTGGGGCAGGCTTGAGGAGTCGAGTGGCCTAGTCCTGCTTCTATTTCCATGTGTTTGTGAAGGTATGACTAAGCATGGAGCTGACAGCAAGGTGGTATTGCTGGCATCAGGTTCGGGCATAGAAACCTCAAGTGGGTGGCAAGAATGTCGTTGTGGACATCGGAGGAACGTATCGGTCTGACTGCGAGATTTTTATTTTTATTCATGGAGCAGTAGAATGGTCGGAGGAGGGGGAACTCCAATACTCTGGTACAGAAATATGTATGAGTGGACCAGGAGTTGAATGTCTTTTAGCAGCTGCTGAGACGGATGGTGGTAACTTTCCAGACCTTGCTCCAAAGAAGCTACACTGTAACACGGGGTGGGATGGGGGTTGGTGTCAAGTTACTGATCATAAACCTCAGCATTATCTGTAAAAGTCTAGTCGGGAATGGTTGGGTAAGGATACCAGAAAAGACATGGTGGAGGATTATAGAACATGCAAAAACACAGGAAAAGGGCCTTCTGCCCACAAAGTCTACATCGAACATTATGCCAAGATAAACTAATCTCATCTGCTTACACATAAAATGTAAAATTCTTAAAGGATTGGACCGGCTAGATGCAGGAAAAATGTTCCCGATGTTAGAGGAGTCTAGAACCAGGGGGTCACAGTTTAAGAATAATGGGGAGGCCATTTCGGACTAAGGTGAGGAAAAATGTCTTCACCCAGAGAGTTGTGAATATGTGGAATTCTCTGCAACAGAAGGCAGTGGAGGCCAATTCACTGGATGTTTTCAAGAGAGAGATAGATTTTGCTCTTGGGGCTAAAGGAATCAAGGGATGTGGGGAAAAAGCAGGAACTGGGTACTGATTTTAGATGATCAGCAATGATCGTATTGAATGGCGGTGCTGGCTCGAATGGCCAACTCCTGCACCTTTTTTCTATGTTTCTATGATCCATATCCCTTCATTCTCTGCATATCCATGTTCCTATATAGAAACCACTTAAACATCACTATCGTATCTGCCTCCACCACCACACATAACAGCATGTTTCAGGCACATTATATGGGCGATTCCTCTCAGCAGAGTAGTTTACTTGGAGTATTACGTGCAGATCTAGTCGCCCATTATAGGAAAGATGTGGAAGCTTTTGCGAGTTCGCAGAGGAGGACTACGAGGATGTTGCCTGGATTAGAGGGGTTTTGGCTACAGGGAGAGGTTGGATAGACTTGGATAGTTTTCTCTGGAATGTCGGAGGTAAAGGGGAGACCTGATGGAAGTCTATCAACATGAGTGGCATACAGTAGATAGAGTAGACAGCCCAATCCTTTTTCCCTGGATGTAAATGTCCAACACTAGTGGGCAGAGCTATAAGACGAGAGGGGACATTTAATTGGAGATGTGCAGGACAAGTTTTTTATTTTTTATTATTTTATTTTTTTTAACAGAGTAGTGGAGACCTGGAATGGATTGCCTGGAGTGGTGGTGGAGGCAGATACGATAGTGGTGTTTAAGAGGCTCGTAGATAGAGCCGGGAGTGGAGGGATATGGACCATGTATGGGTTTATGAGATCACTTGGCATCATGTTTGTCACAAACGTTGAGTTCCTGTGCTGTTCTATGTTCTATCAGGTGGGGGGGGGATCAGAATCACCTCCATTGTTCCCTAGTGTTCTTTCTTCACGATGTGGCCCTGTCATAACACTGCTATTATCGTTGTAGGTTGATGATTCTGATGAGGACGACGTCTGTGCCATCAGTGACCGTTGGGCATTTCAGCGAGAGAGCGGGAGGTGGTCGCGCCTGGCAGCTGCTGACTTCACGTTGACCCAAGCCGAGGTCCGTAGCTCGATAATGAAGGAATCTGCCAGCCGTGAGAGCGTTCTGTCCGAGTTCAGCGATCAGGAAGCCAGCTCGGTGCACAGTAGCGCCAGCACCGGGAGCATCCAGGAAGCGTTGGTCGGCCGATCCGTCGACAATCAGTCGCCGCCAAAGGAAAACCCTGGGGGAGTCCCGGTGGCTCAGTCCCAATCAGCAGAGCTTCCTCACAACTGCACGCACGACAAGCTCCATGTTCCCACCGGAGATCAAACCACTCCGCACTTCACGGAGATCCCCAGGAAACAGAGGACCAAGAGCTTTCTTCGACGGATTGAGTCCATTCGTTTTAAGACCCTCCGGACCAAATCCAAGAACAAGGAGCCAAAGCACGTCAAGGTAGTATTGCAACAATTTAATGAACCATTACAGAGCTCCAGTCCTTTGCAAACTGGGAGCAAGAGCCCCAAGGGATTGTCGGATACCTTAACTCATTCCGGCGTGCCTTCACTTGCCGAGTGTGGATGTGTAGAACACTGCTCGGGCATTTCTAGAAGGGGCCACAGCTCAAAGCATTGCGCACTGTACCTGGAAGACTATGAAATGGGCTTCAGGGCCTCCAATCACAATAGACTAGATGATTTGTGTTCTCAGGAAGAGTACGTTGTCCGTATCCCTTCAAATCACAAGTTGGGAACCTTTCCCAAAGCCCTCTCCATAGAGAGCCTGTGTCCAGGTGCTGACAACCACTTGGTCAAATGGAGATCTGGGCTCGGCTCCTTTGGGATGTCTAATAGTGGCAGCAGCAACAATTTCCAAGGACTCTGCTTTCAGGGACGGAGCGGTTCCTGCAGCTCCGTGGATAGCAGGCTGAGTTTCTACGACAATGTGCCGGAGACTAATCCATCTCACGACGTGGATGGGTCTGAGAACTACTTCAAACAACTGGATGATGTTTTGAAGCACGTCAATGGAATAAAGCAGAAAGTGGACAGCTGGTCAAAAATGATATGCTCTGATTACAACGACACCGAGTCTGACTCTACTGGAGAAACGGTGTTCCCTTTGCAAAGTGCGAACTTTGAAGACCGCTCGATGTCTGATGTGGGGACAACTGCCAGTGATTTTGACAGCATTGGGAATTCACTAAATGAAGTTGAAGAAATGGAGATGAGGGACCGGAGAGACTCTGGAGTCGGGGCTTCATTAACCAGACCTAACAGGTAGTGACTTCTGATATTCTATTGATGGTCACAGACACCAGACGCAGATCAAAGTGCAGCTTGCTTCTATTATTCAATGATTCAATTTAAAAGATTGTATTATTAATTTAATCTCCTGCATTTTGATTTCAAAGGTTCACTGGTGATTGTTAAATAAGATTAAGTTATTTCAAGATTTCTATCTCCTTCATCTTAAATCTTTAGGACTGAGATGAGGAACATTTTTTTTCAGCCAGAGAGTTGTGAATCTGTGGAATTCTCTGCCACAGAAGGCAGTAGGGGCCAATTCACTGGATGTATTCAAGAGAGAGTTAGGTATAGCTCTTCGGGTTAATGGAATCAAGGAAAATGGGGAGAAAGCAGAAACAGGATACTGATTCTGGATGATCAGCCATGATCATATTGAATGGTCTAAGGGCCGAATGGCCTAACTCTGCACCTATTTTCTATGTTTCTCAATGGTTTCCTATAGAGGTGTTGTCCTGCATTCAAGAGATCCAGATTCCACAGAATAACTCATGCTCATCAATGCCTTGTGATCACAGAGGTTATTGATTATCACATGATAATAAATTTGTTAATAGATGGTGTACAACACTATTATATGACGCAACTCTCTATTATATTTCCTCATTTCCTTCTGATGTGTACTGTGCTCCCATGTCCTACACTGAAAGTGGAGATAGAAAGTTTACTCTCGCCGAGAGAGACATTGTACCATTACTGCTACCTCGGTCAAGATAATAATAATATTATTATTATTATTATTATTATAAAGCCAGTAAAGTCCGGATCAAAGATAGTCCAAGGGTCTCCAGTGAGATAAATAGTAGTTCAGGACTGTTCTCTTTGGGCTTTGATGAGCATGAACCCATTCATGGCAGGTAATTCATTGATCCACGACCAAGAACATCAAATACAGGAACACTTTACATGTAATTAGACTCATTATTCTAGCACAGATATAGTTGTAAATGGCTCTGAATAAGATGGAGTGAGAAAATTCAGCTGTAGCTCACATAGATAAAGATGCCAGCCTGTTCACATGGTAATTGTGAGGCCAAATATATAGATTCCATTTCAAGAGGAACAAAAGACATCCTGGGAATCTGCAATAAGGCCTAATGTGTAGTCTTCGCTGTGACGTACCCTGAGATCCTCCACGATGCAGCTGTAATGAAAAACGTCGCTGGCAAGAATGCTTGCCTTCTGTGTATCTGTGAAGGAACGCTGATTGGGTGGTGGGTGTATGTGGTCTCAGAGCAGGTTGTTGAGGCAGGGAGCATTGATTGCAACGTTTAAGAAACAATTAGACAGATACATCAATGGGACAGGTTTGGCGGGATATGGGGCAAACGCAGGCGGGTGTGATTAGTGTAAAGGGGCACGTTGGCTGGTGTGGGCACGTTGGTCCGAAGCGCCAGTTTCCACGCTGTATGTCTATGTGATTCAATTACCTTGACCCTGTGTGGTGTTAGTTAATGTGGTCTTTGGCATCCCCAGTTAATCTCTGCGTGTACTTTCCTTTAGGAAGCTGCGTTGGCACAGTTTCCAGAACTCCCACCGCCCCAGCCTGAATTCTGCTTCAATGGAAATCAACCGGCAGTCAGCAGCTCAGCTCAACCTGCTGCAACGATTCTCCTTACTGCGTCTCACTGCCATCATGGAGAAATACGCTGTCCGCAGCAAGCAGGGCTGGAACTGGTTAGTAACGAGGACTTGGACAGAATGGGCAGGGATCTCGCCATTTGTTCTCGCTCACTGGGGTGGCACGGTGACGCATTGGTAGACTTGCTACCTTTCAGCACCTGAGACCCAGGTTCAATCCTGACTACTGTATCCAGGTGTCAGCTTCTCTACATCGGCGAGACCAAGCGCAGGCTCGGCGATCATTTCGCTGAACACCTCCGCTCGTAACCTACCTGATCTCCCGGTTGCTCAGCACTTCAACTCGCCCTTCCATTCCCAATCTGACCTTTCTGTCCTGGGCCTCCTCCATTGTCAGAATGAGGCCCAGCGCAAATTGGAGGAACAGCACCTCATATTTCACTTGTGTAGTTTATATCCCAGCGGTATGAATGTTGACATCCCTAATTTCTGATAGACCTTGCTTTCTCTCTCCCTCCCCTCCCCTTTCCCAGTTCCCCTACTAGTCCCACTGTCTCCACCTATTTTCTATCTTTGTCCCACCCCCTCCCCGACATCAGTCTGAAGAAGGGTCTCGACCCGAAACGTCACCCATGCCTTCTCTCCATAGTTGCTGCCTCACCCGCTGAGTTACTCCAGCTTTTTGTGCCTACCTGACTACAGGGCTGACTGTATGGACTTTGTACGTTCTCCCCGTGACCACATATGCTTTCTCTGGGTGCTCGGGTTCCCAACCACATTTCAAAGGCGTGCAGGTTTGTAGGTTAATGGCCCCCTAGTGTACAGGATGCAAAACTGGGATAACATAGAACATGTGTCCGGGTGATCATTGGTCGGTGTGGACTCGGTAGGCTGATGGGCCTGTTTCCACATTATCTCTAAGCTAAACTAAACCACACCGCGTCTGCCAGGTATCAGACTGCAGGCAACTAGAGATAAGCGAGACACCACAGTGTCCCACATGTGCTTGATGTTTGTTGCTAATTCAGACTTACAACTAACTATAATTAGAATTGAATGTATGACATCCAAAGAAAGCATGTGAAGCAGCAGGCACAACCCACCATACAAAATTCTTAAGCGGTTGGACAGGCTAGATGCAGGAAGATTGTTCCCAATGTTGGGGAAGTCCAGAACAAGGGGTCACAGTTTAAGGATAAGGGGGAAATCTTTTAGGACCGAGATGAGAAAAACATTTTTCACACAGAGAGTGGTGAATCTCTGGAATTCTCTGCCACAGAAGGTAGTTGAGGCCAGTTCATTGGCTATATTTAAGAGGGAGTTAGATGTGGCCCTTGTGGCTAAAGGGATCAGGGGGTATGGGGAGAAGGCAGGGATGGGATACTGAGATGGATGATCAGCCATGATCATATTGAATGGCGGTGCCGGCTCGAAGGGCCGAATAGCCTACTCCTGCACCTATTTTCTATGTTTCTATGTGACGTGGTGGGTGGTACATGTACTGGGTCTGCCGCCTCACAGTTCCAGTGACTTGGGTTCAATCCTGAACTCCAGCACGGCTTGTGGAGTGTTTCCATGTTTCCTCACACAGCATGGAAACAGGCCCTTCGGCCCAACTTGCCCATGCTGACCAAGCTGCCCCATCTACACTAGTCCCACCTGCCCGTTTGGCCCTAATCCCTCTAAACCTTTCCCATCCATGTTCCAGTCCAAATGCATTTTAAATGCTGTTTAAATGCTCAACTGCCTCCTCTGGTAGCTCATTCCATATACCCACCACCTTCTTTGTGGAAAAAGCTGCCCCTTAGATTCCTATTAAATCGTTCCCCTCTCACCTTGAAACCCATCCTGAATTGGAAATATGTCCCTGTTCCTACACCATCATTATGTCTAAACCCTGATAGTCCCTCCCTATAGCACTATGGAAATGCCTTCAACAGAAGGAGTTTAATTTAGTTCAGTGTAGAGATACAATGTGGAAACAGGCCCTACGGCCCACGGACCCCCCCCCCCCCCGCACATTAACTCTATCCTACACACTAGGGAGAATTTACATTTAAACCTACAAACCTGTATGTCTTTGGGGTGTGGGAGGAAACCGAAGATCACGGGAGAACATACAAACTCGGTACAGACAGCACCCGTAGTCGGTATCGAACCTGGGTCTCCGGCGCTGTAAGTGCTGGAAGGCAGCAGCTCTACCGCTGCACCACCCAAGGTTCTGCTGTGTATTCAGTGCAGAATGGGAATCAGTCCAACCCTGAAGGATGGTCGCTTTGGCCACTGGGACAGTGTGTTTTGTTGCTCTGTTTTGATAGATGATGCTTTGGTCGAGACGTCAGATGGAAAAACAAGCTGCCAGACATCTTCCACTTGAGGGATGAGTGACTCTCATCCCTCAGGAAGTGTATGAGAGACATGGATCTTGGGGTTTGCTCCATGCTTCATTATTCCGCGAAATAGCCTAATGGTGTTTGGTAAAACGTTAACCTATGGCCTCGGGGCGGCAGTGAAATCAGATTATTTATGCAACTGTCAGAACAATCGCTTCCTCGTGCGTTTGATTAATTCCAATCTCCGCAGTGCTTGCGGGATCTGGCAACACATAGTGTCACTGGACGGTGTCCCGGCGTGTTGAGAGGATTCATCCCCGACATTTCCTTGAGGATAAAAAGCATCCGATTAGATATGTTCCCTGCTATTGTCTCTTTGCTTCTACTGTTACCAGGCAAGGAATGTACAATAACAGGAATCCACAAGACTTGGAGTCTGTCCAAGCATAGCCTTTGACCCTTGGAACAGTGCAGATGGGTTCCTCAGTGGATGGAGATAGACTGGGTCAGAGCACAGCTGTGTGAGAAGGGGAAATGTGGAATTGTTTGAAAGTTCACAAAGGGTGGAAACAGCTTGGAATGGAATTCTTTGTGTTGAGGCAGTCAGACGGATGCAAGCAGTCTGTGCTGAAGGAACGGGTTGGCCTGTGACCACTGGAAGAAACCTAGAAATCGGAAGGCTGAAGGGCTTGAAATTCAACCTTACCGTGGCCGCAAGTTGGGGTTGGGAGCTGCGTGCGGTTGAAGGCTCGCAGAGGGCACCGCGACCCACAGGGGAAGCCACAGAGTTGGAGGACCCAGCAGACTGGCCTGCAGTGTGTATCCACCGATCCGGCCCATACCTGGAGGACCCAGTGGACCGTAGTCTGGATGGGGACGTCCTCTAAGCCGCTGCTGCTTGTCCCCCGAGGAGCAACAATGACGTCCTCTCCTCGCCTGTCCACCTTTGTTTCTCTGGGGGCGCCTACCGCAGCCGACCTCGAGGGTGCAGTGGGCCTGACCCCGGTTTCCCCCCCCCCCCCCCTCCTCTCCTACTGACCTCGCTCCTCTCCCATTGCTAGCTCCTTGTGCCTCTGCTCACCCCTCAATGACAAAACACTGGGAGAATGGAGCCTGGGTGGTAGAAAAAGAGAGGGGACTGCGGTTGGGGCCTGCTGCACCTTCAATGTTGACTGCGGGAGACGGTCCCGGGAAACAAAGGTGGATGGGCAAGGAGTGTGACGTCGGTTGTTGGTCGACAGAGGAAGGGCCACAACAGCCCGGGGGTTTGCCTAAATCGGGCACCGCTCATAACAACTGGAGCATGGCCTGGACTTGGAAAATGGCGCCAAAACGTGGTGCCTCTTGCATGCAGGCTCAGTGGACTGCTTCCGTACAATTGCTGATCGGAGATGATACGGCAATACTCTACTGGACTGGATTTCACTGTTCGTTTACCCTTTGCACATGTGACTGTAAAGAACCATTGCACCATTGCCAGGTTTTCTTGGTGCTTTAATCGTGAACCGGTAAAATCAGGCAAAGCAGTGGACGTAAATCTCCAGTGCAAGCCCAGGTACTCGAGAGAAACAGGAGAGATTAGTCGCAGTCTTCCAGCAGACTAGAAGCAAGGAACTAGTGTTGAGTCTGGCACTAAGTGGCTCTTTGACCTGGAAATTCTGCCCGGTTCTAAGACGAGCAAGACATCTCCCCAATGTGAGATGATGTATTTAAGTTTCATGTCCCTTTAATCTTTGGACTTTAAGTTCCGAGTGATCTTCTGCAGTGCTCTATTTTCCCCTTGCACCTGTAAATACCAATCTTTGAACAACTGAAGTTTTTAGTTTATGAAGTTCAGTTTATTGTCCCGTGCACCGAGGTACAGCGAAAAGCTTTTGTTGCGTGTTGACCAGTCAACGGAAAGACAATGCATGATCACAATCGAGCCATCCACAGTGTACAGACACATGATAAAGGGAATAATATTTAGTGCAAGATAAAATACAGTAAGGTTTGATTAAAGATAGTCAGAGGGTCTCCAATGAGGTAGACATGTAGATACTATAATAGCTTGGGACTGAAGGACTATATAATTGATCCAACGAATCTTGCTTGGTCTCACTTCAGCTTGACTAGGCATCTGACCCGTGCTATCTGGAACAGACAGTGCTGCTTGAGCCAACATAGTGCAGCAGCAGTAGAGTTGCTGCCTTAAGGGCCTGTCTCACTTTCACAACCTAATTCATGACCTTTTTTTACTCGTGGACATCAGGGTAGAAAAACCGCCCCGACCTACTTGATGCCACGAGTACCTACGACTAGCATCACGGCCTGCTGCGACCCACCTACGACCTTGTGACAACCATGCTGCGAGTATGAGTCAAGGGCAAACTCGGCAGAGGTCATGAATTAGGTTGTGAAAGTGGGACAGACCCTTTACAGCGCCAGAGACTTGGGATCGATCCTGACTATGGGCGCTGTCTGTACGGAGTTCGTACGTTCTCCCCGTGATCGCGTGGGTTTTCTTTGGGCGCTCTGATTTCGTCCCGCATTCCAAAGACGTGCGGGTTTGTAGGTTAATTGGATTGTGTAAATTCCCTCTATTGATTGATTATACCTTTAATAATCCTTTACAGGAAATTACAGTACCACGACAGCTTCAAGACAGACATAACACCACACATTTCCTCAAATGGCTTCCATACTTAACAAGCTAAAATACAAGTTAAAATACAAGTTAAAATACAAGTTAAAATACAATTAATTAAAAAAAAGTGCAGTTATTTATGCGCATTATATAACCTTATAGCAGCTGGTAAACAGGACTTCCTATGTCTCTCAGTTTTGCACATTGGTGCAATCGGCCTCTGACTGAAGATGCTGCTCTTGATCACCTTCAGGGCATGGAGTGGGTGAGTGGGGTTGGTCATTATTGAACCCAGTTTGTTCAGAGTTCTGGCCTCTGCCACCTGCTGGACCGTTCGTTGCTCAGCCCCGACCACTGAGCCGGCCTTCCTGATTAGCTTGTCCAGTCTGTTTTTGTCCGCTATGCGGGCGCCATCTCCCCAACAGGCCACAGCAAAAAACAGAGCACTGGCCACCACTGAATGGTAGACACTGCACAGTAGGGGTTGGCAGATGTTAAATGACCATAGCCTCCTTAAAAAATACAGTCGGCTTTATCCCTTCCTGTACACCGCCTCCATATGACACTTCCAGTCCAGCTCACTGTCAAGCTGCACCCCAAGGTACCTGTGGTTAGCGACCACCTCCACCTCAGTGCCCTTAATGGTGATTGGTGTTGCTCGAGTCCTCCTCCTCCCCCTCCTGAAGTCCACAACTATCTCCTTGGTTTTTTTGGTGTTAAGATGGAGGTTATTGTGTGCACTCCACTCCACAAAGTTACTTATTATGTCTCTGTACTCCTCCTCATTGCCCCCTTTAATGAGGCCGACAACAGCTGTGTCATCCGAAAACTTCTGCAAAAAGCAGCTGTTGGTGTTATACTGGAGATCCGCTGTGTAGATGGTAAACAGGAATGGAGCCAGCACAGTTCCTTGTGGAGCCCCTGTGCTGCTCAAGATGGTGCCCGAGACACTGTTCTGTAGGCGCACGTACTGTGGCACGTACTCTACAGTGTAGGACAGAACTAGTGTGAATGGATGATTGTTCGTCAGCATGAACTGACCTGCTTCCACGCAGTGTCTCTTATACATATTTTAAAAAAAAGGAAAGCAAACGGGAGGAAATCGATTCAAATACCCAATGTCATGTGAAGTTCTCCCTCGGACGAAACTGCTGCTGAAATTCATTTTGTGCAGAGTCTTTATGGTATGAACTCGAAAAGAATGAGTGAGATTAAAACAGCTGAAGGCATAAGGGAGAGATGGGTTAAAGGATCAAGATAAATGACCACAAATGATAAATAACTATATACAGTAGAAAAAGGAATATTGTCAGCAATTACATTTTTTGATATTTTAATTGTCTATATCTTTCAACCGTCTGGTAACATTTTGGTGATTTATTAATTTGCTTTATTTTTTTTGCATCTGCAGGGATGTTCCTAAATTTATGAAACGAAGCAGGGAACCAGATTACCGAGGCAAAAATGTATTTGGAGTTCCGCCCATAGTGAACGTCAAGAGGTCGGGGCAGCCCTTACCTCAAAGCATCCAACAAGCCATGCGTTACCTGCGTGGCCAGTGCATGGGCCAGGTATGTCGCCGCGTCCCGCTGCTAATCTGCACCAGTCGTAGTCTTCCCAATACGTTTGTTCTCTAGATATGGTTAACTTCAGAAGTTACTGCGTTAGATATTTTGTAGGTTTCCACACTGGTGCCCCTAAATTGTAGAGGTTCCATAAAGACCCTTCATTCGGCAATTGATTATTTCTGTTCACTAATTTTAGAATCCTCTAACCTGGGGAATCCTCTAACCTGTTCTCTAATTTTATAATCCTCGAACTGTAAACTTTCACTTTATCCATGCTCCTCTCGATCTTGTACATCTCAATAATGTCTCCCCTCGGGCCTCCTGTCCTTGCTGTTACTGTGTTTGAATATCTACTCTCTCCTTAGACTGAAATGCCATCTTGTGAAGGCATTGACCAGTTCCCTGCTGCTAGTATAGACACAACATGCTGGAGTAACTCAGCGGGACAGGCAGCATCTCTGGAGCGAAGGAGCGGGTGACGTTTCGGATTGAGACCCTTCTTCAGCCTGAGAGTCAGGAGAGAGGGAACCCCGAAGAAGGGTCTCGACCTGAAACGTCACCGATTCCTTCGCTCCATAGATGCTGCCTGCCCCACTGAGTTACTCCAACATTTTGTGTCTATCTTTGGTGTAAACCAGCATCTGCTGTTCCTTCCTGCACATTTCCCTGCTGCTAGTGTTGTACATTTACATCGGTTATCTTCAATTTAAAAAATAAGTTAAAATTGATTAGAGTGGAGTGATGCACTCTAATTTTAATTATGTTTTGTTACACAGGTTGGAATTTTCAGGAAGTCTGGCGTGAAATCGCGAATCCAGGTCCTGAGGCAGATGAATGAGTACAATCCTGACAATGTTAATTACCAGGGTCAATCGGCATTCGATGTAGCAGACTTGCTGAAGCAGTATTTCCGAGACCTCCCAGAACCTATCTTCACCGGCAAACTGATAGAAACTGTTCTACAGATCTACCAGTGTGAGTACCATCAATAAATTGCTCTTATTACCACTTGATCTGTGAGATAACACTGCTTGGAGATAACATGGCTTCCATTTAAAGTCCTTTTTAACTAGTAACAGTCCACTCGGTGGGTTTGGCTTGCATATTCTCTCTTCCTTGAAGTGGCAATGTGACCACTGTAACTTTGTGCGATTTCCTTTTTCATAAGAGATATTATTACTAATGTGTTAATTTTTACAGTGGAAAAATGACCATTAGGCATTAGATTAAGATCATCCTAGATTAATTTCATCCAATGGTATGAATATTGATTTATCTAATTTCAAGTAACTCCTCTCTCTCCGTCCCTCCCCCAACCTAGTCGTCCTAATAGTTTCACCGTCGTCCTGGTTAGTCTCACTGTTTGTCTCCCCTCGTTATCACCTCAGCAGCCAACAATGGACCATTGTGGGCCCCACCTTTCCTTGATCATCGTTAGTGTCTGACTTTTTTCTTTTTGTACTTTTCATTCATTTGTTCTTTGTAGTCCAGATGTAGTTCAAAGAACCTTGCTGGGTTTTGCAGTTCATTTTCTAGTTTGCGTGGATAGGACAGGTTTGGAGGGACATGGGCCAAACATGGGCAGGTGGGACGGGTGTAGCTGGGATCTTTCGGCCCGAAACGTTGCCTATTTCCTTCGCTCCATAGATGCTGCTGCACCCGCTGAGTTTCTCCAGCACTTTTGTCTACCTTGTAGCTGGGACATGTTGGCCAGTGTGGGAAAGTTGGGCTGAAGGGCCTGTTTCCACACTGTATCACTCTATGACTCTATGGCCCCATGCTTGGAGTAATTATTAGATAGTTGTCCTGATTTCAAAGGCTAAAGCAATAAGGACGTGTCGACCCATCTGTAAAATGACTTCTTTCCCTTCCTCAGATGTACCATTGGATCAACGTCTCCAAGCTGTTCAGGCTGCCATTGTGCTGATGCCAGATGAGAACCGTGAGGTTCTTCAGTCGTTGTTGTACTTCCTCAGTGACATTGCATCGGTGCAACAAAACCAGATGACGGCTGGGAACCTGGCTGTGTGCCTCGCGCCGTCGCTGTTCCACCTCAATGTACCGAAGAAAGAAAGTTCCTCGCCAAGGTGAGCTCTAAGGTTCACTACGACTCTGTTGCTGGTAGCACGTGAAAGCAAAGGCGGACATGCCGCCGATCTGTTACTATCAGCAGTCATCCCCTCGGCTCCACTTTACTTGTCATTTAAGAAATCTGCTTGATCGATCAAAGTATAAAGTATCCTTTATTGTCATTCAAACTTTTAGTTTGAATGAAATTACGTACCTTGCAGTCATGACAGAGAATAAAATAACAGAACACACAATGAACACAGTTTAACATCCACCACAGTGAGTCTACCAGACACCTCCTCACTGTGATGGAAGGCAAACGTCTTAAAGTCCAAAAGCAATCTTGCAGGCTCCTAAGGTTGTAAAGAACAGGAATGAAAGTAAAATAAATCAAGATTTAGGCAGGTACACAGATTGGGAAAGGTTTAGAGGATTGTGGACCAGTTGGGACCATTGTAGATGGGGCAATGGTCAGCATGGTCAAGTTGGGCCAACCATTGCCCAACTCTACGACTCCGTAAGATGTAGTAATTAGCTGACATTATACTCAAACTTTGAAAGCCTGTAGAAAGTAATGAATTCCAAGATGATGAGGTTTTGGGAAAGTGAAGCAACATGAAGTGTAGATAGAGTCAGATCTGTGTGATGGACTGGGCTATATCCGCAACTCTCTGTAATTTCTTGTGGCCTTGGGCACAGCTGTGCCCAATGTGGTGTGTTAAGCATTGGTTTATTTTCAATGTGCTTGGTTATAGGCTGAGAGCCTTGGTGCCTTCTTCTGCAAATGGAGTTACCCACAAAATGGAAGAGTAAAAAGTGTTATTGAGATTAGTAATTCAATACTTCATTGTAGTGTCATCCTACGAGTGTCCAGATTGGAGAGCGGGGTTCAAGAACTTGATCTTAGAAATGACAAGGGAGAGTGGTGCTGAATGGGAGAAATCTGGAAATGAAAAGACCTCATTTGGACTACCCAGTTGTAGCATGGGACCCATACACAAATAAAAACATTGCTTCCATCGAACGTGTCCAAAGACAGGCAGCTCGATTTGTTACTAACACCTATGTGTGAGAGAGAGAGAGAGAGAAGCAAGTGTCACCAAACTTCTGAATTCTATGGGGTGGAACCCTCTCCGAGACAGACGTGAAGCTCACCGTTTGACCTGTTTTTACAAAATGTTAAATGGTCAGCTCGACATAGAATACAAGACCTACACCAAACCCAAACCAATTAGGAGCAGACGAGGGCATTCGATCCAATTTGTGATCCCAGTTACAAAGACAGATGTGTACAGCAATTCGTTCTTCCCCCGCACAATTAAAGCATGGAATAATCTCCACCCTACTATAGTTACCCAACCAGATGCAACTAAATTTAAAGTAGCTCTTTCTTCCCAATAACCCTTTCTGGCTTAAGCCCTCCCTTCAATTTGGAATATTTTGGAGGACCAAGAAACCAAGAACCAAGAAAAAATGGATCGTGGATCTAAAAGTGGCAACTGATTTCCCTCCCATGCTTGCTATTGATTTGGAAAAGCAGGAGAGCAGGAGGAGCACAGCAGCATTTAAAACATTTGTACCACCATGCAAAGAAAAAGACCAATCCGAGGAAAAACAACCTCCAACTCCTTTGGTTTAGATTTAGGTTTATTATTATTATTATTATTGTCTTATGAACCGAGGTACAGTGAAAAGCTTTTGTTCGCAGACTATCTTCTGCATGACGGGAGTGGGAGAAGAAGGAATGGCCTGTGTGGGGAAGATTATGTTGGCTGCTTTTCCATGGCAGCGTGAGGTGTAGATGGAGTCAATGGTGGACCATTGACTCCATGTGTGATGCACTGGGCTAGATCCACAACTCTCTGCAACTAACTGAGCAAGCACATTGTTCTGAGAAGTGAAAGATTTGTGTGTTAATGTGATCATATGAGCAACTGGTACAGTTTAGCCTTAAGTACGCGCTTGTATGTCCCATGCATGTCTGCCCGGCTTTTCTGAATGTTCTCGCCTTTCTCTTGCCTTATTCTAGAATGATCCGAAAGAGAGGTGTTCTCAGCAAGCCCGACCAGAGGGACCTCAGTGAGAATCTGGCTGCAACTAAGGGACTGGGCCACATGATCACAGAGTGCAAGAAATTGTTCCAGGTACCCCAAAACGAATTTTGGTTCTCAGAAGATGGCACTGCTCCAGTTCCAGGTTGACACTAATAAAATGAACATGAACTGAATGATTTAGAAATATTTTATCTGCAGATTCCCCCTTATTAACTTTATAAAATACTCCATCAGTGAACTCTCCCATAAATGTGTACGTCCTCTGTTACAATACACGGTGTTGCAGCGCTAGAGTTGCTGCCTTACAGCGCCAGAGAACCAGCACTAGAGTTACTGCCATACAGCACCAGAGACCCAGGATTGAGCCTGACTACGGGTTCTGCCTGTATGGAGTTTGTACGTTCTCCCCATGGGCTCGTTGGTTTTCTCCGGCTGCTCCGGTTTCCTCCCACACTCTAAAGACATGCAGGTTTATAGGTTAATTGGCTTTTGGCCCAAGAATTCGAAATTGGCCCTAGTGTATAGTGCACGGGAATGCTGGTTGGTGCAGGCTCAGTGGGCCGAAGGGCCTGTATCCGTGCTGTATCTCTAAACTAAACTACACTAAGATGTAGTTGTTCACTTCTCAGCGCCCACCTCCACCCCCCCCCCCCCCCCCCCCCCCCCCCCCCCTCCCCTCCAATCCACCACCCTTCCTTGGATAATGGCATTAGACTTTTGAACTCTGTATCGACCAGGATCCTCGCAGGTTCCAGGGACTAACCATTATGTGCTTTGATACATTTGGCCAAGGGTGGGTGGAGGGGAATGTGTGGCAAGAGTTGGGTGAACGACAAGCTTGGAACTCTTGCAGGGCCTTACTGCATTAAAATCAAGGCCCTGATTTCATTACTTGTTACGCTGCATGCTACATATACAACAAAAACACAAGGTACTGGAAAAACACAGCAAGGAATGGGAGCATTTGAGTTTTGACAAATAGTTTACAATTAACACTTAACTTTGTCCTGAAACGTCAACTATTTCTCTTTCCACAGGTTCTACCTGACCTGTTGTTTTTTTTTGGATTATTCAGCATAAGCAGATTTTTTGTATATCAATAATGTTGGTGGCACAATGGCACAGAGGTAGAGGTGCTGCCTTACAGCACCAGATACCCTGGTTCGATCCTGACCATGGGCGCTGTCTGTATGGAGTTTGTATGTTCTCCCCATGACCTCGTGGGTTTTCTGTGGGTGCTTCGGTTTCCTCCCACACTCCAAATACGTACAGGTTTGTAGGCTAATTGGCTTTGGTAAAATTGTAAATTGTCCCTAGTGTGTGTAGGATAGTGTTAGTGTATGGGGATCGCTGGCTGGTGTGGACTCTGTGGGCCGATGGGCCTGTTTCTGCACTGTATTTCTAAACTAAACTAAATATGTACACATCTGATTGATATTTTTGGGCGACGGTAATCAGTAAAGACAACACAGGATTGAATTTTATGCTCATTTATGCTGTGTTACAGTAAGAAGCATGGGTGTATTTTAAACATAGTTCTTAGAATGCCTGAAGGAGCGACCTATATCTTTCCACTGGAAAGAATATGACTATTCCGAAATGTAAGATGTTTTTTTACATCATTGTCCTTCTTTCCATTAGATCCCCCATGATATCATGGTGCAGTCTCGGAACTCCTACATTGCTGCTGATGCTCACCTGTTTCCCATGGAGGGTTTCAGGAGACATCCCAGTGGCATGGTCAAGGACTACATGACCCACATGGAGGACACAATCCAGGCTCTACTGAGAGAGGCGGGAGAGAAGTTTAAAGGCTGGACCAGCACTGTCGGACCTGTGAACACTGAGCTTTCCTACAAAAAGGTATTCAATGGAATTTTGGAAGATTAGTCCTGAAGTTTATACATACACTGTACATACATCATTTATACATTAATCATTGTTACTTTAATATTATTATACATATTAAACATATTAAACATACTAAAGGGCCTGTCCCACTTTCCCGAGTTGTTCACGAATTCTACTGAGTTATTCACGATTCCCCCGAGTTTTCAAACTCACAGAATGTTCGTAACGAGTCCGTAGGAGTCTGTGGATATATCGTAGCGGCTCATTATGCCAGTCGTAGGTACTCGGGGCATCGGGTAAGTCGGGACGTTTTTTCCAGCCTGATGAAAAATGTCCACGAGTGGAAAAAAAAGCCCCGAATACCTACGGCTGGCATAACGAGCCGCTACGATATATACACGGACTCCAATGGCCTCCAACGGACTCGTTACGAACATTCTGCGAGTTTGAAAACTCGGGAGAATTCGTGAATAACTCTGGAAAGTGGGACAAGCCTTAGAGTTTATACACAGAGTTATACAGCATGGAAACAGGCCCTTCGGCCCAACTTGCCCATTTCAACAAAGATGCCCCATCTGCACTAGTGTGCAAGAAAGAACTGCAGATGCTAGATAAAGTCGAAGGTAGACACACAATTCTGGAGTAATTCAGCAGGTGAGGCAGCATCTATGGAGAGAAGGAATGGGTGACGTTTCGGTTCGGGAATATATTTATATTCTGTTATATTTGTTTATATTCTTTTTATCTCTCAATCTATTATCTTCTCCGTTCTCTCCGCTTTTCACCTCTGCTCCAGCTTTTATTCATTCTGCCCTATGTTCAGAATTCAGCTTCCATCTGGCTACAAATGGATAGTGATCAGGAGCAGGAATCCTTGCTGGTGAATCTAATCTAATCCCTCCCTCATGCACAGCAGTTGCAGCAAGAAAGAGCAACCCTGGCTAACACAGACTGGGACTTTCATGGACTGGTTTGCTATACATCAGAATGTGTCCGTAATCACAAGTCATAAACACGACAGAAGAAGGGTCTCGACCTGAAACGTCACTTCTCTCCCGAGATGCTGCCTGTCCCGCTGAGTTACTCCATCCAGCATTTTGTGTCTAACATTAATAATTGCTTGACTCTGCAGACAAATCTAACGGAAAATATATGTCCAAAACAGTCACCAAACTTAGGGATGCATAAACAACAGTAAGAAAACCAGCAGAAAAGCCACTGTCTGTTTAATAAATGGTGACAGACTCAGTATTTGTTACTGGAATCATCCTATTGTGTAAACGAGTGTTTGGATCCCTTCCAGTTTTCTTTTTATCTTGGCGATGTATCTGGGTAGACATTGGATGATCTCAGACATTCCAAGTGTGCAACTCAGACAGTCATTGACTGTAGCAAAGCAAAATTGTCTACAGATACTGAACTCTCAATAGAGCAGTTTCTCTTTGTGTCTCCAGAGCCAGTGGTTATGCTGGTGGATTGCATACAGGACTTCAGCTAAACAGAACCATCCCATTTCCCCATTTTTGTTTAGATCAGAGATACAGTGTGGAAACCGGCCCTTCGGCCCACTGAGAGATCCCCGCACACTAACAACATCCTACACGCACTAGGAACATTTTACAATTAAAACAGTCAATTAACCTACACACCTGTACATCTTTGGAGTGCGGGAGCTCTCTCGCTCTCTCGCTCTCTCTCGCTCTCTCTCGCTCTCTCTCGCTCTCTCTCGCTCTCTCTCGCTCTCACTAAATCAAATTAAAATCCAACATTGCTTGAGGAATAACATTGCAATTCTTCAATTCATTCAATCACTAGGCAGTAAATATGCATGATGCACAACAAAATAATAATCTTCTGTTTAAATATGAGTTCAGTTAAATATCCATTAGAAAAATACATTATGGTTCTATCTGCTAAATCTATAATCCAGGTTCATTAACAAAGTGGAATCAACTTTATTAATTTTGTGTAACTCTGCTGACAAATTTATAAAAATAAGTTTAATGAGGCTCAATTTTTACGCTGATGAAGAAACCAACTTGCTTTTGACATAGTGGCACCTTTTGCAAGGGTGAGGTAACAATGTCGCACCAAGGTTCATTGATATAACACTATTATTTAGTTAATATTATTCTACTGATAGCTTTTGAATGCTGTACCATTGATGTACTGTAGTGGCCAAAGAATGAGAGTCTTGAAGTTATGTGTTTTTTGGTATTTATCTTAAAGATATCGGAGGAACAGTCCGAGTTACTTGGTAGATATCTTTAGTCCTGTGACCATATGTACTTTTGTATAACACTTCATAACACTTGAGGCAGTATAGTGGAGAACGCTGGTAAATATTAATAGAATGAAAATTGCAATAAACATGGAGTTACGTGAGAGGTGCAATTATTAGATTTAATGTCAGGAAGATGCAGCAATTCCATTCAATGTGGTGATCACATTCTACAAAGACATGTTCATTAAATGTTCAGTAATAATTAATTATGTTTTGGGTAGACGGGCCTTCCATTTGAAGATCAATTTCACCAGAAATTGGGAAGAAGCTGTTCCTGATGTTGCAGTTTTCAGGTTCCTATATCTTCTTCCCGATGGCAGGAGTGAAATGAGTGTGTGGCCAGGGTGATGTGGGTCTCTGATGAAACCAGGGAAGAGTGATTTTGATTACATCCAAAATAGTTTTTGCAGTGATTTTTTTCCAATCACTGATACGATGCCTTTTGTTTGTGGGGTTGATTGCAATAGCAGCAGTCGAGAATTCCTCTCTCAATGCGGTGACCATAACGTTTCACTCTGTGTCCTTGTACTGGTAGGTCGGTGATGGATATCCCCTTCGTTTATGGAAGGTAACGACTGAAGTAGAAGCGCCGCCAAACTCTGTGTTAAACCGCCTGCTCCGAGAGCGACACCTCTGGGACGATGACGTGTTGATGGGGAAAATTGTGGAGCATTTGGACAAAAATACTGAGATCTGCCATTATGCCCTGGACAGCATGGCACCACATCCCAGGAGGGACTTTGTAATTCTGAGGTAAGGCCAGTTAGCACGTTGGCAGCAGTGGGAATTTTATGTATCCCAAATAGTGTGTTACTTAGTGTGTTACAGGGAGAGATAGATCAACCGTGATTGAATGGTGGAGAAGACTTGATGGGCTGAAAGGCCTAATTCTGCACCTATCACTTATGACCTTATGACATTGCACTTCTGATTTACTGTTGGCCAAATTGAGGAATCTAGTGATTAATAGAGAACATAGAAAAGTCCAGCATGGGAAAGGCCCTTCGGCCCTCAAATTCTGTGCCAACATGATGCCGTGCTAAACTAATCTCATCTCCTTACACTTGATCCATACCCTGCATTTCCATGTACCTATCTAAAAAACTCTTAAACACCACTTTTATATCTGCCCCCACCACCACCCCAAGCAGTACGTTCCAGGTGCCCACCACACTGTTTTAACAAACATTACCCCACACATCTGTAAAATTTGCCCCTTTAATCTTGCAACTATGCCCTCTAGCCTTTGACATTTCCACCCTGGGAATGTTCTGACTGTCTACCCTATCTATTTTAAGCCTAAGCAATTTGAACAGTTTGTGTTCGTATGTCCTTTCTTGATTATGAGTATTAGATTTGGGCTGAAGGCTATTTGAATGGTTCAGTATTTTCTTGATAAACACTTGCATAATTTCACTCTGTCGAATTTCAATCACATAAACACATTTTCAGTATTATAATGATTGAGATTTGTCTTAACCTTGAGTGAAACATAATATTAACCATCAAAAAGCAAAAAAAAAAAGGTTCTGACGTTGAACATCCTGAGATGAAACGAGAGAATGGTGGAGGTACTCAGCAGGTCAGGCAGCAGCTGTAGAGAGAGAAATCGAGGTAACATTCAGGTCAATGACCTTTCATCAGAACAGGAAAAGTGTGATATCAAGCTTGTTCCAGGTTGGCAGAAGAGAGGTAGGGAAAACCTCTCTGGAAGGGAGACCAAGAGAATCCAAGTGACACAAATGCTGTAGGTGCCATCTAAGTGAAGGTGGTGGACTTTCTGATATGATTATTAATATATCAGATCTGTCTGGAGAAGCTGTAACCAGAGGGAGATCGTGAGGGGAGAATGTAACCGGCAGTACAGCAATTAGTTTTTGAAATCTGCAATAAAAGAGAATGGTGGCAATACTCAGTGGCAATCCAAGCCCACAAGTCGTGGTAACATCCTGGTGAATCTATTCTGCTCTCTTTCCAACTTAATGGCATCCTTCCTATAGCTGGGCAAGCAGAACAATACCCATTACCCAAAGTGTGGTCTCACCAATGACTTCTACAGCTGTATCATGATGTTGAATTTTTGTACTCAATACTCTCCTTAATGAAGGCTAGTGTGCCAGAGGCTCTCTTCACCAACCTGTCCACCTGAATCGCCCCTTACAGGGAACCATAAACCTGTACTCCTATATCTCGCTGTTCTACAGCTCTCTCCAGGGCTCTACCATTTCTGATGTAAGTCCTGCCCAGGTTTGATATGGCAAAATGCAATACTTCACATTTGCCATTTCCTGGCCCTTCTTATTAACTAATCGAGATCCAGTTGCAAACTTCTATATCATTTCCCACTATCCACTATGCCACCAATTTTGATGTGATCTGCAAGTTTACTAACAATGTTAAGTACCTTGTCATCCAAATTGTCGATATAGAATATAACAGTGGATTCAGCACTGATCCCTGCAGTGCACCACTGGCCCCATAGCAGAAGCATCCACGTCACAGAGCTGGAAACTGGAAGTATCTCGAGCTAATTCTGCTACCACCATCATCTATTGCAACAAGTGATGGCTCCCGCTGATTGTCGCCGGAAGCTTGCGTCCTTTTCAGGACGGACGATGACAGCGATGTCAACATTTGAAACGTGGAAGATGGACACGAAACTGCTCATGGACCTCCAGTACATAGCCTGTGGATTGATGGGTAATGCCCCTGTCCCACTTAGGAAACCTGAACGGGAACCTCTGGAGACTTTGCGCCCCACCCAAGGTTTCCGTGCGGTTCCCGGAGGTTGCAGGTGGTTGCCGGAGGTTGCAGGTAGTGGAAGCAGGTAGGGAGACTGACCAAAAACCTCCGGGAACCTCCGGGAACCGCACGGAAACCTTGGGTGGGGCGCAAAGTCTCCAGAGGTTTCTGTTCAGGTTTCCTAAGTGGGACAGGGGCATTACACTATTACAAATATCTGGTCGAGAGCAGCACGGTGGCGCAGCGTTAGAGTTGCTGCTTTACAGCGCTAGGGACCTGGGTTCGATCCTGACTACAAGTACTTGTCTGTTGGAGTTTGTACATTCTCCCCATGACCGGCGTGAGTTTTCTCCCGTTTCCTCCCACACTCCAAGGACCTACAGGTTTGTAAGTTAATTGGCTTGGTGTAACTTTGTAAATTGTCCCCAGTGTGTGTAGGTTAGTTTTGATGTGCGGGGATCGCTGGTCGGCGTGGACTCGGTGCACCAAAGATCCGCTGTATCTCTAAACTAAACTACTTTTTAAATTCAAAGACTGATTCTGCTGATGTAGGCTTGTCACACAAACATTTCATATCTAAATAACATGTGCCTCCCTCTTTGTCCAGTGGTATCCACAAGCAGTATAATTTTATGTCAAGGGCACATTTGTACAAGAACTAAACTGAAATGGCATCAAATTTAATTCACATGAGCCCTTGTTATCAGTGAACAGAGGATGCCTTCATTTCATTTACTTGTGCTGATTAGCCAAGAATCAAGAATGTTTAATTGTCATGAAACGGAACAATGAAATTCTTATGGTACACAAAAATGCTGGAGTAACTCAGCGGGTGCAGCAGCATCTATGGAGCGAAGGCAATGGGCAACGTGTCGGGCCGAAACGTTGCCTATTTCCTTCGCCCCATAGATGCTGCTGCACCCGCTGAGTTTCTACAGCATTTTTGTGTACCTTTGGATTTTCCAGCATCTGCAGTTCCTTCTTAAACACAATGAAATTCTTATCTTGGTTTAAACATCCAGTTTCTAATCCGCCACAACACTTTGTTTACTCCTGTTTCAGGACCTGGCGGGCAGATTTGCCGAAGGACTTGTGCGTTCTGGTAGCAGCCTCCATTGAGTGTGACTCGGTGCAGCTGGAGGGAGGTGTACGAGCGGTGGTGTTGAGCTCCCAGTACCTGGTTGAACCTTGTGGTCCAGGTCGCTCCCGGCTCACGCACATCTCCCGAACTGACCTGAGGTGTGTGATTTGTTCTTCCCCTTTCTCTGCCTGCATGAAGAACAGGAATGTGACCACACTGGGCAGGGGGAGCTGGATGGAATAGATGTCATGCACTGGCATAACATGTCATACCGTCATTACTGGTGGAGTTTCAAGAATTCAGGTCATTTGATCAAGTGAAATCACCTTACATATCTGGGAATGATAAGCAGCTTCCGTGATGTCGACCTATGGGGTTAGATAACAGTGTATATGTTTTTCAATACTTTTTCTCATTGTTTATCTTTTTTGCTCAATGTAAAGGATATTACTATGGATTTAGTTTCTGGTCAAGTCGAGCAGTAAAAAATAAATAAAGCATCTTCTCCTTTGAATCATAGATTCAAGGAGTTGTACAGCATGATAACAGGCAGAGTGGCCCAACATGCCCACATCAACCAACATGCCCCATCTACACTCGTCCCACCTGCCTGCATTTTGCCCATATCCCCTTAACCCTGTCATGTCCATGTACCTGTCTAAATGTTTCTTGCTATAGTACCTGCCTCAACTACCTCCTCCAACACCTCATTTGATACACCCACCACCCTTTGTGTAACAAAAAAGTTACCTCTCGGGCTCCTATTAAATCTTTCTCCCCTCACCTTAAACCTATGGCCACTGGTTCTCGATTTCCTCTACACTGTGCCAGAGACTCTGTACATTTTGTACACTTCTATAAGATCACCTCTCATTCTCCTGCGCTCCAAGGAATAAAGTCCTAGCCTGCTCATCTGCCCCCTATAGCTCAGGCCCTCGAGTCCTGGCAAAATTCCAATCAATCTTCTCTGCCCCCTTTCCAGCTTGACAACACCTTTCCTATAACACGGTGTCCTCCAAATTAATGTGCCTCGGACCCAATGTTAGAACACCTACCCTTATCCTGCAGAGCAGCAATAGACAATAGGTGCAGGAGTAGGCCATTCTGCCCTTCGAGCCAGCACCGCCATTCAATGTGATCATGGCTGATCATCCCCAATCAGTACCCCATTCCTGCCTTCTCCCCATATCCCCTGACTCCGCTACCTTTAAGAGCCCTATCTAGCTCTCTCTTGAAAGCATCCAGAGAACCTGCATCCACCGCCCTCTGAGGCAGAGAATTCCACAAACTCACAACTCTCTGTGAGAAAAGGTGTTTCCTAGTCTCCGTTCTAAATGGCTTACTCCGTATTCTTAAACTGTGGCCCCTGGTTCTGGACTCCCCCAACATCGGGAACATGTTTCCTGCCTCTCGTGTGTCCAAACCCTTAACAATCTTTCTAAGCTAAGAAACAATTGTTTCTAAGCACAGGTGGCAGAGACTCATTTCCCATTAGATCTACATTAACAATCACTCACGGCCTGGTGCTCATCATCCATTTGTCTTCAGATGCCCAAAATTGGATTGTATAAACCCACAAATAATTGCTGAATTATTTCAGCCTTAATGATGCCCAATAAACAGGGCTGACAGAGTTTGAGGACTATCCTGTGCAGTGTTGGGTCATGGTTACTGAATGACTAATGCAGAGCTGGATTCCCATCCTGGGCTGTCCATGCAATTCCTAATATTTTAACGTTGAATGTCTCCTGATTCTTCAGTCGTGACTTCAATAGAATATTAGTGGAAATGTCCTGGATAGCATTCATTACAAGTCATTAGTACAGTAGAATATTACTGTCTCATAAGTGAGATGTAGAACACATAAGGGGTGGTATGGTGGCGCAGTGGTAGAGTTGCTGCCTTACAGTGTCAGCGCCAGAGACCCGGGTTCGATCCTAACACGGGTGCTGCCTGTGCGGTGTTTGTACATTCTCCCCGTGACCTGTGTGGGTTTTCTCTGGGGTCTCCAGTTTCCTCACACACACCAACGACATAAAGGTTTGTAGGCTAATTGATTTGGTAAAATTATAAATTGCCCCTAGGGTGTGTAGAATAGCGTTACTGTGCGGGGATTGCTAGTCGTCGCAGACTCGGTGGGCCGATACACACTGTGTATCTCCAAACTAAACAAAACATAAATTAATGGTGACTAATTTTAAAACAGTGGTTCCGAAGATTGCTTTAACGGGAGGGAGATGCATGCTTGGAATGAAGGACTGACCGCAGGTTCAGTGCAAGAAATACTTAATTGAAATGTAGATGGATGTGATATAATTGAAAAATGAGGGAATGATGGGATGTACGTTGAGAGGATAAACAGCCTTTTCTTGTTCTCAACCTTTCTTCTTTCCTATTTATTTTCCAGGGGCAGGTCTCCTGAATGGTACAACAAGGTCTCGGGATATCTTTGTGCTGTGGAGGTTGCTAGGATACGGGACTCCTTTCTGCCACCAAACCCCCCGTAAGGGCTAGCGATCAAAATCCGTAATGGACTGACACTTCATACAGAAGGAAGGTGTTTATGTTGAGTGTGCATGGTGGAAGCTGCCATTTAATGGCGAAAGGTCTTCTATACCAGCGAGACAAGATATATCAGAGGTTCAGATGAAGGTGGCCCTGCAATCCATCGTGTATCACATCTGATGAATTCCAATCTTGCAGCTTTCCTGTTAGAACATCCAACTGTTTATGTAAGATACCGAGAATTCTGGCTCCAACCACCATCTTTGAAATCCTCGGCCTTTAAATGGTTAGAATATTAAAAATAGTGCGATCGGCTTTTGCGATGAAATGAGGCCGTTCTGCTCAGTATCTTGTTCTTCGGTGGCTCTCAATCGACAATAGACAATAGGTGCAGGAGTAGGCCATTCGGCCCTTCGTGCCAGCACCGCCATTCAATGTGATCATGGCTGATCATCCCCAATCAGTACCCCGTTCCTGCCTTCTCCCCATATCCCCCGACTCTCACCCCTTAACATTGGACGTTCTTGCACCTATGTACCTGCGGCAAAGAAGATGAGCATCTTAATTTGAGCTCAAAGTTGTTGTAATTTTATTATCCCAGCTTGGCCAAGTATGATTTGGATGTAGAGCTGCACACAGTGCTATTTCTTGCAACATATTCAGCTGGGAAAAGATATGCATGACAGGAAGTAGCTTGTAAATGGGATTGAGGTTGGTAAGCAATGGAATAAGGAAATGTGAGAGGGATGTAGAATTTAATGTATAGGAGTTTTTCTTACTGTGCATGTGGGGGAATGTTATTGTGGGCTCTGTGAAAGGTTGTTAAATTGAAATTTGAAATGGAGTAATGTGTTTATTGCATTTACTGTTGACGTATACCAGCTGAAGTCTTCTTCTTGCATATGGCGTGCACAGCCTAAAGTTGTCGGACAACTTGTCCTATTTGATCTTATTTGATTGTGCATGCCAGGTTGATTGCATTCGTCGAAACACGTGAAGGTTGCGATCTCCCACCCCCAGCTGAAGTGACATAAGCAGTTCTGTGTAGCAAATCGAGATGTTTGAACTATTTGAGGTTATTTGTAACCATTTTTCTAATGGAATACTGCACTAATATTTTAACACAGCATTTCAAGACACAGGGCACCTTAACAGAGAGCGTCAGATTCAGCATGACTTCGGTATTTCCACATGTACAAAACACATAAATGTATTTGCCTCCCTTTTTCTGTTCTCTCGGTCCCTTGGTTGTCCTATTCTTTGGTTAAACATACAAGATTTAGGCTGGTACCTGATCTGCAACTGAGATCCAAATGTTTGCCCTTTAGTGATAGGCATACATTAAAATTCCGTCACAGATGATATGAGACCAGAGATTGAAGACTTGTTGGATTAATGAATTCTTGATATTTCCACCATCTTTGTGAGCATCATTTGCCATTCCTATCATTGCTTAAGACAGCACAATTCTTGCTGCTTGGCTATGAACTTGAAAGCTCTTTCAATGAGGTGCCAGTCACGAAACTTTATAATTGCCCTTGATCATTGGATCTCAGGTTCTTTCAGCACCTGGAAATTATACTTTCAGCTCAGTTCAATTAAACCAAGCTCAGAGCCAAAACAGTTTGTCAAGTTAATTGAGGCCGTGGACTTGCCCATGTCTTCGAGTGCACCTGTTTCAGATGCAAATCCTTGGTCAGGCCCTCGGGTAAAAAAAATAACAAGGTGCGTAGGCTTGATCTGTATTTTTGCAAATTTATTTGTTCGTAACTTGCATCTGAGAGCCAGAAGATGATCAAACAGACCACAGAAAAGATAGGCTATACTTTTAAGTCCAATGAAGATGAATTAATTGGTTCAAAGAAAAAGAATTAGGGCAAATATTCAAAGGAAAAGCTCCTAGAGGGAGGAAAGGTGTGCGTTAAAAAAAAAACTGGAACATTAGAGATGCACCAGTTGTAAGCATTTAATGAGAAACAGTGAAAAGTTACTTGTAACCTCCAGATAAAGTCTGTACCGCCTCTTAAAGTAAACGTCTTCTTCCTGTGAATAGCATTTAACTTTGTATTAAACAAATGTGAAGTAATGTAACAATGAAATGCAAAATGCTATTATTGTGACAATGTCAGGCAAAGGAAGGCAGCTATCACGGGAATATGGTGAGATGTTGTGGAGTTTTGATTTTAGGAACTATTTAAGCAGGTTATTTGGAGTCTGGCTTGCATAGTCATGACATGGTGTGTCGTACAATGGGCTTTCCCAAGCACCAGCCCTTTCTCGAACTGAAGTTACCAACTGCTCCTTGTAAAATGAAGAAATGCAATGGGCATTAGGTAAAAGGGACATTGGCAAGTGATTTGATATATTTTTCTGACATTCCATGAGTGAACTGTGCAGAGCTTTGCTCTCTGGGATAGTGTAGTGAGAATTGACAAGTGCAGTTTGCATGATATTTTGTTCATTACAGTTAGCAAATGGAAAATGTACAGCGAGCATTGACAGTTGGTGTAATTGCAGCATTATTACTACAGTATTGTAATCTCGTGCAAGGGAAAGAAATGGACACAAGGAATGCATTTTGTGCGAAGGGTTAATGTATGTTCTGCTTATAGATATTGAAGATGGAGTGTTTTATTGGTGAGAAGTGTGTGTGAGTGAGTATTCAGGGAATGGAATGTCTGTAAGAACTTAATGGCACACGTTCTATTTAATATTGAGAATACGTCTGATCTCAGGTATTTAAAACTTAATGAGTTTTGTTGCCAACTGTACATATGTTGTATTCCTGCAGAATATGAGAAATATTTGTATGGGAATTTTTTTATATTGTCATATATTAAAAATATATTTTTTCTCAACAATCTGCTCAGAAATGTACAGATCATTTTAATAAATTTTGCTTCAAACTTGAAGTCTCCTGAGATCTTTCTTTTCACTATAAGGGGGGATTCCTGTTGTTACAATATCTTAGTTGGTAAATTTAGCATTGTGAACCATACGGAGATAATGTAGTCTCAATACATTGGTTTCAGTCCGAAGAAGGGTCTCGACCCGAAACATCACCCATTCCTTTTCTCCAGGGATGCTGCCTGTCCCACTGAGTTACTCCAGCTTTTTGTGTCTATCTTCAGATTAAACCAGAATCACCATCTATTTATTTATTTATTTATTTGATTCTTTATTTCGAACAGAATAAAAGAATAAAAAGCAAGTGTGAAACGACATACAAAAACAAAACAAGAATATTTATAAAGTGTCATAAACGATATCTATAAATAAATGAAATCGTATGTGTCCGAAAAGGAGCAGGATGAGATGGCACAATGGGCTAAGTGTTCGGCTGGCAACTGGAAGGTAGCCGGTTCGAATCCCGCTGTGAGTGCATACTGTCGTTGTGTCCTTGGGCAAGACACTTCACCCACCTTTGCCTGTATGTGAATGTGTGTGAGTGATTGGTGATGGTCGGAGGGGCCGTAGGCGCAGATTGGCAGCCACGCTTCCGTCAGTCTGCCCCAGGGCAGCTGTGGCTACAGAAGTAGCTTACCACCACCGAGTGTGACTGAGGAGTGAATGAATAATGCGATGTAAAGCGCCTTGAGTATTAGAAAGGCGCTATATAAATCCCATCCATTATTATTATTATTAATTCCCACCCCTTATTCAACTGCTTGTAATTATCTTATACAAATTTAGCAGCTATATGTACACCATATGTACACCAGCAGCTATATGTACACCAAATTATTTACATTTATACACTAATCAAATATTTACAAAGCTATACAAAAAAGAGAGAAAAAAATAAAAAGTAAAGAAAAACCCCTCATATACTATACAGTATCTGTCATATATACAACCCATCACCCTATAATCACCTTCCCAATACAATCAGTATGAAATGACTTTTAATCTACAGTTCCTTCCTGCATACCTCTGTTCAGGACTGTTTGATGAACGTTTTGTAACATTATCGGCACTAGAAACGTGGCGACACTTGTGTACTGTCTAGGTGAAGTCTGCTGTATGATTTTTACCAGGTTGTATGGAAAACAGAGCATTTCATTGTACTTAGGCACACATGACCATAAAGAATCATTGAATTGAATCTCAGCCAAAGTTTCTAATCTATAGATTCCTGCTAGAACATTTATGATTGTGCTGTTTGACTTTTAATAAGAGTAGTATACTGTCCATGCGCTGCTGTATTAGACATTCGGTTTGTAGACCACAATATTCAACCTTTCCGTGGCCAAGTCCGTGGTCCCTGCCTGCTTCAAAAGATCCACCATTATACCAGTGCCAAAGAATGCCTCTCCAGCCTGCTTGAACGACTACCAACCTGTCGGCTTTCTGCAGAAACTGCTCCCTCCGTAACTTCCTGGCCAATTCGTCCTTTCCCACCCGAACCACCCCCTCTCCGGGCACTTTCTTTTGCAACCGCAAGAAATGCTACCACTTGTCGCTTTACCTCCCCCCTTGACTCCATTCAAGGACCCAAGCAGTTTTTCCAGGTGCAGCAGAGGTTCACCTGCACCTCCTCCAACCTCATCTATTGCATTCGCTGCTCTAGGTGTCAGCTGCTCTACATTGGTGAGACCAAGCGTAGGCTTGGCGATCGCTTCGCCCAACAGCTCCGCTCGGTTCGCAATAACCAACCTGATCTCCCGGTGGTTCAGCAGTTCAACTCCCCCTCCCATTCCAAAATCTGACCTTTCCGTCCTGGGCCTCCTCCATGGCCAGAGTGAGGACCACCATAAATTGGAGGAGCAGCACCTCATATTTTGCTTGGACAGTATGAACATTGACTTCTCTAATTTCAGGCAGTTTTTACTTTCTCCTCCCCTTCTCAGCTCTCCCTCAGCCCTCTGGTTCCTCCCCTTCCTTTCTTCCTCCCGCCCCCCCCCCCCATCCTCGCATCAGTCTGAAGAAGGGTTTTGACCCGAAACGTTGCCTATTTCCTTCGCTCCATAGATGCTGCCTCACCCGCTGAGTTTCTCCAGCATTTTAACATAGAAACATAGAAACATAGAAAATAGGTGCAGGAGTAGGCCATTTGGCCCTTCGAGCCTGCACCGCCATTCGATATGATCTGATCTGATTTTTGTCTACCTTCTTACCAGAACTGTGGCATTTAGAGTATTACATGCAGTTCTAGTCGCCCCTATTGCAGGAAAGATATGGAGGCTATGGATAGGATGCAGACTGCTACCTGCATGAGGGGCTGTTAGCTACAACGAGAAGTTGGACAAACTTGGATTGTTTTATCTGGAACGCCAGAGTTCTAAGGGGGAGATATAAACACGTGGGTGCCTACTGACTGATCCATTCTGGTTACCAGAACCAATTAGATGCATTAGTTATCTCACTTATCTGTAAAAACTGGCCTGCTAAACTACTTGTGACTCCCACCATTTAAAAAAGATTATTACCAAACTTATTTTTTGTGTCCTCCCAAATTAGCTTTTCCTGTTATTGCCACTTCTTGTCAAGTAACGACATGAGGTCATTTGCATGTTTCTGCACAGGTTGGTACAAGTCCTGCTCAACATCACATCTGAAAGCCCACACCTCCACACAGGCAACAAACAGGCTGATATTGTTCCTTCTCCTCTGCATAATCTACGTATTAAACTCAAGAAGCGTTGGTCACTGGCTCCCACTCAGATTCTTCCAAACAGTATGAGATTCCTGCTGCGAAATGTCACAGAGAGAAAACATCTGTTCTGATGTTTAGATTAGAGATACAGCGTGGAAACAGGCCCTTTGGCCTACTAGGCCCACGCCGACCAGCACTTTCCCTGCATACTAACACTATCCTAAACACTAGAGACAATTTACAATCTTTATCGAAGCCAAGGAATCACAAACCTGCATGTGTTTGGAATGTGGGAGGAAACCGGAGCTCCTGCAGGAAACCCACGCCGTCATGGATAGAACGTACAAACTTTGTACAGACAGCACCCATGGTCAGGATCGAAGCTGGATCTTTGGCTGTGGAATTCTCTGCCTCAGAGGCTGGTTCTCTGGATACTTTCAAGAGAGAGCTAGATAGGGCCCTTAAAGATAGAGGAGTCAGGGGATATGGGGAGAAGGCAGGAACGGGGTACTGATTGTGGATGATCAGCCATGATCACATTGAATGGCGGTGCTGGCTTGAAGGGCCGAATGGCCTACTCCTGCACCTATTGTCCATTGGCGCTATAAGGCAGCAACTCTACCGCTGCACCACTGTGCTGCCCAAAATGACAATTGTTAGTGAATGGCAGAACAGGTCTTGCTCTTCCTTTACCTCAGACTTTAGAGATACAGTGTGGAAACAGACCCTTCGGCCCATTGAGTCCATGCTGATCAGCGACCATCCCATGCACTAGCACTATCCTACACACTGGGGACAATTTGCAGAAGCCAATTAACCAACAAACCTGTACGTCTTTGGATAAGTCTTAGAGATGGAGAATTCCAGAAGTTCATGATCCCTTTGATCAAATGAATGCCTTCCCATCTCCATCCTAACTGTATAACTACTTCATCTGAAAGTATAATGTCTAGTTCCTTCATGAGGTTGATCAATCTTCCAGCTTCTTCATTGCCATGCACCTGACAGCAACAATAAGATTAAGATTAGTTTAGAGACCCAGCATAGAAACAAGCCCTTTAGCCCATTGTATCCAAAGCGACACTTTCAACCCGTACACATTAGTTCTAAGTTATCCCATTTGCTCATCTACTCCCTACACATTGGGGGCAATTTATAAGAGTCCAATTAGCCCACGAACCTGCTCGTCTTTGGGATGTGAGAGGAAACGGGAGCACCTGTAGGAAACCCACGACAGGGAGAACGTGCAAACTCCACACAGACAGCACCCGATGTCATGATTGAACCTGGGTCCCTGGCACTGTGAGGCAGTCGCTGTGCCGCCTATGATAATGATATTCTTAATTATATATTTTAATGATATATTTTATGTCAATAACTTAGTGAGAGAGAAAGAATGGTTGAAAAGAGAATATATTTTACCTATTTTGTACTTTAAGGCAGAAAAGAATCTACTCTGGCTTCCCCATGGCATCTTCTTGGTACTCAGCCATTGCAATAATGGATCTCTGCTGCCACCTGGTGTATAAACCATGGCAATACCAATCAAGTGAACATTGTGTGGGAAGGGACTGTTGGCACTGAAGGTCGATACAAATTGCTGGAGTAATGGCGAGTTCTCACGGTGCGACCTGAAGCAAGATGTCACCCGAGTGAAGTGGTCGTGGTCCAGCACGAGTTCCGCACGATAAAGTGTTCCCACGATAAAGAGTTCCCACGGTACTCGGCAATTCTGTCATTTGTGCGACTGACTTGTCCGTCTCCCGATCTTTCCCGTTAATCGTGAATGAACATCGTGGACTGTAGTGTAGTTAATCACGTGGCACAAATGATGTCACTTTTTTTTCACACGCTATATAAATATCCTCCGTTCGTAGAATTGGCTCATTTGCAGACATGCCTATACAAAGTTGGTTCGAGTACAGGCTGGTTGTTATTTTCATTGACGTGCTGTATGCATTAGCGCAACATGAGCATCGAAAACGCTTGCGTGAAGGCAGAAGGGTGAGATTAATTAAAAAGATAATTAAGAGGAAGTCTCACTGGGTTAAGCCCATGTTTCAACGGAGACCTCAATTAGGACAATATGAGCAACTGCTTAATGTGCTGTGCGAAGAGGATAAAAGTGCATTCAAAAACTTTGTCAGAATTTCACCCGAGCTCTTTAATGAGTTAAAGAATAATTTGGGACCTCTGCTGAAGAAGACTGACACTGTAATGAGAAAGGCACTGGAACCAGGGTTGCGCATAGCAATCACCCTCCGCTACTTGGCCTCAGGCGATTCTTATAAAAGTCTGTCTTACAACTTTCTTGTCGCCACCAACAGCATCTGTGGTATTGTCAGAGAAACCTGTGAGGCGATCATCCAATTTTATTCAGCTGAAGTGATGGAATGCCCCAGTACACCAGATGCGTGGAAGAAAGTTGCACTGGGGTTTGAAAACAGGTGGAACTTTGCTCACACATGTGGGGCTTTGGATGGCAAGCATGTGGCAATTCGTAAACCACCCGGAGGTGGCTCAAATTATTTCAATTACAAGAAATTCCACTCAATTGTACTCATGGCGGTGGTTGATTATAACTACAACTTCCTGTATGTGGATGTGGGCACACCTGGAAGTGTTGGTGATGGCCGGATTTGGAAAGAAACCTGGCTTGGAAATAAAATGGAAGGTGGAACAGCAGGCATGCCTGATCCAGAACCACTGTCAGGAGAAGACAGCCCGGACATCCCATATGCGATGGTTGCTGACGAAGCCTTTGCATTACGGCCCTGGATTATGAAGCCATATCCACAGAGGAATCTAACTAGGGAACAGAGGATCTTCAATTACAGGCTGTCAAGGGCCAGGAGGGTAGTAGAAAATTCTTTTGGCATCTTGGCAAACAGATTTAGATGCTTGCTCAAGACAATGGAGCAGAAGCCCAAGAATGTGGAGAGTATAGTATATGCAGCATGTGTTCTGCACAACCTGATCCGAATGAGAGGTGCAGCTGCTGGATCAGCAACATCCATCCAGGACGGTGACCTAGTGGACAGTGACACAGGGGAAGTAACACTAGGTGCTTGGAGAAGTGGTGCGAACAAGTTGAAAATGGTCTCACTGCAGCGTTTGAAAGGTAACTCGGGCATATCCTGTGTGAAAGAGCAAAGAAACCATCTCTGCGCTTACTACAATTCACAATTGGGGAGTGTGCCGTGGCAGGACAGCATTATTGATGGGTAGCCGACCATGGGAACACTACTGCATGTTATAAGCTGACTTCCTAGTGTTGTCCTCTGAAAAGTGCTTCCTCTAAGATGTCCGTCCGCAAAACCTGCCGTTTAGAACATTGCATTGTCCCTTTAAATGCCTGAGTTGACGCTTGTTGCGGAGGTTGATGGATATAATGTGTTTTAAATAATCTGGCGTGCCTCATTTGTTGTATTTCGTGTTTGCGAGGCCCTTTTACAGACAAATGTTTTGTGTGATGCATCTCCTCTCAATATGTGACAGAAGTCGTCTTCTTATATTTTCAAATAGGAATAAAGACTTTGTATCACATTTACCGTGCTGATTGTCTTATTTTATTTTCTACCAAGAGGTGAAGAACACGTTTAAAAAGCTGGACATTTCAGTGTCCTGCACACTCAGAAATGTTAATGAGTCAAAATGTGAGAATATCACCTCCATTAAGGTCTTTTGTGTTTCAGCATGAGAGGGATTATAACATTAGAGACATTCGTCTTGTAGTGATGTATTAATGACGATTTGCAGACATCAAGCTGATAGTAAAAGATAAGTTTATTTTAAACAAGCAATGGCAATGACAATCAAAATGCAGAGGTAAAAGCTTTATCACACTTCAAGATATAATAAAATGTGTAGCCACCAACAAAAAGAAAATGCACAAGAGTAAAGGGCACATATATTAACATACAGACATTTACAAAGGACTACAGATGTAACACCAAATGGTGAGTGGCCAACAAATTAAATAAACGAAAACTCAAACTGTCATTTGAAACACCACAAAAAAAATCTACACACACAGATTTTTCACAGCTTCCGAGGGTTAACTGGGGTAGTTGACGTCAGTGCAGCCTGCTGCACTTTCTTGAAAAGGACTTTTTGCACGGACCTCTCCATAAACAACAGGCAAAGGTGTATTTCGAGCAGGCTGCAGCTCTGCAAACATCAGAGGTGATGTTGAGTGTCTCTAGAAGGAAATTAAGAGGTTACATGTCAAAAATTTCTCACGGACCTTACAATTGCGGGACCTTTCATTAAAGTACCCTTTGAAGATCAGAGTTCTTATTTTGAATCTCATTAACACAACTCATGAATAAGTTGTTGTCCATATGCGCATGGTAATGTTTATTTTTAAATTTATATTGCACAAAACACAATAGTTTACCTGTTCAGCACGGAATGGTGGATGTCCCCCCATTGCACGGGCCACTATTGTGGAGGCAACAGCTACTGGGGAGGCAATCTCAAATACACCCTGATCACCTTCTCCCTGCTCCAAGGAGCCCACAGGCAGTGGTATCTCTGGCATCTCCTCTTGCCTCTCCACCTGTCTCTCTTGCTGAGTTTCCTCCTCATTTACCTGCATGGCTAAAAACTTTCCGACTTTCTTTGACCCCTTTCTTTGCGATTTTCTGAGAGGCATCTCTGCAAGTCTTACTGTGAAAAAGATTCTCAAACAATGACAATTAGGTGGGACGTCCTCGATGGACACATGGCCCATTGGCGATATTGAGACCACCTCTTTTACTCACCTTATGTCCCTTCTGTCAAGCTTCCGGGTTTACCGTTCGCAGGAGTTCCCACGGTATTCGCAAGTGTCATTACGGATATCGCACGGATATCGCACAGGCATCTGCGTCCATACAATGTTGCAACGCTGCTCAAGACACTCTTCGAGAAATTCGAAAATGTTTGAATTTTCTCCCGACCTTACCAAGTCACACGACTACCTGCCGTGTGCGCCACGGAGGTCCTCGGTGGTCCATGAATGCCGTACTGCTATCGCAGAAGGTTCCCACGATGTTAAATCTTGTTAGGTCTTGCTTCAGGTCGCACAATGAGAAAGCCCTTTAACTCAGCGGGTCAGGCAGCATCTCTGGGGAGAAGGAATGGTTGGCATTTCGAGTCGAGACCCTTCATCAGACTGATTCAGACATCATTGCCTGTGCCCTCTCACCAACCTACTTATTTGCATTTTTAGTTGGTAAATGGCCTAACAACTTTTTTTTTAAATACATTTTTATTAGAGGCATCTGCATATCATAATCCAAACCAATGCAGACTTTGTTTAACGGTTACATATTAAATATCCAGGTTTCCAGGGACCCAGTTACCAAAGTAGCTGGGATCCTCCTTTATCGGTTACCTATTAACATTGCCTCTAATTATTTATATATATTTATAGATAGGAAAAATAAATAAAGAAAGAAAGAAATTAGAAAAATAGGATAAACTATCAATAATACAACTTAGGAAATAGGTCCGTAGGTCAGAGAATGTAACTATTCATCTAGTCCTGGGTTCAGGCTTCAGTCTGGCCACGGCATGGGTGGCGTTTCGAGTCGAGACCCTTCATCAGACTGATTCAGACACCATTGCCTGTGCCCTCTCACCAACCTACTTATTCACATTTTGAATTGGTAAATGGCCTAACAACTGAGCTTCTGACCACCCAATGCATCGTTATCTTTCTCTCAGTAAGATAATGGAAGTTAGTGATTTACTGGGACCAATTATGTGGTCGGCACGTGGTAGAGTTTCTACCTCGCAGCGGCAGAGACCCGGGTTCGATCCTGACTATAGGTGCTGTCTGTACAGAGTTTGTACATTCTCCCCGTGACCTGCGTGGGTTTTCTCCAGGTCCTCTCGTTACATTTCACATTCAAAGGCATACATTTTTGTAGTTTAAATGGCTTCGGTAAAATAGTTCCTAGTGTGTAGGATAGTGATCTGAATGGACCCAAGGTTTTATGTCTCGATAGGAAGGGTTCAGACGTTTAAGAGGTATTTAGACAAACTCATGAAAGTCAAGAGTCAATTGTACTGGGAATGGAACAATTAACCTCTTACTTGCTGCGACTTTACAGGGACATTAAGGCAACAGCATATCAAATAATACAGTAATCAATAATTCAATATATTTTCAGTACTACTGGGTAACTTAACGGCGGCATGACCAACGTCGCAGCGGCCTCTGCAGTCCGTCCGTCTGTCTTTGTTTATTTTATTGTCCTGTAGAGTGTATAGTTTGTGGTGGGTTTTTGACTGTGTATGTGTGGGGGGCGGGGGGGTGGGTGGGGAAATATTTAGATCTCTTCCCTGTACGGGGACCCGACCTTTTCCCTGTCGGGTCTCCGTTGCCGTTGGGGCCTAGCACCGTGGAGCGGCCTCCAACCGGAACGACAGCTCAATTCGTGGAGCCGGCGGAGCTGCGGACCTACCATCGTGGAGCTGGCCAGCTTCGGAGCATGGAGAGCTGCGGTGGCTCGCTGCTGTGACCCAACTCCGGTGGATGGTGACACCGGGAGCTCGCGGGTCCCCGGTGGGAGACCGCTTTGCGGGGCACCGGCAACGGCGACTTCTCCCACTCGAATTGCGGGGTTGAGCGTGACCTGGAGCGGGGCCTTACATCGCCCGGCGCGGCTTTAAATGGCCGCGGACTTGCTAGCGCCCGCCGGGGGCTCCAACATCGGGACCCGGAGCAGGGCCTTACATCGCCTGGCGCGGCTTTAAATGGCCGTGGACTTGCTAGCGCCCGCTGGGGGCTTTGACTTTGACTTCGGGAGAGGAATGGAGAGCAGGGGAGAGACAAGACTTTGCCTTCCATCACAGTGAGGAGGAGATTCACTGTGATGGATGTTTGTGTAAATTGTGTTGGTGTGTGTCTTGGTTCTTTTCTTGTATGGCTGCAGAAACCAAATTTCCTTTGAACTTCATGTGAGGTTCAAATGACAAATAAACGGTATTGTATTTAACCCGACTATACTAGTGCAAAACAATGTGTGCAGTACAACCTAAACAAAGTCCATAATAAATCTCAAACTTCTACAGGTGCACAGTAGAGAGCATGCTGACCGGTTGCATCGTGGCTTGGTTCGGCAACTTGTGCGCCCAGGAGCGGAAAAGACTGCAAAAAGTTGTAAACACTGCCCAGTCCATCATTGGCTCTGACCTCCCTACCATCAAGGGGATCTACCACAGTCGCTGCCTCAAAAAGGCTGGCAGCATCATCAAGAACCCACACCATCCTGGCCACACACTCATCTTCAGGTAGAAGGTTCAGGAGCCTGAAATCTGCAACATCCAAGTTCAGGAACAGCTTCTTCCCCACAGCCATCAGACTATTAAACTTGATTCAAACAAAAATCATAACTTTAATAGCCTATTGCACTTATTTATGTGTGTGTATATATATATATATATTCAATGATATATGGGCACACTGATCTGATCTGTATTTATTTATGCCTACAAAATTCTGTTGTGCTGAAGCAAAGCAAGAATTTCATTGTCCTATCTGAGACACATGACAATAAACTCTCCTGAATCTTGAATCTTGAATCTTGCTGAGGTGGGATTGTGGTTAGGGTTGTGCAGTGTGTTTCAAGAGTCTGATAGTTGATGGGAAGAAGCTGTTGAATGTGGAGGTCACTGTTCTCAAGCTCCTATATACCCTCTTCCTAATGGCAGCAGCGAGATGAGAGTGTGGCTAGGGTGGTGTTGGTCTCTGATGATATTAGCTGCCTTTCCAATCTCCGTAACAGCTGTAACTTGAATAAAATCGGGATGTTGTGTTGCAGGAAACAACAGAAGAATTGCAGCAATTGTAAGAAGTCATAGGTGTCAAGCAGCATGGAAGCAGGGCCTTCCCCCCAACCTGCCCACACCGACCAACATGTCCCATCTACACTAGACCCACCTGCGTGCATTTGGCTCATATCCCTGTAAACCTGTCTTATCCGTGTACCTGTCTAATTGTTTCTTAAATGTTGCAATAGTCCCTGCCTCAACTACCTCCTCCAGTAGCTCGCTCCATACACCCACCAGCCTTTGTGTGAAAAAGTTACCCCTCAGATTCCTATTAAGTCTTTCCTCCTTCATCTTCAACCTATATCCTCTGGTTCTCGATGTTGTTGGATAATTTAAAAAAAATCTTCGTATTTTATAAAGCCAATCATCAATTAACCTGCAATTAGTCAATGCTAATAAATCTGTTGAGGTGGGGTTGGCATTATCTGCGATTGACTCTAGATTCATCTGACAAGGTGTAAAAGAGACTCAGCTCCAAAATGGCAGCAGACATCAAATCAGCTTTGAACACTGATTGGCATAAATTATTATAATTGCTGTGAATATGCAATCAGGCTCACCCCATCACCAATAATAATGAATCCAATGCATTTTTGCCACAGCTCTGATTATGTGCCATGCACACCATGTGAACCTTTGAAACATAGAAACAGAAAGTAGGTGCAGGAGTAGGCCATTCAGCCCTTTGAGCCAGTACCACCATTCAAAATGATCATGGCTGGTCATCCAGAATCAGTACCCTGTCCTTACTTTCCCCCCATATCCCTTGATTCCCTTAGCCCTAAGAGGTATATCTGACTCTCTCTTGAAAACATCCAGTGAATTGGCCTCCACTGTGGCAGAGAATTCCACAGATTCACAACTCTCTGTTGTGAAAAAATGTTTCCTCGTCTCAGTCCTAAATGGCCTACCCCTTATTCTCAAACTGTGACCCCTGGTTCTGAACTGGCCTAAAATGGGGAACATTTTTCCTGCATCTAGCCTGTCCAATCCCTTAAGAATTTTATATGTTTCTATAAGATCCCTCTTATCCTTCTAAATTCCAGTGAATACAAGAGGTCCTGCAATTTACATTAAAACAGACGCTACTGAGTTCAGTTTCAGCCATGGTTAATCTAGAATATTACTTCAGATATTTATTTTTGGCTGCAGATCAAAGATCCTTCATCAAAGTAATATTTTCAATTCAAATAATACATTTCTGCATCTAAAAGGATTTTGCACTAAAATTGCACGATAGAGACCTGCCTTGCTAATTTCTACCCAGTTGTCTGATTGCTATCTTTGTCTTTACTTCACATTCACTGCATATACTTTTTTCCCCTGCTTCTCATCTTCACGCTCCCTGCCCCAAACACTTTCTCAGTCTCTTTTGCATCTCTGTCATCGTATGCCTCACTTCATTTATCTCGGCATCCATGTTCATGTTTGACCTGAAAAGCTAACCTTCTCTTTCCACTGATCTGCCTGAGCTGCAGAGCCTTTCCGGCATTTTTTGCCATTAGAGTTGCTGCCACGTAGCTTCAAAGATCCAGGTTCGATCCTGACCTCCCCTGTTGTGTGTGTGGAGGTCAGGACTGAATCGGGATCACTGTGACTTCTTATCTTCCCCCTCAGTGCTCTTGTTTCTTTCTACATCCTAGATACTTGTGGGTTGGTTGGCTGGCTAATTGGCCACTGTAAATTGTTCCTTGTGTGCAGCTGGAAATCCCTTGTGTGCAGAATGTAGAGAAAATGGGGAAATCAAACGGCATTAATGCTGTTTTATTGCACATAAAGTCATAAGGTCATAAGTGATAGCTCAAAACTGGAGGATGTTCGGCAGCTGTGGCAGGGCTTGAATGCAATCACCTCATACAAGGCGAGATCAGGAGGCAGCTCGAATGTCGGCGAAACATCACTCCCTGACGAGCTCAATGCGTTTTACGCACGCTTTGTTAGGGAGAATACTGATGTGCCTTCTCGAGCCCCCATTCGCTGTGATGGTTTTTCAGTCACAGTCACAGAGGCCGATGTCAGAAAATCCTTCAGAGGGGTGAGCCCTCGAAAAGCGCCTGGGCCTGATGTTATACCCAGTTGTGTCCTAAAAACCTGTGCGGACCAATTGGCTGGAGTTTTTACGGACATTTTCAACCTCTCACTTCTGAGGACTGAGGTTCCAACCTGCTTCAAAAGGGCATCAATTATACCAGTTCCCAAGAAGAGTAAGGTGATGTGCCTCAATGACTATCGACCTGTGGCACTAGCCGGTCATAGTGCAAACTCCATCATCAAGTTTGCTGACGATACCACTGTTGTGGGACGTATCACTGATGGGAACGAGTCAGAGTACAGAAGTGAGATCGACCGACTGACCAAATGGTGCCAGCACAATAACCTGGCCCTCAACACCAGCAAAACCAAGGAACTGATTGTGGACTTTGGAAGGGGTAGGATGGGGGCCCACAGTCCCGTTTATATCAACTGGTCGATGGTGGAAAGGGTCAAGAGCTTCAAATTCCTGGGTGTGCACATCTCTGAGGGTCTTTCCTGGTCCGAGAACACTGATGCAATCATAAAGAAAGCACATCAGCGCCTCTACTTCCTGAGAAGATTACGGAGAGTCGGTTTGTCAAGGAGGACTCTCTCTAACTTCTAACTTCTACAGGTGCACGCTGTACGAGAGCATGCTGACCGGTTGCATCGTAGCTTGGTTCGGAAACTTGAGCGCCCTGGAGCGGAAAAATCTACAAAAAGTAGTAAGCACTGCCCAGTCCATCATCGGCTCTGACCTTCCTTCCATCGAGGGAATCTATCACAGTCGATGCTTCAAAAAAGCTGGCAGCATCATCAAGGACCCACACCATCCGGGCCATACACTCGTCTCCCCACTACCTTCAGGTAGAAGGTACAGGAGCCTGATGACTGCAACGTCCAGGTTCAGGAATAGCTACTTCCCCACAGCCATCAGGCTATTAAACTCAGCTCGGAGGGCCGAAGGGCTTGTTTCTGTAATGTATCTTTAAACTAAACTAAAAAGTGAAATTCTCTGTATTATTTTCCACATCCAGCATCTGCAGGCTTTGATATTCATCTCTCCTTGAACTGTAGTTTCATTGTCTGCCATAAGGTGGAGCTTCAGTATCACAATCACTTGCAGGAAGTGATTCCTGTGACAGGTAACAACTTCAGATCTGAGCCTGATATTGGAACAGTCTCTTCGGCGATGGTAATCCAGACACTGAACAGTCCAGTCAATTCTCCATGTCACGGTAACCTTTCAAGGTGACATTTTTGTGCACTGAAATATGAAGGGCGTACTTTTATAGTTCTCTTTCTGAATTAGAGGAGCCAATGCTGGGGAGTAATTCAGTCCAGTTTGTCATTGAGTTAGTCTCTGCTGGTTACTGATCATGTCAAGTCAAGTCAAATCACATTTATTTATATAGCACATTTAAAAAACAACTCTCGTTGGCCAAAGTGCTTTACATTTGTTATAAGAATAGCACAACAAAACAGACTACATACATATATACATGTAGCCCTCACTCAGAGGACGTCAGGAAAGGCTTGGGAGTATAGATAAGTCTTTAGTCTTGACTTAAAAGAGTCGATGGAGGGGGCAGTTCTGATGGGAAAGGGGATGCTGTTCCACAGTCTAGGGGCTGCAACCGCAAAGGCGCGGTCGCCCCTGAGCTTATGCCTAGACCGTGGGACATTCAGCAACCCCAAGTCGGCCGATCTGAGGGGCCTGGAGGTGGAGTGGTGGATGAGAAGACTTTTTATGTAGGTGGGGGCAAGCCCATTGAGGGCTTTGTAGACATGGAGGAGGATCTTGAAGTTTATACGGAACCGCACAGGGAGCCAGTGGAGAGAGGCCAGGATCGGGGTGATGTGGTCCCTTTTTCGGGTGCCCCTGTCATCATGTGTCACTGTCACCAATGCTTTTAAACAACTAGTCAAGCAGAGTAAGACTTTGCTCAAATCTATTTCTGCTTTTGTGATTTTGTTTCTTTAATTTCTTTGCTCCTCTCTGGAAGGAAGTGACATCAGCTCATCCCATGGGCACAATGGTTTAAATGGCTCATTCACCGTCTCCCTAGATAACAATGTTCTATTCTACATTATCCTTGATCTCCATCTCTTTTGATGTCTCGTTTTCACACCTGACCCTTATCTCTGCATCTCCCTCTCCATTGACTCTCAGTGTGAAGAAGGGCCTCGACCCGAAACGTCACCCATTCCTTCTATCCAGAGATGCTGCCTGTCCAGCATTTTGTCCTGAGTTACTCCAGCATTTTGTGTCTATCTTCAATGGATGAATGGTTCTTTATTGTCATGTACGCCCAGCACAGTGAAAACCTGTTGCACAGCCTCAAATGCACAGTCGCCACAATTTTGGCGCGTTTAAAATAACAAACAGAACCCCTGAAAACACAAGATTAGATTAGATTAGATTATTTAATGACCACACAGTCAAGATGGTGGAATTCAGGTTCAGTACAGGATGTTACAAGGTAGGCTGATTCCCGTCAAACATAACATAAAACTCAACATCATACAATATACAGTACATGCATGGGGAGGATATGTGCTGTTATCATAGTGTGTTCAGAATTCGGGTTTGCGTGTGGGTAAAAACTGTTTTTAAATCGAGATGTCTTTGCAGGCAGTGAGCTGTAGCGCCTTCCTGATGGCAGTCCAAAGTCCAAAGTCTGGTCCACATTTTAGAAGCCCTGGAGATCCCCTGATTCAGGGTGGACACACAAACTCCGCACAGACAAGCACCCGTAGTCAGGATTGAACCCGGGTCTCTGGCGCTGTAAGGCAGTAGCTCTACCGCTATGCCACCGTGCCACCCTCTTGTCCCGGGAACTAAAGATAAGGCAATGTTGGCTCTGGCATCAACACCCACAACCAAAGGAAAAAATATTACAATTAATTCAACATGAGAATAACCATTCTGAAAATGTGAAGTAATTTGAAAGTGTGAAGTTTTGATTAAAAAACCTTCCATGAAGAAAGGTCATTGAATTGCTGATCTTAAGCTTTTGCCAGTTATTAAATACATTTGCTGTCAAATGCTTTACAGGTCAAGTATTACAGATATTACAGCACTGGCCCTTCACCACTGACCCAATGAACATGTTAAGAAAACGCATTACTGATCATTAACAGAGGCCACGGACACGGGAAATGGCATTTCCTTCTTAGTCAGTGGATATTAATCTGAATGAAAATCAGTAGATTCTCCCATCAGGTCCACATAATGTCCGCTGAGATAATAGTGACTGTTCTGCAAGTTTTGCCTCAACCGTGCAAAAAATGTGTGTGTGTGTGTGTGTGTGTGTGTGTGTGTGTGTGTGTGTGTGTGTGTGTGTGTGTGTGTGTGTGTGTGTGTGTGTGTGTGTGTGTGCGTGTGTGCGTGCGTGCGTGCGTGCGTGCGTGCGTGTGTGTGTATGTGTGTGCGTGCGTGCGTGCGTGCGTGTGTGTGTGTGTGTGTGTGTGTGTGTGTGTGTGTGTGACGCAAATGTGAACAAAGACAGATCCTGGTTCATTGGAATTCTAGACACGAGGAAATGCAGATGCTGGTTTATATAAAAAAAGACAGAAAGTGCTGGAGTAACTCAGTGGGACGAACGAGTGAGTTACGCCAGAACTTTGGTATTCTACTTGTGGTTAAAATTTCCAATTTCCCTGAATCCTCATGGGCTTACGCTTGGGGGATGAGAGATGCGTGTGGAATGTACGCCGTCACCCGAAGAGAAGGAGAGGCAGAGGATTATAAACAGCGGTCTATTAGAAGCTTACATCTGATTTCACAATGCAGTCAGGTCTGAGACACACAATACTGGATTTACTCAATGGGTAGCCAAAGCCCGGCAAAACCTGTAAATGAAAGAAAGAATGGGTAGACACAAAGTGCTGGAGTAACTCAGCGGATCAGGCAGCATCTCTGAAGAAGGATCTCGACCCAAATTGTCACCCATCCTTTTTCTCCAGACATACTGCCTGACCCACTGAGTTACTCCAGCACTTTGTGTCTATCGTCGGTATAAACTAGCATCTGCAGTTCCTTCCCACACACGCAGATAGGTCTTGACTGATCTGCCCCTTTAGTCAGGAACTTCCCCTATCGTCCACTTTTTCATCCAGTTTCCCGACCTCTTTCATCATAAAGTGCTTCCAGCTTTCACTATCAGGCGGTTGGACTCGAATCATTTGCCTCCTTGTCCTGGGTTCCTCCAACAAAGAAAATATTTCCTCTAATGTGTAGAAAGCAACTCCAGATGCTGGTTTACAGCAAAGATAGACACAAAATGCTGGAGTAACTCAGAGGGGCAGGCAGCGTCTCTGGAAAGAAAGAATGGGTGATGTTTCAGTTCGTGACCCTTCTTCAGACATGAATGATGGCACATAGTATTAACGTCTCAGCAACCTGGAATGTTCTACTGAGATTCACGCAATGGCAGGAATGCAAAAAGTGCTCTTTTGATTTAGATAGTTGCAAGATTTCACAAACATTAATGAAATGAAGGAAGACACAAGGCACTGAAGATGCTGGAATCTTGAGCAAGGTTCACTGTGCAGCAGTGGGTCAGGCAGCATCCGTGGAGGAAATAGATGGGTGATGTTCAATGGTTCAATGGCCCTTTACTGTCACGTGTACCAAGGTACAGTGAAATCTGATTTACCAAACAGTCGTACCAAAAAAGCAACAAGATACATAACTACATAATTCTGAACTAGTTTTGTTCCTCAGCTAATGCTAGAACATCATCAACAGTTCAGGATTCCTGGAGAGCTTGCTGCTTTCTTGGATGAAATACCTGGAGAAACAGTTCAAAGCGGAGGGTGGACGTAATGTGAGGTGTTATTTTCTAGTCATTGGGATCAGTTGGAAAAGCATCAATGAATCTTGCGAATTCTCATGATCATTTGTAACCATGGTAAATAAATGTATAGTTGATATTTACCTGAACATACATAGCAACATAGAAAATAGGTGCAGGAGGGGCCATTTGGCCCTTCGAGCCAGCACCGCCATTCATTGTGATCATGGCTGATCATCCACAATCAGTAACCCATGCCTGCCTTCTCCCCATATCCCTTGATTCCACTGGCCCCTAGAGCCCTATCTAACTATCTTTTAAATTCATCCAGTGACTTGGCTTCTACTGCCTTCTGTGGCTGAGAATTTCACAAATTCACAACTCTCTGGGTGAAAAAGTTTTTTCTCATCTCAGTTTTAAATGGACTCCCCCGACATTGGGAACATTTTTCCTGCATCTAGCTTGTCCAGTCCTTTTATAATTTTATATGTTTCAATATGATCCCGTCTCATCCTTCTAAATTCCAGTGAATACAAGCCGTCTTTCCAATCTTTCCTCATATGACAGTCCCGCCATCCCGGGGATTAACCTCGTGAACCTACTCTGCATTGCCTCAATATCAAGGATGTCCTTCCTCAAATTAGGAGACCAAAACTGCACACAATACTCCAGACGTGGTCTCACCGGGGCCCTGTACAATTGCAGAAGGACCTCTTTACTCCTATACTGAAATCCTCTTGTTACAGAGGCCAACATGCCATTAGCTTTCTTTACTGCCTGCTGTACCGACATGTTTACTTTCAGTGACTGGTGTACAAGGACACCCAGGTCTCATTCCTTTTCCCTTTTTCCTAATCTGACACCATTGAGATAATAATCTTCCCCCTTGTTCTTGCCGCCTAAATGGATACCCTCACATTTATCTACATTATACTGCATCTGCCATGCATCTGCCCACTCACTCAACCTGTCCAAGTCACCCTGCAAATCCCTAGCATCCTCTTCGCAGTTCACACTGCCACCCAGCATAGTGTCATCTGCAAATTTGCCAGTGTTACTTTTAATTCCATCATCTAAATCATTAATATATATTGTAAATAGTTGCGGCCCCAGCACCGAACCTTGCGGCATTCCACTCGCCACCGCCTGCCATTCTGACAGGGACCCGTTTATTCCTACTCTCTGTTTCCTGTCTGCCAACCAATTCTCTATCCATGTCAATACTCTACCTCCAATTCCATGTGCTCTACTTTTTCCCACTAATCTCCTGTGTGGGACCTTATCAAAGGCTTTCTGAAAGTCCAGATACACTACATCCACTGGCTCTCCTTTATCCATGTTACTTGCCACATCCTCAGAAAATTCCAGATTAGTCAAGCAGGATTTCCCCTTTATAAATCCATGCTGACTTGAACCAATACTTTAACTGCTATCCAAAGGTGCCGTTATTACTTCTGTAATAATTGACTCCAGCATCATCCCCACTACCGATGTCAGGCTAACTGGTCCATAATTCCCCATTTTCTCTCTCGCTCCTTTCTTGAAAAGTGGGATAACATTAGCTACCCTCCAATCCATTAGCTACGTTAGGTACCCTCCTCCTATAGAACATTGGAAAATGATCACCAATGCAGCCACGATTTCTCGAGCCACCTCCTTGAGTACCCTGGGATGCAGCCCATCAGGCCCTGGGGATTTATCAGCCTTCAGTCCCATCAGTCTACCCAATACTATTTCTCGCCAAATGCAAATTTATTTCTCCCTAGATCCTCTGTCCTCGAGTACATCTGGGAGTTTGTTTGTGTCTTCCTTAGTGAAGACAGGACCAAAGTACCTGTTCAACTCAATTGCCATTTCCTTGTTCCCCATAATAATTTCACCTGTTTCTGACTTCAAAGGACCCTCATTTGTCTTAACTAATCTCTGAACAACCTAAAGAAGCTTTTACTATCCTTCTTTATATTCTTGGCTAGCTTACCCTCGTACTTCATCTTTTCACCCCGTATTGCCCTTTTGTGTTACCTTCTGTTGTCCTTAGAAAGTCTCCCAATCCTCTGGCCATCCCTAATTTCCCTTGTCAGCCACGGTTGCCTCTTACTCCCTTTAGAATCTTTCTTACTCTTTGGAATGAAATGATCCTGCATCTTCTGGATTATGCCCAGAAATTCTTGCCATTGCTGTTCCACTGTCATTCCTGCTAGGATCCTTTTCCAGCCAACCTTGGCCAGCTCCTCATGCCTTCATAGTCCCCTTTGTTCAACTGCAACACTGACACTTCTGATTTAACCTTCTCCCTCTCAAATTGCAGATTAAAACCTATCATATTATGGTCACTACGTCCCAGCGGTTCCTTTACCTTGAGTTCCTTATTAAATCTGGTTCATCAGACAACACTAAATCCAGAATTGCCTTCTCTCCGGTAGGCTCCTGTACAAGCTGCTCTAAGTAGGTATGTTGCAAAGCCTACCTGAAGCGTCTTTGAAAATCTGCCGCTGCGGGTGTGCGCGATTTTGGCGCCGTTTAGAGGGGGCGGGTTTAAAACGCGATTTTCTCTAGGCTGTTCAAATCGAAGATGTTCAGCCTAGTTAATTATTAACGAAAAATCGCTGGAAGACCCCGTCGCAAAAGCTATTATTAGGTTTAAAGGCCTTGAATAATAGTTATAGTAGTTTAAAAATCAATCTCTAAACCCGCGACCGCCAGCAACCGCAGGGTCTCATAAAGCAGACAGCTGAAGGTATGCTGTATATTTTTACATTAAAAAGGGCTTCTAAAGATCCCTTTATACAAAGTTTAATATTGCGAGTAGCTCATTTTGGCCCCATTATATCGCGCAGTATTTTTCTGGGCATTTGGGGCACAAATCTACCGCAATGTGAACGTTCTAAACCAGCGCGTTCCACAGAGACCCACTGGAAAGCTGATTTAAATGGGCATTTATTTACAGCAATTGAACACTGAATTCCTTCCATTTGGCCTATAAATTAATGTAAATTAGATTTAAAAATCATGTTTTATTGTGAATTATTTGTGAATATTATTTGGACATTTAGGCTATTTAAAAATGTTAATCATTTATTAAGAAATGGATAGATGTTTAGATCTAGTAATTGAAGTCTGAAATTAGCTGCAATTAGGTAACTAACTAATTATATGCTTTAATTTCAGGTCATCCAAGTAAGATTATTTTATATTTGTTTCAGAATGCTTCAATCTATGATAACTGAAAATTTCATTCAGTTCTCTTAATTTTTAAGAAAGTTATGGGCTTTTGACTGTTCACGATCACAACTTTTTTGTTATGTCCATAGAAAATCAATAGGGAACAAGATGCTCATTTCCGAGTATGAAAATGGCCATAACTTTTTAAATACTTGAGATATGAAAGTGAATTAGGTGTCAAATTAAACTTATTTTTATGCTTTATGTGATGGGATAAATTACAGACTTGATTTTTAAAATCTCAAAATTTTGTAACATTGCTACTCTAAGAATCCATCTCGGAGGCACTCTACAAACTCCCTTTCTTGGGGTTCAGAACTAACCTGAATTTCCCAGTCTACCTGCATATTGAAATCTCCCATAACCACATAGGCATTCCCTTTGTTACATGCCAATTTTAACTCCTGCTGCAACTTGCACCCTATATCCAGGCTACTGTTTGGGGGCCTGTAGATAACTCCCATTGGTGTCTTCATACCTTTACAATTCCTCAATTCTACCCACAGCGACGCTACATCGTCAGTCCCTATGTCACCCCTCGCAAGGGACTGAATTTCATCCCTCACTCACAGAGCTACCCCACATCCTCTGCCCACCTGCCTGTCCTTCCTACAGGACGCATAACCCTGAATATTCAGTTCCCAGTCCCGATCCTCCTGCACAATGTCTCTGTAATCCCCACAATGTCATATCTACCAATCTATAACTGAGCCTCAAGCTCATCCACTTTACTTCTTATACTTCGTGCATTAATCTATAACACTTTTAATCCATTACTCACCTCACCTTTCACATTGATTCCTATTTCACTTGGCCCTATTCTCCTATCCCTTTGTGAGCTTTCTGTCCCATTAATTCTGGTGTCTTTCTTAACTTTTCCAACACTTTCTTTCCCTTTAACTCCATCCTTGTATTTCCAATTTGTCTCCTCCCCCCCACTATTTAGTTTAATCCCACCCGTGCAGCAGTGGCAAACCTACAAAAGGGACTTTAATTTAAAATCTGAAAACATTTCAGAGTAGAAGTGATAGAGGTATATATGAGGTGGCGCAGCGGTAGAGTTGCTGCTTCACCAGAAACAGAAGCCTGGGTTCAATCCTGACTACGGGTGCTGTCTGTACAGAGTTAGTACATTCTCCCTGTGACCAAGTCAGTTTTCTCCGGGTGCTCCAGTTTTCTTCCACATTTGAAAGACGTACCGGTTTGTAGGTTAATTGGCTTTGGTAAAATTAGAAAATCTCCCCTAGAGTGTAGGATAGTGTTAGTGTAAGGGGTGATCGCTGGTCAGTGCGGACTCGGTAGCTGAAGGGCCTGTTTCCTCACTGTATCTGACGTTAGTCTAAAGTAAAGTCTAGAGGCTAAAATTATGAAAGGCGTTGATGGGGTGGACATTCAGAATGATTTCCCGAGGTGGAAATGCCGGAGACATGCACAGCCTTAAATTGAGAAGGCCAAAGTTTAAAGGAGATAAGCAGATCAAAATGATTTACATAGAGAGCTGTGTCTGCCCAGACCCTGCTGCCAGGATTGGTGGTGGTGGTGGAGGTAGATACGGTAGTGGCATTTATGAGGCTTTTAGATGGGCATGTGGATATGCAGGGAATTGGAGGGATATGGGCCACGTGTAGGCAGATTAGTTTAACATGGCATTGCCTATTTCAGTGCTGTAATGTTCTATGTGTAGGAAGGAACTGCAGATGCTGGTTTAAACCAAAGATAGACACTAACTGAGAGCCCTCTGCAGACATGAATCATGGCACATAGTTTCAATGTCTCAGCAACCTGCAATGTTCTACTAAGATGTACCGAGCCAATTAACTTACAAACCATGCTGTGTAGGAAGGAACTGCGGATGCCGGTTTCAACCGAAGATAGACACAAAAAGCTGGAGTATCTCTGGAGAGAAGGAATGGGTGACGTTTCTACCCGAAACGTCACCCATTCCTTCTCTCCAGAGATGCTGCCTGTCCCGCTGAGTTACTCCAGCATTTTGTGTCAGTAACGTTGTATGCTCTAAGTTCTATGTTAATATAGAGCACTCTCTTTTGCTGCTCTGACGTTCAGCCTCGATTTTGCAATCACGTGTACAATAAGATGAACTGCAGACTCAGAGGATGAGAGTGTTACTAATTGAGCCAAGGTGACAGCCATTGCAGTAATGAGTGAAACAGTTCCTCAACACTGAGAGCAACATGGTGTGTGGAAGATAAGCCACCCCCCATTATAACGGCAGCACCTCCCACCTCACCAGCAGACAATCTTTCCAATAGACTCAGACGGAAAAATATTCAATGAGGTGTTTAAAAATAAAACAAGCTTTCATAAGGAGCCAAGATATATTTGTGCATTAATTCTGTGTGACTGTGTGAATCTCTTGGCTACATCAGAGATGCTCAGCCTGCGTCACAAACAGTTTTGGGAAGAAACACTTGACCTCTAGGAATATTCTAAATGCTAACTCGGATTATAAACAGGCTGTTGCTAATATTTACAGCACAGAAAGCCGGAGGCCAGGGTAGGAGGGAGGTGCAGTGGACTAAACTCAGAATGACCTAAATGTTGCGTGTGTGGGGTCTCGTGTGCCTGCAGGCTCTACTGGAAACACTAGGGGAGCCCTTGTACACGGCCACGCTGACTTGAAGCCAGGAGCCGAAAGCAGCCAAATCCATAGGTTTGTGGATGAACTTATGAAACTGCTCAGTCTGTATTTAATGCTTCTTCTCCTTCTTCTTCTTCTTCTTTCGTGTGGCGTGCACAGCCTAAAGTTGTTGGACAACTTGTTCTATTTGATCTTCCATTTGTGCACGTCGAGTTGATTGCATTAGTCGAAACAGGGCGGACCACTTGAAGGTTGCAATCTTCCACTCCTGCATTTAATGCTTTATGATGGAACCCAAACCCCTGGATCATGTAATGTAGAGGATTCAGGATGATGCTCAGTCAATAGCATCTCAATGGACAAAGCAAAACATTTGGATCGCATCTTAAGGGCGGCACGATGACACGGCGGTAGAGTTGCTGCCTTACAGGGCCAGAGACCTGACCACGGGTGTTGTTTGTACAGAGGTTGTATGTTCTCCCCATGACCTATGTAGGTTTCCTCCGGGGGCTCCGGTTTTCACCCACACACCAAAGACGTACAGGTTTGTGGGATAAAATTGGCTTTGGTAAAATTGTTAATTATCCCTAGCGTGCATAGGATAGCATTAGTGTGCGGGGAGCGGATCTGGTGAACCGAAGGGCCTGTTTCTGCGCTGAATCTCTAAACTAAACTAAATTACGTGGAATTCTAGCAGATATTTATATTAGCATCTGAGTCCTGAAAATGGACTGCTATCAATCTCTTCACAAGTGGTCTGTTATTGATAGTAGAAGTTGCTTAAATCTAAATCTGCTGTGGTGCTGATGTGACAAGGGGGAGGAAAGATTGAATCGAGTTCCATCGGGTTAGGTGAGTAAATGTATCTCGTGTGCTTCTCTTTCACCCTGGTCCACTTCCACCTGGGCAACAGATGTGAAGGATACCTGTTTCCGAGGGACCGGGAGGCCCTATGGCAGCTGGCCAACGTGTAGGTCAGTTGGGAGATGAGGGTTGTGGGAGGGGTGGCATTCTCCTCAAAGTGCCCGGAGGAACTCATTCCCCCCCCTCTCTTGGTCCCATGGAGGAAGGTGATAAAGTCACCAGTTTGGACCAGGCCACATTCCCTGTAGATCCCAACTTCCTTCTGACCCATAGCAATGTTTCAATGACGTCGTCTCAAACAACTCCGGTTGGCTTGAGGCAATCAGCTAACGGGCAGGTTTACAGCAGTGTATAAATTATCAACGCGCACGTCTTTGGGACCTGTGCGGGAACTGGAGGACCTGGAGAAATACACATTGGAGAATGTGACTTATCGGAGGTCAGGAGTGGCATGGAGTACTTTGCCACCCATTTATGTTGGCTGAAATGTAAAAGACTTCAATTTAAATGGGATATTGGTAAGTGATAAGCATTCTGAACTGCAATTACGTGCAGATTACAATGAACATTTTGTTTATTCTTTGTAAGCAGCAAAATCTTTCAGGAAAGAGAGGGTTAAGAGAATTTGTAATATTCTAATTGTTTATCTTGCTGTGTAAGTTGTGATCCAGATCTGGGATCAGCGTATGTGCATTTGCACTCCTTACCCTTATGTTCTTATTCAAACCAGCTGTGAGCTTGGAGAAGTTTGGAATTGGCTTGGGCTCAGGGTTGCAAAGGACACACAGAAAATGGGAGGAAGTCCTATGAAAAGGGAAGGATACCGGAGAGGGAGAACAGTTAACTGTTTCCTTGTGCGCAGAAATTATCCGTTGCTGATCCCTCCATCATTCGCATGCTTCCAGGACCAAGGATGTTTTTGGGGGGTGGGTGGGGTGAGAAAGCATTGAGGGCAGGAGGCTTGAACGGACCATGGAGGTGAGATGGTTGAACTGGTCATCAGAGAATTGGGGTCAGGAAGAGGCTTGCAGTCATCTGATGATGGGGATGAGAAGAGTGGAGTATCAGCACCACTGAGAATCAGGTGAGCAAGGTGGGAGCAGAGGCAACTGGAGCAGTTCAGGATCTGGGCCTGGTCCATTCAATTCAGGTACAAATAGGTTAACGCATACTCCACCACCACATCCAACTGGTTGCTTGTGCGTTGTCTGATTGTGTATATGGACAATATCACGTGCCACAGCTGAACATAGCAGTCCTCAGTAATTCTCCCTTTATGCGCTGTCAGCAAACATCCTTCTTCCATGCCCTCCTATACAGCGATGGCCAGAATGGCCCCAGATTGCCATGAACATATCCCCCGAAACGATACTAATTGCTCATCCACATCTTGACCCCACTATTGCTTTAGTTTAGTTTATTGTCACCTGTACTGAGTTACAATGAAAAGCTTTTTTTGCGTGCTAACCAGTCAGCGGAAAGACAATACATGATTACAATCGAGCCGTCCACAGTGTACAGATACATGATAAGGGAATAACATGAATAACGTTTTGTGCAAGATAAAGCCAGTAAAGTCCGGTCAAAGATAGTCCGAGGGTCTCCAATGAAGTGGATGGTAATTCAGGACTGCTCTCTGGTTGTAGTGGACATAGGAAGGTTCAGTGGACATAGTCAGTGGAATCATAGATGTGAAATTTGTGGTTGGCGAGGGGGATTGTCAATACCATTAGTGGAGAGAGTGCTGTATCCATTGGATAGAAGTTAAATATAAGGTTTAATTATCCCAATTAGGTTCTCTTCTTTGAACCAACTGTCTAGAAACGGTTGTTATCCCCGTGACCTGGGTAGGTTTTCCCCGGGTACTCCGGTTTCCTCCCACACTCCACAGATATACAGGTTTGTCGGCTAATTGGTTTGGTAAAATTGTAAATTGTCCCTAGTGTGTGTAGGATGGTGCTAGTGTGCGGAGTTCGCTGGTTGGCATGGACTCGGTGGGCTGAAGGGCCTGTTTCCGCAGTCCATCTCTAAACCAAGTTGAACTACAACATTAAACCTTCGCCACATAAAAGAAGAGTGCATTCCCAATTCAGGTTATGATGGAGGGTGTTAGGTGTCGGGTACAAATAGGTTAATGCATTCTCCACCAGGTCTATAATGAGATTGCTCGTGCTTCAAGTCTGATCATACATAAAGTGCAATACCACAGCCAACCAGGTGTGGTTCTCAGCTTTCCTTACCATCAGCAAGTATGCTTCTTCCATTCCCTCCCACACACTGACAGCCACGAATACACCCACATTGCTATGAACCTACCACCAAAGGTATATTAAAAGACACAAAATGCTGGAGTAACTCAACGGGTCATAGATGGAAACCTATCCACATTCTCCAGAGATGATGCCTGACCCATTGAGTTACTCCAGCACTTTGTGTCTTTTCACGCAGAGAGTGGTGAGTCTCTGGAACTCTGCCACAGAAGGTAGTTGAGGCCAGTTCATTGGCTATATTTAAGAGGGAGTTAGATGTGGCCCTTGTGGCTAAAGGGATCAGGGGGTATGGAGAGAAGGCAGGTGCAAGATACTGAGTTGGATGATCAGCCATGATCATATTGAATGGCGGTGCAGGCTCGAAGGGCCTAATGGCCTACTGCTGCACCTATTTTCTATGTTTCTATGTTTCTATGTTAATATAGCTTAGGTGATATGTTCATAGCAATTTGTAATAGGAAGATTCAATAGCAAGGTTTCCATCTATTCATGTTGCCCCAGAGGTGCTGCCTGACCCGCTGACTTACTCCAGCACTTTGTATCCTATGGTGTAAACCAGCAACTGCAGTTCCTTGTTTCTGCAAAAGCTATACTCATTAGTCCCCCCCCCCCCCCCTGTTGGTCCAGTAAAATGGATAATCCATCAATTGATATGAGAAGAATTATAGGAGAAGAATTAGGCCATTCGGCCCATCAAGTCTACTGTGTCATTCAATCATGGCTGATCTATCTTTCCCTCTCAACCCCATTCTCCTGCCTTCTTTCCACAACCCCTGACACCTGTACTAATCAAGAATCTGTCAATCCCCACCTTAGAAAATATCCTTTGACTTGGCTTCCACAGCCTCCTATGGCAAAGAATTCCATAATTCCACAAATCCAGAAAGGCTCTGGAACCAAGGCTGCTGTAAAATTGGCGGTGGACCTGTTTCAAGCTCACGCTTTGAGTCCTAACACTTTGCCTGGATTTCTGCGATAGAGTTGCTGCTTTACAGCGCTTGCAACGCCGGAGACCCGTGTTCGATCCCGACTACAGGTGCTGTCTGTACGGAGTTTGTACGTTCTCCCCGTGGCCGCATGGGTTTTCTCCGAGGTCTTCGGTTTCCTCCCACACTACAAAGACGTACATGTATGTAGGTTAATTGGCTTAGGTATGTGTAAATTGTCCCTACTGTGTGTTAGGATAGCGTTAATACGGCTGGTCGGCACGTACTCGGTGGGCCGAAGGGCCTGTTTCTGGGCTGTATCTCTAAAACTGAAGAAAAACTAAAACAGGAATGCAAGTTTCCCGTATAAATTGTATTTTGAGAGTGATTACTTTGAGATAATTAGAGTAACGGATTCTATCAGAAGTCTATTGTCCAGTAGTACCAGGCTAAGCCATAATTTGAGCTACACACTCTATGGACAATACTTCCTCCACCTCGATCTGCCGGGGTTATTTAGTGTATCATATTGCTCGGCTTAGTGAACAAAAGACAGCGCGATTTGGACTTCAGCTCAGGTACACCTTATCTCACACCTGCTTGAAGAAGATTTCATTATTGTGTGTGAAAGAAAGGGTGTCCGATCTGAACCCAGACCATGAGGAGTGAACGTTAAACTCATCACTCCAACACAAAAAAGTTAGGCAGAGAAATGACATCCAGCTTTCATCAAAGGCTTAGTTAAGATTAAAAGGTTGAATCTGCAGCAACAATGTCCCTTTGGTTATAACATGCCCCCAGCTTTGTTCTGATAACAGTGAAGCAAAGCTACCTGCACTGACGTGAAGGAATGAGGAGACAAAGCTGTCTTTTATGTAGGTCCAGAACAGGCAGTAATGCCCGTTTGTGTTTGTCTACGGATCAGGAGTATTTAACTCTCTCATGGTAAGCATGCCACTGCTCTAGTTTAGTGAGAGTGAAAACACAGTTGACCTAAATAAAATAAATCTGGGACAATATTGTGAGAAAAAAAAAGTTGCTTCTTACCTGTCCCACTTAGGAAACCTGAACGGAAACCTCTGGAGACTTTGCGCCCCACCCAAGGATTCCGTGCGGTTCCCGGAGGTTCCCGGAGGTTTTTGTCAGACTCCCTACCTGTTCCACTACCTACAACCTCCGGCAACCACCTGCAACCTCCGGGAACCGCACGGAAACCTTGGGTGGGGCGCAAAGTCTCCAGAGGTTTCCGTTTAGGTTTCCTAAGTGGGACAGGGGCATTGGGTTCCATTTTCCTGTTGGACACGAACATGGATAGGGGCAACACAACGGTGTAGACCAAACTAGGCCTTACATTTTCCGGGCAGTGTAGCTCATTTTAAATTTGCAGAGAGTGTAGCATTTCCACTGTCATTCTAGCCCCAGGTTAGCATGGAACTGAATCACACAGATCCTGAAGGTCCCTGCATCATTCAAACTTGGCCTCGGTATCTACAGAATATAGAAAAATGTTTGACACTCCTGCACGCTGCCCTGTGATCTCTGTTTATCAGATGGGAAGAAAGCTACAACTAATCTGTCGGAGAAACTCTGTGAGTCATAGAGTTATCCAGTCATCCAGTCACAATGTGGAAACAGGACCTTCGGCCCAACTTGCCCACACCGACCAACATGTCCCATCTACACTAGTCCCACCTGCCTGCTTTTGGCCCATATCCCTCTAAACCTGTACCATCCATATACCTGTCATAATGTTTCTAAAACGTTGTGATAGTACCTGCCTCAACTAAGTCCTCCGGCAGTTCGTTCCATACACCTACCACCCTTTGTGTGGAAAGGTTACCCCTCAGGTTCCTATTTAAATCTTTCCCCCCCTTCACCGTAAAACTCTGTCCTCTGGTTCTCGATTCCCCTACTCTGGGCAAGAGGCTCTGATGTTGTACACCTCTGTTAGATCACCCCTCAGCCGCGCTCCGAGGAGCAGGGAGCCCTGGCCTGCTCAACCCCTCATTATAGCTCAGGCTTTCGAGTCCTGGCAGCATCTTCGTAAATCATCTCTGCACCCCATCCAGCTTGGGTCGAGCCACAACTGTGGAGGGAAGTTTGATGTTTTGGGTTGGGACCTTCTTCAGTATAGAGTTAAGCAGAATCAATCATTTTCTTATCATTTAGAAAAAAAGATGCCTCAGAGCTGCTGACAAGCATGGACCTACTCTCCAGCAACTCAGCCCCTTTAGGAAGGTTGGGCAGGATCGCAATCCAGGCTAGAGCAGCACGGTGGCGCAGCGGTAGAGTCGCTGCCTTACAGCGTCAGAGTTCGATCCTGACTATGGGTGCTGTCTGTACGGAGTTTGTACGTTCCCTCTGTGGCCACGTGAGTTTTCTCCGGGTGCTCCGGTTTCTGCACACACTCCAAAGACGTGCAGGTTTGTAGGTTAATTGGCTTTGATTAGAATTGTAAACTGTCCCTTGTTTATGATAGTGCTAGTGTACGGGGTGATCGGTGGTCGGCATGGACAACGTGGGCCGAAGGGCCTGTTTCTGCACTGTATCTCTAAAGCCTAGAGTTTAAAGAAATGTTAGCAGGGACATTTGAAAAAAAATATTATTATCATCATTAATTGAAGCCAAAGCTAGATATATTGACATCATAGTCATGGAAGATAGCATTGCCCGCACAGTTGTGAGGGAAATCTCCAACATCAGTTTATACTATGTCAGTAATGGCCTGGCCACTTATTCCTGTTGAGTCAACTTTAAATAGACAAAATCACTCTCACCCTCACAACTTACAGCATGATCAAGCAACAAGTACAGAGTTCAAATAGACTGTAATGCTTCCTAATCCTGCACTAACTCCTGCCACCAAGTTCCTCCCCAGCTCTTGTCATGGTTCTTGTATATTGCTGCGGGTTTATTATAGTCAAAGTGTACTGCGATGGAGTGAAGAAATGTGTTTTACGTGTTATCCAGGCAAATCATACTGTACCGAGCATTTACTCACAGCAGGCAGTATGGAAATAAAAAAATAAGCAACGTTCAATAGACAATAGGTGCAGGAGTAGGCCATTCGGCCCTTCGAGCCAGCACCGCCATTCAATGTGATCATGGCTGATCATTCAGAATATAGTGTTACAGCTACAGAGAGAGTGCAGAGAAGTGCAGATTTAAAAAATGCAACGTGCTCCAACAAGGTAGATTGGAAGATTTGGAAAAATTCAGCTGGCAGAGATTTGGATAAGATCATTGGTTCGTTCAAGAGTCAATTTCGTTGGATTAAAGACTTTTCCCCGTTCAGTTTCACTTGAACTAGTCTAAAGAATGACTGAAAGGACACAAAGTGCTGGAGTAACTCAACAGGCCAGGCAGTATCTCTGGAGAGCATGGATTGGTGATGTTTTCGGGTTGATGCCCTTCTCCAGTCTGAAGAAGGCTCTTGAGCCACCTATCCAGAGATGCAATGTGTAGGAAGGAACTGCAGATGCTGATTTAAATCAACGACAGACACAAAAAGTCAGAGCAACTCAACGGGTCAGGCAGCATCGCTGGAGAAAAGGAAGAGGTGATGTTTGGGGTTGAGACTGAAACGTCTGAAGAATGTCTGAAGAAGGGTCTCGACCCGAACCATCACCTTTTCTCCAGAGATGCAGCCTGACTCGCCGAGTTACACTAGCACTTTGTGTCCTTTTCTGTATTAACCAGCATCTGCAGTTGCTTGTTTCTACGAAAGAATGACTGACCGCATTTTTAAAAAAAATTGTCATTATTTATATTTCAACAGGTTCCTTCATTTCTCACGATGTGTAGGCGAGGGAAAGTAATTCTGTGATGACTTGGCAACTTTAAAAGAATCGACTTGTTCAGTGCAATTACTTAGCTGTGTAGATAATTGCTGGAACAGTTGCTAAGCCAAAGGCTTGAACTGCAGTATGCCAGCTCAGTGCTTGCTGTAATTTAGATGATGAAATGAGGAATGCTGGTTCATTCACCCTCAGTGCCTGACTGTGGAAACACTCATCCAGCAATCAAATCTCTATATATTAGAGTGATAATGACAGCTACTTTTTTTTTTTAAAGGCCATTACAAGCTGAAGAAAGAAAAATCAATCATCTGAGCAGTTCTGAGATGGAGATTGCTGTATTTACACAGCGTGCTGATGGATCTGCCAGTTGACGGCATTAATGGTTCTTTCTCATGCAGAGTAGACAGACCTTCTCATCAGCACCACGACCAAAATTGGTGCCACAGAGTTTAGAGGTGAAGGGAAGTGAAAATGAATATACAGTTGAGGTTTATACCTCTCCTCACATCTAAAAATGCCAGACTGGAGATTGCAGGGAGAGAATAAGACACAAACAAATCACGGTGGATAAATAAACAGCTGAAAACTGAAGCTGCTGGAAGTGCTCAGCAGTGCAAGCGACGGACATGAAGAGATAAGTAGAGTTAATACTCCAGGATGACGATCTCTTGGTGGAGTGGAAGAAGCAGCATGGTGGCGCAGCGGTAGTGTTGCAGCCTCACAGCGCCAGAGACCCGGGTTCGATCCTGACTACAGGTGCTGTCTATATGGAGTTTGTACGTTCTCCCCGTGACTGGATGGGTTTTCCCTGGGTGCTAGGGTTTCCTCCCACACTCCAAAGACGTGCAGTTAGTTGGCTTTGCTGCAAATAGCAAATTGTCCCTGCTATGTAGGATAGTGTTAGTGTACAGGAATGGCTGATCGGAGTGGACTCGGTGGGCCGAAGGAAGGGCCTGTTTCCGCGCTGTATCTCTAAACTAAACTAAACTAAGCAGAATCCCTGTGATAATCATGGTGCTACTGAACTTGGAGTTCAGGTCCGATAGTTTGGGAAGAAACCAGGCCAGGGTGAAGAAGGGTCCTGACCTGAAACATTACTTCTCCATTATTCTCCAGAGACACCGTCTGACTTGCTGAGTAAACGGCCTGTCCCACGAGCATGCGACTCCATGCGGCAAGCGCGACCTAAAGGGCCGGTCCCACCAGCATTCGCCTGCATGCGGCAAGCGCGACCTAACGTGGTCGCTTGAGCCGTACGGCCTCACGGGGCCGGTCCCACTTCGATCGCCGGAGCCGTATGGAGTTGTGCGGAGCTGGTCCCGACATCGCGCGGGGCTCCGAAAAACTGACCGTGTTTAAGAATTCCGCGCGGCAACGGCCTGCCAGCCCGCAGCCGCCTAGACGCCGTACGCACCGCCTCGACGTGCATACGCAGCCACCTCGACGCCGTGTCACTCACTCAACCTCCGCACGGCTCCCGCTTCTGGTTAGTTCACGCTTGCCGCATGCAGGCGCATGCTGGTGGGACCGGCCCTTTAGGTCGCGCTTGCCATATGCCCGTGGGACAGGCCCTTAACTCCAGCATTTTGTGTCTTGGATGTTATTTTGATCACCTAAAAGGATCATGCAATAACTATGGCGTCCGCTATGGTGAATGTTGTATGCAAAATGGATGTCCATAATGGCTGGGCTAGCAATATTATCATCAGGCATATTTGGGGTTTCAGTGTCAATGGGGGAAAAAATGACATTTAAATGTAGTTTTCTACTTAGTTTCATCATAATCTTAATTATCATTTTAATTTGTTCCATCCTATCCTGTCACCAGTAATAGACTTGTAACTTCGGTTCTTTCATTCAATTTTATGAAAATCAAAATGTAATCTCTGGTTATCGGACAAACGTAACAACACTCACCACCCTGCTTTTAACCCCCTCTCTACCTTGGTGCACAACCATTTCTCCCACTAACCTGTCCCACTTTCCCCTTCCCCATTCCATCTTCCACCTATGTCCCTTCCTCTGGCTTCATCTCACGCTTCTTCTCACCTTATTTCACAGCGTTTTGTCTTCTTTTCATCTCTGACCTTCGTCAACCATCTGCTGATTAATGCGTCCCCATACAATTAACCCCCTCCCCCCCCCCCCACTTGTCTTCACCTATCACTAGTCTACCTTTGTCCTGCCCCCAGCTCTCTTCCAGCTTTCTCCCCCCACCCCCACAATCAATCCGAGTAATGGTCCTGACCCGAAACATCACCTGCCTATGTCCTCCAGAGATGCTGCCTGACCCAGTCTTGCTCCAATACATCGTATTTAAAAAAAAAATGCATTGTTGAGCACCTTTCATGGTGCATAGGGTAAGGTTTGAACTTATTGTGCACCTACATGGAAAGCCTAAAGATCCTCACTGACTTTAATGCTCTCTACCTGGCCAATGCTATCATAGATGGAGGAGTATTAACCTGGTCAATATTTCATATCATGTTACCCAAGAGTTTTTTTCCTTCATCCACTGTAGTTTTAAATTGAGCATGTCACATTCTTTACAACACTATGCCAACATGACGATATATCTTGGAGAAAAGATCAATAAACAAATATGCAATTGAATTTGTCACCGTGTTATAAATTAGACAGATATGAGACTGAATTGCTGATTTGTGACGGCTGGACTGTGTGTTGTGCTCCCTCTATTTTTCATCAACATGATGTATTTAGGCAAGGCCTGAAGAAGGGTTTCGGCCCGAAACGTTGCCTATTTCCTTCGCTCCATAGATGCTGCTGCACCCGCTGAGTTTCTCCAGCATTTTTGAGTACCATGTATTTAGGCAACCTTGGTATTGTATCTGACAAACACTTGCTTCTCATCCTCTCACCCTAAAGATTTTCCAAAATCCTATTTCCAGTATGACCAAGCCCAACTATTTCTACTTGCCACACATCAGGCAACTTGACCATTTCATAAGTTCATAAGTTTATATTTCCTAGGAGCAGAATTAGGCCATTTGGCCCATTATCTGCTCTGCCATTTGGCTGATGCCACATGGCTGATCTATCTTTACCTCTCAACCCTTTTCTTCTGCCTTCTCCCCATAACCCTTAGCTTATCTGTCACTCCACTCTGTTCACGTCTCTAATTCTGACCATTCTAATACTCCCTCAGTTGCCTCCCTACCACCTTACATAGGTGTGAGTTTATCCAAATCTCTGCCAGCTGTATTGTACCTGGCATCATGTATTGGTTACTTTCACTGATGAAGCTGCTTGGTGATGAAGGTTCATTTCTGCTCCTCCAGCTCCAGCCTCTTGCATTGCCCAGATTTCAACGCTCAACCTATCTCCTCAGTCCTTGACTCTCCCAATCATCGATTAACTATTTGCCTCCATTCACAACGGGTGCTGTCTGTACAGAGTTTGTACGTTCTCCCCGTGACCTGCAATGGTTTTCTCCGAGATCTTCGGTTTCCTCCCACTCTCCAAAGACGTACAGGTTTGTAGGTTAAATGGCTTGGTAAATGTCCCTAGTGTGTGTAGCTACGATAGTGTTAATATGAGGGGGTTGCTGGTCGGCGCAAACCCGGTGGGCCGAAGGGCCTGTTTCCACACTGTATCTCTAAACTAAACAAAAAAATTAGGAGAGAATGGGAGTGAAATTTAAAGCCAGAGGAAGGGATATGGGTGGAAGTGGATGTGGGGGGAAGGAAGAGGGGTGGAATAGTGGGAAGAGGGGTGGAATAGTGGGAAGAGGGGTGGAATAGTGGGAAGAGGGGTGGAATAGTGGGTGTGCACCATGGTGAGGGGAAATCACCATTCTTCAATGGGGAAGGACCTCACTGGTTTAAGGCCTAGTTACTGGCTGAAACAACACAAAGTGCTGGAATAACTCAACAGGTCAGGCAGCATCTGTGGAGGGAATGTTTCAGGATGGGACACCTCTTCAGTCTATGTCTTTGGTTTACGAGCATCAGCAGTTTGCCGGGTCCACTATTTCCTGGCACATTGCTACATGGGCCTCATGGGCGACTGATCTTTGCTGCAGCCGTCCATCGAACATGACGTTCATTGGGTGACATTAACCAAGTGCGAATGAGCCTGAAGGAGCTTCACTCGATTTCTCGGCAGGTACAAGTATAACTAATTGTTGTCACATAACTGCTGAATGAAGCATATACTGACTAGACCACCAGCTGGTTCTAATTCAATAGAATTCAATAGAGCTTCATTTGTCAGATATGCAACTGCACGGTAAAATTATTTTTGCATATATTACACATGTGGATGCCGCCATTTTTGACACCGTCCAAAGTCTGGTCGGCCCGCCCGGCCATCTTTGTGTCCCGGGGATGCCTCCTGCAGCCCACCACACCTGGAGTATTACAGAGACCACACCTGGAGTATTACAGAGACCACACCTGGAGTATTACAGAGACCACACCTGGAGTATTGCGCACAGTTTTGGTCTCCTAATCTGAGGAAGGACATTCTTGCCATAGAGGGAGTACAGAGAAGGTTCACCCGACTGATTCCTGGGATGTCAGGACTTTCATGTGAAGAAAGACTGGATAGACTCGGCTTGTACTCGCTAGAATTTAGAAGATTGAGGGGGGATCTTATAGAAACTTACAAAATTCTTAAGGGGTTGGAAAGGCTAGATGCAGGATGATTGTTCCCGATGTTGGGGAAGTCCAGAACAAGGGGTCACAGTTTAAAGGATAAAGGGGAAATCTCTGGAATTCTCTGCCACAGAATGTAGTTGAGGCCGGTTCATTGGCTATATTTAAGAGGGAGTTAGATGTGGCCCTTGTGGCTAAATGGATCAGGGGGTATGGAGAGAAGGCAGGTACAGGATACTGAGTTGGATGATCAGACATGATCATATTGAATGGCGGTGCAGGCTCGAAGGGCCGAATGGCCTACTCCTGCGCCTATTGTCTATGTTTCTATGTTTCTATGACCATGAAGGCGCTGGAGCCATTCTTCCCCGGTTCCCCCTCCAACTGGCCCTTGCTGCTCATGTCCGATGGTTCCAACTCTCTCCCGGTTACACTGACTGACGACAAGCCTTCAGGCGGGTTATTAGGCCATAAAGTCATAAGTGATAGGAGTAGAATTAGGCCATTCAGCCCATCTGCCATTCTATCATGCGCATCCCTCTGCAATTGGATCCTCGACTTCCTCATCCACAGACCACAGTCAGTTCGAATTGGCAGAAACACCTCATCCTCAGTGACAATCAGCACGGGAGCACCTCACGGTTGCGTGCTCAGCCCCCTGCTGTACTCACTCTATACTCATGACTGCATAGCCGGTCATAATGCGAACTCCATCATCAAGTTCACTGACGACACCACTGTTGTTGGACGAATCACAGATGGTGATGAGTCAGAGTATAGAAGTGAGATCGACTGATTGACCAAATGGTGCCAGCACAACAAACTGGCTCTCAACACCAGCAAAACCAAGGAACTGATTGTGGACTTTGGAAGGGGAAGGATGAGGACCCACAGTCCCGTTTACATCAATGGGACGATGGTGGAGAGGGTCAAAAACTTCAAATTCCTGAGCGTGCATAGTTCCGAAGATCTTTTCTGGACCCAGCACACTGATGCAATTATAAAGAAAGCACATCAGCGCCTCTACTTCCTGAGAAGTTTACGGAGAGTCGGTATGTCAAAGAGGATTCTCCTGAACTTCTACAGGTGCACAGTAGAGAGCATGCTGACCTGGCTCGGCAACTTGAACGTCCAGGAGCGGAAAAGACTGCAAAAAGTTGTGACCACTGCCCAGTCCATCACCGACTTAGCCCTCCCCATCATCGAAGGGATCTGTCGAAGTCGCTGCCTCAAAAAGGCAGCCGACATTATCAAAGACCCGCACCATCCTGGCCACACTCATTTCACCACTGCCATCGGGAAGAAGGTACAGGAGCCTGAAAACTGTAACATCCAGGTTCAGGAACAGCTTCTTCCCTACAGCCATCAGGCTATTAAACACGACAACAAATAAGCTCTGAACTGCAAAAGACTATTATTATTATTGAACTATATTTGTTATATATTGAGTATGTGTGCATGTGTGTACAAACACTGAACTTTTATTCTTCTCCCGTTATGTATTATGTTTACATATTCTGTTGTGCTGCAGCAAGCAAGAATTTCATTGTCCTATCTTTGACATATGACAATAAAACATTCTTGACTCTATCTCTCACTCCTAACCCCATTCTCCTGCCTTCTCCCCATAACCTCTGACACCCGTACTAATCAAGAATCTATCTATCTCTGCCATAACAATATCCACTGACTTGGCCTCTACAGCCTTCTGTGGGTAAGAATTCCACAGATTCACCGCCCTCCGACTAAAGACATTTCTCCTCATCTCCTTCCTACAAGCATGTCCTTTAATTCTGAGACTATGACCACTAATCCTCGACTCTCCAACTAGTGGAAATATCCTCTCCACATCCACTCTATCCAAGCCTTTCACTATTTTGTATGTTTCATTGAGGTCCCCCCTCATTCTTCTAAACTCCAGCGAGTACAGGCCCAATGGCGACAAAGATCGACGAACCTTTCGGGCGGGTTCCTACAATTATAAATCATCACAGCAAAAGAACGGATTAATTGTCCCGTCTTGTCCCTGCCACCTCTGTTGCCCTGCTCATTTCAGCAGCATTTAATGTTCCTGGTTTCTTGGCGACTTTACAATTCATCGTTAAGCCTCAAACAAAGTCTAGTGTCAGAACACATCGATTAAAATGCCTCTAGCTTTGAGTGGATGGAGGTGATTGGCAGATCGATGGTTAGTGGGTGTTAAGCTGAGATTTTAGCCTCCCGTTTAAAAATAAATTGTTTCTAATCTTTCTTTTGACAATTTTAAACTTGTGGCCTTTTATAATTCCTCGCTGATCATTGTAACAAAATCGATAGGAGTAAAAAAGCCCTTAATGAAGTAAATTGCCTCAAGGCGGTTTAGAGCGTGTGCGGGCGTGGCGCCGACAGACGAGAAGCTGAAGCAAAGAAGTGGAAGCGAAATAACCGAATGGAAATGAAGCCGAAAAGCCAACTAACCGAAAGGGTGGGACGCCTAAAAGCCAACTGACCGAAAAGCTGAGTCGCCTAAAAGCAAACTCACCGAATGGCCACTCTGCCGATACTCCACCTACCCGAAAGGTGGCGTCGCCTACAAGCCAACAAACCGAATGCCACTCAACAGAAAAATCAAATAACAGACATGGTTGGTCCAGACATGATTGGTCCAGACCCCCGCGCGTCCCCAGGCGTTCTCCCTGTGACCTGCGTAGGTTTACTCCAAGATCTTCAGTTTCCTCCCACACTCCAAAGACGTACAGGTTTGTAGGTTAATTGCCTTGGCTAAATTGTAAATTGTCCCTTGTGTGTGTAGGATAGTGCTAGTGTGCGGGGATCGCTGGTCAGCGCGGACTCGGTGGGTTGAAGGGCCTGTTTCCGCGCTGTATCTCTAAATTGAACTAAACTCAACTAAAAGGTTCCCGACCTGAACCGTCACCTACTCTTTTCCTCCAGAGATGCTGCCTGACCCGCTGAGTTACTCCAGCACTTTCTGACTATCTCTAGCTTCTGAAACTTGGGTTCAATCATGTGATTGGTTGCAGAAAGGCAGAGCAGTGGGACTTGGGGGAACAGGAGCAGAGGTTATGAACACAATCACTTTCTGATTGGATTCCCCAGCAACAATTTCCCAATCACATCATCACTCCCACACCCATTAACGGTTACATTCTCATGCTAATTATAAATATTAAGTGCTCAGTCCACCAAAGGGCACAGCATTGAAATTAACACACTAAAACTGTCTGTCTTGAATTATTTCATTTCATCCGCGTCTCCTGGGATACAAAGTAGAAAAATTGGCCAGGATTCCTTCTCCTGATTACATATCTGAAACGGCACTGTCGTGGAAGTTGAGTGAGACCAGAAATGATTTCACTTTCTGCATCTATAAATTGTCACTTGGTTGAGATGTTAGAGGTTTACTGTCACTTAGGGGACTCTTACACCCAACAGGTCAATACCGTCGTGAAATATCACAGGCGAGTGAGGGAAATAAAGAGATTCTTTTTACAACAAAAGGAAAGATTTTGTACTTAAGAATGTGTTCCTTCACTGTGGAAGAAGCTTGGCTTTACAAAATTGATGAAGTTGGGATTTCCTCTCCAGAGACTATTCCGTAGAGATGAAGGAAGGAGACTCGTGCTATAAGGAAAGCGAAAGGATTTGACAAAATGCCTGAGGATGAAATATTCATCAGAATGTAACATCAAAGGCAGATAAGTGACTGGGAGAAAAGAACCACCTGTGACTTAAGCAGAGTGGTCAAGTGCATTAGTGGCCCTGGTTACTAGTTAAGCTGATGTCAAGAAATGATACATATACACCATCTTTGCCACAGTGAATAAAAGTATCTTTACAACAGTCTGGGTCACGACCCGAAACATCGCCTATTCCTTCACTCCATAGGTGCTGCCTCGCCCACTGAGTTTCACCAGCATTTTTGTCTACCTTCATTTTTTCCAGCATCTGCAGTTTTCTTAAACCTTTTACAACATTTCTTCAGGAAGGCACTGATTTATTTTAGTAGCTAGCTGCTGGAGACCTGCCATACCTCAGTCAAGTGGCAACTTTTCATTTATTAACTGACATTATGCCTACTTTGAAGGAGTTCTCCACCTATCTCGGACAAGTGTCACTGCAACACCTTCTCTCACTGCACCCGTCCGTGTACCTTCTATATCTCTTGTTTCCTTCTCGTCCGACTCTCTATCTGAAGAAGGGTCTCCACTGAAAATGTCACCTCTTCCTTTTCTCCAGAGATGCTGTCTGACTCGCTGCGTTACTCTAGCCTTTTGTGTCTAACATATTTAAGAGCAGGTTTCATCATAGACAGGTCCTAACCCATTGTCTAAGCGTGCAGTTTCGAGCGCAGCTTACAGGAAGGTGTTCAGAAAGCACACACCTTGCTCGACTGACCTTCTCAACACCAGGGTTCTGAGCATAGCTTTATTTTAGTTAAGATTAGATATGAAAACCCATTGTATCATAGCATTTGGGATATTCTAACTGGTTCCCGGACGTGGCGCCAACGGCCGAGAAGCCGAAGCAAAGAAGTCGAAGCCAAAGAACCGAATGGAAACGAGGCCAAAACGCCAATAAACCGAAGGAGTACGAAGACAAAACGGCAACTAAGCGAAAGGGCGGGACGCATAAAGGCCAACGAACCGAAAAGCTGCGCCGCCTAAAAGCAAAGTTACCGAATGGCCGCTCTGTCGAAATGCCACCTACCCGAAAGGCAGCGTCGCCTACATTCCAACGGACCGACTGCTGCTCAACAGAAAAGTCCAATAATGGACTAGACATTGCCTGGGGGCGGGACTTGTCAGCTTTTGCTCCATCACATCACTGTGGAGGGATGAACATTGTCCCAAACCTCCGCTCCACCCGACCCATAGCCCGTAGAGAGAGAGGAGGAGAGAGAGAAGGGAGTGAGAGGGGGGAGATGGGAGCATGGGGGTCATTTTCCCACTCAAGCCATAGGTGACTGGGCAATCTGAACCCAAGCACCAAGTTGAAAGCAGCCGAAGGTGCGCATCCCTCGGGACAGCCCCCACTCTCCCACGACCACCCTCCGCGGGCTGTGGGTCGGGTGGAGAGGAGGTGTGGAACAATGTTCATCCCTCCACAGTGATGTGATGGACGCGGGATCTGGACCAATCGCTGACAAGTCCCGCCCCCCGTTATTGGAATTTTCTGTTGAGCGGCAGTCGGCCCGTTGACGTGTAGGCGACGCCGCCTTTCGGATAGGAGGCATTTCGACAGAGCGGCCATTCAGTGAGTTTGCTTTTCGGCCTCCCATCCTTTCGGTTAGTTGCCGTTTTGTCTTCGTACTCTTTCGGTTTATTGGCGTTTCGGCCTCGTTTCTATTCGGTTCTTTGGCTTCGACTTCTTTGCTTCGGCTTCTCGTCCTTTGGCGCCACGTCCGCACACGATTCTAATTACCTGCTAAGCCATCAGGAAACTCTTCCTGCTTTGAACGAAATGGTGATCCCACTCTTGGCTGCGCAAAGAAATAAATTTAATGTCAATTTGAGAAAACTGTTGTTTAACCATTGTCGAACGCAAATGTTCCATATTTCTAAAAAGAAAACAAAACATATGAGGTAATAATGTTTATCAAGAGTTTTGGAAGTAATTCAATGAAACTTGATCTTGACCAATAAAGATGTAGAAAAGACAACGAGTATGTTTTCTGTTTAAAATAATCAAAAGAAAATTTCTAAGAACATTGGAATGAGTATTATTGATAAAATAGGCATGAGCATTAAAGGCTATGATTAATGGAGGACGAGAGAGAGGAGGAGGGAGAGAGAGAGAGAGAGAGAGAGAGAGAGAGAGAGAGACAAAGAGGTGGAGGGGGACAGAAGGAGGGGAAGAGAGGGAGACAGAGAAAGAGAAAGAGAGAGGGAGAGAGGGGGAGTGGGAGTGAGAGGGAGAAAGCAAGAGAGATGAAGAGAGAGGGAGAGGGAGAGGGAGGGAGAGAGAGGGTAGGGAGAGGGAGAGAGAGGGAGAGAAGGGGAGAGGGAGGAGGGAGAAGATCTTTGAGAGGAGGAGGCCGAGGGAGAAGGAGGGAGTGGGAGAAGGAGGGGAAGAGAGGGAGAGGGAGAGAGAAGCATAAAAACATAGAAAATAGGTGCAGGAGTAGAGGCCATTCGACCCTTTGAGCCAGCACCGCCATTCAATATGATCATGGCTGATCATCCAAAATCAGTACCCCGTTCCGGCTTTCCCCCCAAATTCCTTGATCCCGTGAGCCCTAAGAGCTAAATCTAACTCTCTCTTGAAAACATCCAGTGAATTGGCCTCCATTGCCTTCCGTGGGAGAGAATTCCACAGATTCACAAATCTCTGGGTGAAAAGGTTTTTCCTCATCTCAGTCCTACATGGCCTACATCAGAGAGAGAGAGAGAGAGAGAGAGGCCATGACCATTCGCGGGTCCAAGCAGCGGGCGGTTGATGGTCCCACCAGAGTCGGCTGCCCCTCTTCTGGACCTACGTCCATGCTCATGTGTCCCTGGAGAGGGAACACGCGGTGTCCATGGGGACGTTGGAGGCCTTCCCTGTACGCTGGTCCCCGCGAGGCATCGAGAGCATTGTAAATAAAGGTTGCACCATTGTATTATAATGACTGCTTGATGTATTGTGACCATTGAACATTTATGTACTTTTGGTACACTGTAATATGCAATTGTTGAATAAAGTCCTTGGAAAGGAAAAAATAAATAAAAGAAAGAGACAGAGAGACAGAGATAGAGAGAGAGAGAGAGAGAGAGAGAGAGAGAGAGAGAGAGAGAGAGGAGAGGAGAGGAGATTGGGAGAGTGAGAGGAGTAGGAGAAGGAGAGAGAGTGGGAGAGAGGGAGTGAGAGAGGTGAGAGAGAGAGAGATGAGAGAGACGAGAGGAGAGAGGAGGAGAGAGATAGGAGAGAGGTGGAGAGAGGCGAGAGAGAGGAGACTAGAGAGAGAGAGAGGTGTCCCTGGAGAGAGAGGGAAAAATGCGGTTGTTCACGGGGACTTTGGAGGTATTCCGTGGGCGCTGGTCACCGCGTAGGGTTGAGAGTATTGTGAATAATGATTGTAATGTTGTACTATAATGACACTTGGAATAATGTAATTTCGTTTTGTGTATTTGATCTGTTGTATTATTTGATGTGTTGAATAAAGTCTTGGAATTAAAAAAAAAAAAAAAAAAGAGAGAGAGAGAGAGTGAGATCAGAATTATTATCAGATGGGGTAAACAATTTCGCAAATTTCATTTAGCCATTGGGAAGGATACTTCCTTTTCTGTAGATCTTGTGTTTGTATGGTTCAAGGTTGAAGGAAGAACACACACAACTTCAAATCACCACTGTTTATCCTGGTGCCCACCATTCCTGCAGTTTTGAAACAATGTTTGGGATACGGATTCTTGGTTGTTCGAGTAAGAAGTTTGAAAAATGGTTGAAAGACAACGTGACTGTGTGGGTTCAAAGTTCAATGACTCCATGAGAGAGCGAACTTTGACATTCCCTATTGGGGCCAATTGGAAAATAGTCCCCAACATCAAATAAAATTAGGATGGACATCAGGAAGATGAGGGAAACATAAGAAAATATATGAAGAACATTTTCATTTGATGAGAAAAGAAGTCTTCCCTAATGAAAGTGGACAGCAGAAGTTCCTAATGGTTTATTCTGCACACAACATTGGCAGAAATCTCAGTAATGTCCCATGGAGCTTTCAAGTATCATCTGCCAATGTTATTGCAACTAATCAAGCGTCTCTGAGGACATTTCCAGCATAAAATGGTGAGGCAGGATTTCCTGATCTCCTGCTGAAACACTGGCAAAATATCAATTGATATATCCATCATTTATGTTTATCTTCAATGAAAGTGAAGTCAGCAAAATCTCAGCATAATCAGCTGCATTGTTGGAAGCTGCAGGGAAAGAAAGGGCAGGATAACAACTTACATGCTACAGGATAACAGGATTCTTCACCTTACCGTTCTATATCGCTATGTCTACCTCTCCCCCGACTCTCAGTCTGAAGGAGGGTCTCGACCCGAACCGTCACCCGTTCCTTTTCTCCACCCGCTGAGTTACTCCAGCAACTTGTGTCTCTCTTTGGTGTAAACCAGCATCTGCAGTTCCTTCCAACACAGGATAACACAAAAATGTGCAAACTTAGTAATGTCTTTTCTAAATTAATGAAGACGGCAGAAATGTGATAAATGTGACGCTGATAATAAAAATGTGAAGCATTGGAAGCAAGTAAAGACCGTGACAAATCAGGACAAATGATGACCTCAAACAGGGGTGCCCCCCCCCCCCCCCCCCCCCCATACCTGCAGTTTTGAAACAGGGAGGTTACTTGATGGGGCAAATGTTGGCTAAGGATGGCATGATCCCAAGACGAATACACCGTGGTACTGGTTCACCAAATTTTAATGGAGGAAGGGGAGGCATGGAGGGGAGGGGGGGGGGGGGGGGGTTGTGTTTGTAGAAGTGAGCTAAAATCAGGGAATTCAACGATCATACTGACAATTTGTAAGCTACCCAAACGAAATATGAGGTGCTGTTCCTTCAAATTGCTCGTGGCCTTGCTCTGGCAGTGGAGGGTTATTATGCTTTATATTAATCTGCTTTTAATATCATCATTAAAGAAAAGCTGACTTCATACAATAACATACCATGATAGGCCTTCTTGGGACAAGGTTCAGCCAAACATGCGATGAAGTGAGATGATTTGTAACCAGAATCAAGCTCTCAATATAAATAATTTATTAATTCTTCCAAAAAAATCCTTTCTCTTCATGTCTGCGTACGTAATGAAAAGTCTCGTACACTGAAGTCCCTGTTCTTTCATAACGTTATGTTTAGTAACTCGGCTTTCATCCCCAGGACGGCCCAGAATGTTGACCTCTGCGTGCTGTCTGCCAATAAGGGATGGTGCTCTGGCATTTCACTGGCCAAGTTAAACAATTTCAAAATTAAAGAAAAACAAAAAAGTATCAGCCTTTCATTCTGAACTCCAAAATTGACCCCTGAGTAAATCGAGAGGGAAAGACTTGACACTCACTAATGGGCTCGTATAATTAAGTCCAGCCAAGGCAGGTCAACCTGATGCAGGGAATGTGGAGTAAATGCTCCTTAAAACACTGAGCCGGCACAATTGATTCATGGTAACTACGCACCTTGGCGTGACGAACACTTCTCTGTAAATCTGATCAGACAGTGTGGCCGCTGACAGTATCAGACACAAACGATAACCACTTCCATTCACTCATCGACATCAAGATTCTAATATTCTATGGTAGACACAAAATGCTGGAGTAATGTTATAAATACAGAAGGGGGAGAAGGGTAACTGGAGTGGGACCTTTCAGGAATCAAAGCGGTCACGTCTGTGTGCAGCCACAGGAGATGGGCAAGGTACTAAATGAGTATTTCTCCTCTGTATTTACCGAGGAGAAAGACAGTAGGACGGAGGGAATTGGGCCAGTCACTGGAAGTGTCTTGAGAGCAGTCAGGGTTACCGTCGAAGAAATACTGAAGGTACTGTCGTGTTTGAAGGTAGACAAATCTCCAGGGTCAGATCAGATATATCCGAGGACATTGCGGGAAACTAGATTAGAAATTGCGGGAGCCCTGGTTGATATTTACCTGTCGTCCTTAAATACAGGAGAGGTGCTGGAAGACTGGAAGGTGGCAAATATTGTGCCTCTTTTCAAGAAGAATTATAGGCCAGTGAGCATAAGATCTGTAGTTGGTAAGTTACTGGAGAGTATTCTGAGAGATAGGTTATGCAGGCATTTGGATGGGCAAGGGCTGATTAGGGATAGTCAACATGGTTTTGTACGTGGAAGGTCATGTCTCCCAAATCTGATTGATTTTTTTGAAGACGTAACCAAAATGGTTGATGAGGGCAGAGCTGTAGATGTTGTGTACATGGACTTCAGTAAGGCGTTCGACAAGGTTCCACATGGTAGGCTGCTCTGGAAGGTTAGATTGCATGGGATCCAAGGAGAGATAGCTGAATGGATAGCAAATTGGTTCCATGGAAGGAAATGGAGGGTGATGGTGGAAGGTTGCTTCTCAGACTGGAGGCCTGTGACTAGTGGTGTGCCACAGGGTTTGGTGCTGGGCCCGTTACTGTTTGTCATCTACATCAATGATTTGAATGAGAACATACAGGGCAAGATTAGCAAGTTTGCTGATGATACAAAAGTTAGTAGTTTTGCAGATAGTGAAGATGGTTGTGAACGATTACAGCAGGATCAGGATCGATTGGTCAGGTGGGCAGAGAAGTTGATGGAATTTAATACAGAAAAGTTTGAGGTGTTGCGCTTTGGGACGTTGAACAAGGGTAGGCCCCTGGGTAGTGTTATAGAGCAGAGGGATCTAGGAGTACAGGTACGGTTCCTTGAAGGTTGAGTCGCATGTAGATAAGGTGGTCAACAAAGCTTTTAGTACTTTGGCCTTCATCAGTCAGAGTATTGAGTATAGAAGTTGGGTGGCCATGTTGCAGTATAAGACGTTGGTGAGACCTCATTTAGAATATTGTGTTCAGTTCTGGGCAACATGTTATAGGAATGATATTGTCAAGGTTGAAGAATACAACCCGTGCCTGCCTTCTCCCCATATCCCTTGATTCCACTAGCCCCTAGAGCTCTATCTAACTCTCTCTTAAATCCATCCAGTGACTTGGCCTCCACTGCCCTCTGTGGCAGGGAATTCCACAAATTCACAACTCTCTGGGTGAAAACATTTTTTTCTCACCTCAGTCCTAAATGGCCTCCCCTTTATTCTAAGATTGTGGCCCCTGGTTCTGGACTCGCCCAACATTGGGAACATTTTTCCTGCATCTAGCCTGTCCAGTCCTTTTATAATTTTATATGTTTCTATAAGATCCCCCCCTCATCCTTCTAGACTCCAGTGAATACAAGCCTAGTCTTTTCAATCTTTCCTCATATGACAGTCCCGCCATCCCAGGGATCAATCTTGTGAACCTACGCAGCACTGCCTCAATCACAAGGATGTCCATCCTCAAATTAGGAGACCAAAACTGTACACAATACACCAGATGAGGTCTTACCAGAGCCCTATACAACTGCAGAAGAACCTCTCTACTCCTATACTGAAATCCTCTTGTTATGAAGGCCAACATTCCATTAGCTTTCTTCACTGCCTGCTGTACCTGTAAGCCAACTTTCAGTGACCGGTGTACAAGGACGCCCTGGTCTCGCTGTACCTCCCCCTTACCTAACCTAACCCCATTGAGATAATAATCTGCCCCCTTGTTTTTGCCGCCAAAGTGGATAACCTCACATTTATCTATATTATACTGCATCTGCCACGCATCTGCCCACTCACTCAACCTGTCCAGGTCACCCTGCAACCTCCTAACATCCTCTTCACAGTTCACACTGCCACCCAATCGAGGTGGGAGGGACTGACGGGGTCCTTGGTGAGGCAGAGGTTCACTTGCATTTTCAGGTGAGGCAGAGGTTCACTTGCACCTCCTCCAACCTCATCTACTGTATGAGTTGGAATTGGACTGTTAAACTGTAGCCTGGACTCCCCAAATTCCAATTGACGGTAACAAAGCTCAGTATGTGAATGGAGAGACTTGTGAAACCACTTCCCAGAACCGAAAGGGTTAGCTGATCGACGGCGGCTTCCTTGTAAGATTCTCATTATTTCACAAATCAGTCCTCAACCAACTTCATACGACATCAACAAAAGGCCGAGATAACTCGGCACGGTGGCGCGGTGGCAGAGTTGCTGCCTTACAGCGCCAGAGACCCGGGTTCACTCAGGTGCTGTCTGTATGCAATTTGTACGTTCTCCCTGTGACTGCGTGGGTTTTCTGCGGGTGCTCCGGTTTCCTCCCATATTCCAAAGTTGTGCAGGTTTGTAGGTTAATTGGCTTCTGTAAATTGTCCCCGGCGTGTAGGATGCAAAATTGGGATCATGGGTGATCGTGCTAAGCTAAACACTGGGGATAATTTACAGAAGTTGGCTTGGTGTATGTGTAAATTGTCCCTAGTGTGTGTAGGATAGTGCTAGCATATGGGGCTCGCTGGTCGGCACAGACTCGGTAGGCCGAAGGGCCTGTTTCCGTGCAGTAACTCGAAACTAAACTAAAAGAATGATTCATCACATCAGAAATATGAGCTGTGAGAAAGGATTAGTGAAGACTTGATTTTATATCCATTCCTAGTGATCGACATCGAACATAAAACACAGAAGAGCACCGCACAGTAACAGGTCCGTTGGCCCTGCTTGGGGGATACATTCGGAATAGGATAATGTGCAGAAATGGAAGGATCGCTGGTAAAAAAAAACACATAATTTTCCAAATGGTAACATCCACTTTATTATATTACGCGCAGAATTGGCTATTAATTAATTCAATAATCCACACTCAAACGTTAATGGTTTAGAACAAAAATTATAAACCAGACTAATTGTTGAAAGACAACTCAATTTGCCCAGAGTTACTTTGCTAAATATATTCACAGATGCTGTCTCGAAAATCGATATGATAAAACACATGTAAAGCTGAAATAAGTAGAACCAGTCTAATGTTTCTGGTGGCATTGTTTCAGACATGAATAATGTGATGAATAGTATAATGCATATATTTTTAAATGTGTAACATTCCTGCTGCAGCTGTTTGTATTCCCTTTATTTTCAATGCTAAGTCTCTCCCATTTCTGCCCACACAGTCGGGGCTGGACTTCATTATCTGTGTCCAACAGGTTCTATCACTAGCTCTGTGGCTGGTTATACTTTTTCCCAACATAAGCACCTGTTGCCTGCTGAGTGCTGTCTTTATTATGCAATTCCCATCTGCCCTTACACCCCTTGAACTGGGCTGAAGGGCTTCAGGGTCATTGCATTGACAGGTGAACACATTAAGGAGGGAATTTTAGGAATGTTGTCGCGACCGGCTCAGTTTACAGAATTCCACAATTATTCTCCGATAATGATTTTACTCCTCGCATTGTGCGTTTAAACGCCATATTTGAATCTTGAATTGTATTCAAGGGAGAGTTAAGGGCCTGTCACACTTGGGCGTAATTTGCGCGTCATTTACGCGACATCCTAAAAATTGGTTGGCGCGTCATGATGCTCGCATGGCGCGTGATCCGCGCATGGCGCGTGGTGAGGCGTGGTGGCGTATGCAGTGGCACGTGGTGAGGCGTGGTGGCGTATGCAGTGGCGCGTGGTGAGGCGTGGTGGCGTATGCAGTGGCGCGTGGTGAGGCGTGGTGGCGTATGCAGTGGCGCGTGGTGAGGCGTGGTGGCGTATGCAGTGCCGCACGGTAACGCGCGGCACCCCAGGATTTTGGGATGCTCAAAATCCTCGCATGCCACCTGCGTGAAGTATCCTTTGTGCACGCTGACGTACTGATGGCGTATGTGTAGCACGTGGTGACGCATGGTTACGCACGGTGACGCACGAACGTCGCCTATACTAATTTATTATGCATCACCGTGCGTCAACGTCCGTAACCATGCGCCACCCATACGCTGTCGGCGTGTCATTTGCACGTCATTTGAGCGCCGCACAACGTGAACACCCGGGTATAAAGCGAGCAAAGTTTTGAAAAATTGTCACCATAGTATCTTTGATTTTCACTGGGAAAATCCTTGCCACGGAGGTCGGACTAAGTACGAACGACATGGCTCTCAAAAGATGCAGGGCCCTCAAGAGCGCGGCACGCGACTGTCGTACTGCTAGACGATCTTCGTGCGATTGTCGCGCGTCACTCACTACCGGCCTGTCGCGTAAATGACGCGCAAATGACGCCCAAGTGGGACAGGCCCTGTAGATATACTGTAGCTCTTAGGGCTAACGGAATCAAGGGATATTGGGGGGAAAGCAGGAACCAGGGTATGGATTCCAGGTGATCAGCCATGATCATATTGAATGGCAGTGCTGGCTCGAAGGGCCGAATGGCCTACTCCTGCACCTATTGTCTATGGTTCTCTGTTTCTAATACCCAGCCCTATTGAAGAGGCCTGGAACAGAACTGGCCCAAATGCAGCTTTTAATTTATGTTTCAAAAACTGAATTGATCTTAGTGGCATTCTCGGCTGGAATTTAGAGTCGCAGACACGCACAGGCCTAGGAACGGGAGAGATGCAGAGGGTGAGGAGAAGGAGTGGGGGCAGAGGTGTCGGTCTGTCTGTTGTTTTATTGTCACACGTGACGTGCCACGGTGAAATTCGTTGTTTTGCGTACAATGCACAAAGCATGCAAGGTGTTGCTGCGTATAGGGCATCGACGAAGTTACAATGGTCCCCAATGGTCTTGGCAGCACCCCCCAATGCCGGGCCCATCTTTGTTCTCTCGGTGGAAGTAAGGGCAGTGGTATGCTGGTGGCGTCTTAACACAGTCACCGATTGTTTCTCCCTGGTTCCCAACCAGTCAGCCTAATGGTGAAGTATGAAGGCAAAGCAGAGGAAGCCAGTGCACCTCCAGTATCCAGAGTCTGAAGAAGGGTCCCGACCCGAAACATCGCCTCTCCCTTCTCTCCATAGATGCCGCCTCACCCGCTGAGTTTCTCCAGCGTTTTTGTCTACCTTCCAGTATTTAGAACGTTGCTTTGTAAACATTGGAATTTGTTGAATATTGGAACCAGAAAGAAATGGCAGAATGGTTCTTGAAGATTCAAAGACTACTCCCATTCTAGAGATGGTTTTGTCAATGAGGTGCTACAGCAGGGTATAAAAACCATAGAATGAACGAGAGATGCTGAAAACAAACAGCTAGAGGAACAGCTTTTGTGGTGGGGGGGGGGGGGGGGGGGGGGGGGAGGGGGTGGAGGATGGCGTGGTGGTGCAGTGATAGATTTGTTGCTCTACAGCACCAGAGACCTGGGTTCGATCCTGACTACGGACGCTGTCTATACCGACTTTGTACATTCTTCCCGTGACCACATGGGTTTTCTCCGGATGTCCCTGTTTCCTTCCTCACTCCAAAGACGTACAGGTTTGTAGGTTAATTGGCTTTGGTAACCTTGTAAATTGTCCCTAGTGTGCAGGATAGTGCTCATGTACAGGGTGATCGCTGGTCGGCGTGGACTTGGTTGTCCGAAGGGGCTGTTTTCCGCTCTGTGTCTCTAAAGTCTTGAGGAATTGTCAACGTTTAGGGTGGAGACCTTGTGGCAGGATTGATGCAGGGGCTCGAGATGAAACATCAAGAATCCCTTTCTCCTCACGGATGCTGCTCGACCCCGTTGAGTTCCTCCAGCAGTTTGTTATTAGCTCCAGGTTCCAGCATCTGCTGTCTCTTGTTTCTCTAACTCAATGGGACATGGTATTCCCAGGGGAAGACAACTGTGAAGCAAAAAGGCGTGCGCAATGGATCAGCCTTTGGGATTGGGAGTCATGAATGTGGACTCAAGAAAGTAGTCCATGACCGAAACAAGGGCACGATTACCACATTTGACGTGGGTATCACCGCAACCCTCTCTCCCTACCATCCAAACTTTATTCATTACACCCATCCAATCACCAGTGTTTATATAGGAACACCCCTCCCTCTGTATCAGTGCACATATACACCTAGTTTATAAATTTACCTCAGTGCAAATACTATGAGCAAAACCACCAATGTCGGCATGAGTAGAAGCAGTTCGGAGGTCTTGCTATCTACTTTCCATGGCCAGAGTTGGCATCATGCTTGTAACCTGCTTTCACCGGGAGCGGCAGGAAACATGTCGGAGCCACTGTCAGACTGCATGTTGCTGTTGCTCTAATTGAGTGAATGATGCAGTGAGATGGCAGCCCTGCCTCTCTCCAGCAGGTGAGAGGGGTAAGGTGAGATGGCAGCCCATGGGAGCGGGTCAGCAGAGCACGGGGCCTGTCTGAGCTCTGATGCCTCAGGAGCTCGGGCTGACACATCAGGTGTGGCAGTGTGCCAATTAGTTGTGCAAAGTGGGAAATTTGCCAATTAATCGTGAGGAGTGGTCGGCTGGAGCCACTTCCCTCAAGTGCTGTCAGTTTCCCTGGGATTAAATCCTCACCTGCTCCTACACCCAGTATAATTTTATTTATTTCCCATTCTTAACCGGTCTCGTAATGTTGACCATTCATCGTGCCTAATGATGTGGCTGTTGATATGTCACACTGCCCAGGGTGACAGTTGTGTTCCTTGCAATCAGGCCCAGAGTCTGCCAATTAGCTAGAGTGCTGAAGAATCCCAGACAAATATATTCCTTGAGACCGTCCAGGTTCTTCTCTGCTCTGTTGAAGTGGCGCAAGGGTACATTTAAATTCCGGATAGTATTTGAGGCAACAGCAGCATTTGAGGCCATCTTTTTGACATCCTACGGCCATTCACACCATACCAACCTTGCAATATAAACTGAGCCAGTGAGTTAACTCTTCCATTTGCTTCACTGCAAGAAATTGCAGAGAATTGTGGATGCTGCCCGGGCCATCTTGCAAACCAACCTTCTTTCCATTGACTCCATCAACACTTCATGCTGCCTCAGCAAGGCCACCAGTATAATTAAGGATGAGCCTCACCCCAGAGACTCCCTCTTCTCCCCTCTCCCATCAGACTGGAAGCGCAGAAGTGTGAAAACGCACGCCTCCAGTTTCAGGGACAATTTTTCCCCAACTGTTAACTGAACCATCCTACCATTAACTAATGAGTGGTCCTGACCTACCATCGACATCATTGGAGACACTCGGACTATATTTAATCAGACTTTACTGCACTTTGTCTTGCACTTTGTTCATCAGTTCCAGTTGCCATAGTAAATGCCCTCAAGAAACGCAGGACTTTATCTTGCACTAAACGTTATTCCCTTTATCCTAGCTATCTGTGCATTGTGGATGGCTTGATTAGAATCACATATAGTCATTCCGCTGACTGGATAGCATGCAACAGAAAGGTTTATTCACTGTGCGTCGGTGCATGTGACAATCAACTAAACTAAACTAAACTTCAACAGGCAGAAAGGGATGAAAAGATTACAACATCAACGTTACTATTAATGAACACTTAAATAAAAATGGAAGACTATGAAAACAAAGAGGACCATGTGAAAGTTCCTGCCCACCACTGCTAACATTTGACCTTGTCGTTGTGTGGGTTGGATATACAACAGTAGTCGGATGTCCTCACATGTATACTGCTACCCAGGCACTGAGGTACATATGGTGGTCAGTGGTAAATATGAATGTGGTAGGTTAACATTCAATAGCGTTAAAGCACTTGACATCAGCAGAAGGTAGAGAAAAATCCATGGAGATCACAAAGATACCAATCTTCCCCTGAAGCTTTCAATGTTAAAAATGAAAAAAAAAAAAAAATATTCAAATAGCCTCATTAATACATCACCTGCTTATCTATAAAGGCCATGAAAAACAAAACAAATATGCAATCCAGTGGTACACAAAAATGCTGGAGAAACTCAGCGGGTGCAGCAGCATCCATGGAGCGAAGGAAATAGGCAACGTTTCGGGCCGAAACCCTTCTTCAGACTGATGGGAGGTGGCGGGGAGAAGAAAGGAAAAAGGAGGAGGAGGAGCCCGAGGGCTGAAGGATGGGAGGAGACAGCCCGAGGGCTGAGGAAGGGGAGGAGACAGCAAGGGCTAACAAAATTGGGAGAATTCAATGTTCTTGCCCGCAGGATGAAACTGTCTCCGGAGAGAGGAGGAGAACTTCTTCAAAGTAGGCATACCTTGAGGAGATTTTGCAGTGGAGTAGACAAAGTGTTTAAGAAGGAACTGCAGATGCTGGAAAATCGAAGGTACACAAAAATGCTGGAGAAACTCAGTGGGTGCAGCAGCATCTATGGAGTGAAGGAAATTTCCTTCGCTCCATAGATGCTGCTGCACCCGGCTGAGTTTCTCCGGCATTTTTGTATGCAATCCAATACTTGATCTCCTCATAACTTACCCAAAAACAAAAAGCATAATAGAAATTCTACAAGACTTTATTTTGTTTCGGCAGCAAACAACATTAAATAGAAACACGTAACAATCAGATTTCAGCACTCACTTAGAATAATTTTGCACAAATTATCTGTGAAAGTATTATTTTGCTCTTGGATTTGAAAAGTAAGGTTGGCATAATAGACGCACACAATGCAAACCTGCTTGGTTTTTACCCATTTTGTAGACTTGGTGTTTATTTCACTGTCTCTCCTAAATGTGCCCTAAAGTCTTGGAAATTAAGCTGTGTGTTCTGCTGCACTGAGTCCCCGAACACCATGTCCTTCTCTGCTTCTCTATCTAATTTCAGCTTAATCAAACTCTTTCCGAATGATGGTGTGCACTAAATGATTCACAGCGAAAATGGAACCAACCGTATGGCCCTAAAGCAATTAATTTTTCACCAATCCCCTTCAAAGGGTGGTTATGTTTCCATTAACAAAGTGCATTGAATCTGCACAAGAGCAAAAATGGTTCCATGAATGTAGGTCGAGTACAATATTCCCAATGGAATGAAATAGTAGCAGTGGCTGGTTGTGGAGTTCCAGTGTGCAGCATTCAGTTTTACTAAACTAATAGCCTTCAAGACATTTGAAGTTGTGATAAATTAGCAATTTACTGGATAGTGATTTTGTGCAAGTATTTTTTTTTATCGACAACCTGAGCTTTTTGAACCTGCGACAATACAAATTGTTTTCTAAAAATCCATCAGTGAAAGTTTCCCAAATCGTTTCTGGAGAACAAAAATAGGCAATATCATTTCACCAGGTTCGAGAATTGTCATCTACACTTAAAATATCAAGAACTTGATCTTGTGTCAAACAACAATCAATGGATGAAAAGGAAATGACAGTTACTTAGGACTTGTAACCCTCTTTCACTCCTTTCTCTTAAAACTAGTTGCAAAAGATTGATTTTTCAAAAAGATTGTATCTTGATGTAAACACGTTCCATTGGCTCTGCTCTAAATATATTTTTGCATGTTCCGTGATTAACTTTTTTTATATCCTGGATTTGGAAAAAAACATTGTACTAATTTAAATAAAGAGAGTCATAGAGTGATACAGCATACACTAGTCCCACCTGCCTACACTTGACCCATATCCATCTAAACCAGGGGTGGGGAACCTGCGGCCTTAAGGCTGCATGCGGCCTTCTAGGCCATTAAGTGCGGCCTTTTGAATGAATCCAAATTTTGTAGAACAAATCCTTTTATTTTTATTAATATGTTTTTGTTTGTCTATTATTATTTTTAATTTAATCTTAAAATGAACATATTTAAAATACCAAAGAGTAAAAGAAGATTCAACAAAATTAGCATTTTTTAGCATTCAAATTAGCATTTCAACGTCACCTGGTTGATGTCTCCAAGGCTCCTAAAGAACTACAGAATTGATTGAGCTCTCAGAAGTCCTTATTTTAAAGTCCTTATTTGACGCTTAGAAAGATCCGATTGAAACATGGAAAAATGCAATAGGATACCCATGTCCTCGGCAACACGCACAAAAAATGCTTTCTTGCTTTTCAACCACTTATTGCTGCAAATCTACATTCTCCTACCTAACCCAAATCAAGACGCACTTAAGGTCACAAATGACGGATACCCATCTAGAAGATCAGCTGAAACTGCGTACCTCCATGTTGCAACCAAATATTCAAATGCTTTCCCACAAAAAACAGTCACAACAAAGTCATTAAAAGGTTAGTTAACTTTAGAATTAACAATTTTATTTCATTTTCTTGAAGTTAGTACATTGTAGTTAGATTTTTACAAAATAATGTACATTTTGAAGTATATCTAATTGAAGTTTCTTGGATGCGGCCTTATTAGATTACAGCTAACTTAATGCGGCATTCCAACATGAAAAGGTTCCCACCCCTGATCTAAACCTGATCTAAACCCATCTTATCCATGTACTTGGCCAAATGGCTCTTAAATGTTCTTATAGTACCTGCCTCCACTACCTTCTCCAGCAGCTCGTTCCGTATACCCACCATCCTTTGTGAAAAATCCCTCAGGTTCCTATTAAATCTTTCCCCCCTCAGCTTAAATTAAGGAAACATGTCTGAGTTAGTAGCATTACTTTGAAATGAAAATCATCTTATTATCTCCAAAAAAGTCATTAGATCAAAGAGCATGTGGGAGGACTGCCCAATAAATTCCATTTGGTTTCTGCACCTCACTGGTGCAGAAGTCACTGATTGCCCACACATTTAGGAAAGGGTCCATCTCAGATACCTATGAAAAGGGCAAGGAAGAACTTTCCCAGAAGTGAAGGCCTGGAATTGCAGGTCTCATGGAGGCCAGACATGTGGGAAGATTTGTAACACCAGGTCACAGCTGGTTAGTAGAGAGGAGGAAGTGATTGTGGATCAAAGGACATGAAGGATGGGAAAGGGTGGTTGGCAGATGTGTGGTCGGGAGCAAACCAAAAAATGATTACAAGATTTAGGTTTAAGTTTAAGCTTTTTATTGTCACAGATACCGAGCTACAGTGAAAATCTTTGTTTTTGCACACTATCCAAACGATATGATACGATATGATAGAAATTTAATTATGTCAGGAGGGAAATTGATCTACCAAACAGTGCAGATATACCATATATGGGGGCAGCACAGTGGCGCAGCAGTAGAGTTGCTGCCTTACAGCGGGTTCAATATTGACTGCGGGTGCTGTGCCTACGGCGTTTGTACGTTCTCTCTGTGAACGCATGCATCTTCTCTGAGCGCTCCGGTTTCCTCCCATCTTCCCAAGGTTCCCCGGTTGCTAAACACTTTAATTCTCCTTCCATTCTGACAATTCTGTCCTAGGTCTCCTCCATTGCCAGAGTGAGGCTAAATGCAAATTGGATGAACAGCATCTCATATTTTGTTTGCGCAGCTTACAATCCAGTGGATAGACACAAAATGCTGGAGTAACTCAGCGGGACAGGCAGCATCTCTGGAGAGAAGGAATGGGTGATGTTTCGGGTCATTGAAATAAAGAAAATAGGTGCAGGAGGAGGCCATTTGGCCCTTTGAGCCAGCACCGCCATTCATTGTGATTATGGCTGATCATCCACAATCAGTAACCCGTGCCTGCCTTCTCCCCATATCCCTTGATTCCACTGGCCCCTAGAGTCCTATCTAACTCTCTTTTAAATTCATCCAGTGACTTGGCCTCTACTGCCTTCTGTGGCTGAGAATTTCACAAATTCACAACTCTCTGGGTGAAAAAGTTTTTTCTCATCTCAGTTTTAAATGCCCCTCCCCCTTTAGTCTTAGACTGTGGCCCCTGGTTCTGGATTTCCCCCAACATTGGGAAAAAAAATTCCTGCGTCTAGCTTGTCCAGTCCTTTTATAATTTTATACGTTTCTATAAGATCCCCACATCCTTCTACATTCCAGTGAATACTAGCCCAGTCTTTTCAATCTTTCCTCATATGACAGTCCCGCCATCCCGGGGATTAACCTCGTGAACCTACGCTGCACTGCCTTAATAGCAAGGAGGTCCTTCCTCAAATTAGGGGACCAGAACTGCACACAATACTCCACAATACACTCACCGGGGCCATGTACAACTGCAGAAGGACAGAACCAAAGTACCTGTTCAACTCTTCTGCCATTTCCTTGTTCCCCATAATAGTTTCACTTGTTTCTGCCTTCAAGGGACCCACATTTGTTCTTACTAATCTTTTTCCCTTAACATACCTAAAGAAGCTTTTACTATCCATCTTTACATTCTTGGTCGGCTTAACCTCGTACTTCATCTTTTCACCCCGTATTGCCCTTTTTGTTACCTTCTGTTCTCCTTTGAAAGTTACCCAATCCTCTGGCTTCCCGCTACTCTTTGCTATGTTATACACCTTTTCTTTCAGTTTTATTCCATCCCTAACTTCCCTTGTCAGCTACGGATGCTTCTTACTCCCCTAAAAATCTTTCTTCCGCTTTGGAATGAAATTATACTGCACCTTCTGGATTATGCTCAGAAATTCCTGCCATTTCTGTTCCACTGTCATTCCTGCTAGGAACCTTTTCCAGTCGACATTGGCCAGCTCCTCTCTCATGCCTTCATAGTCCCCTTTGTTCAACTGCAACACTGACACTTCTGATTTAACCTTCTCCCTCTCAAATTACAGATTAAAAATATTCATATTATGGTCACTACGTCCTAGCGATTCCCTTACCTTGAGTTCCCTTATTAAATCTGGTTCATTAATCAACACTAAATCCAGAATTGCCTTCTCTCCGGTAGGCTCCTGTACAAGCTGCTCTAAGAATCCATCTAGGAGGCACTCTACAAACTCCCTTTCCTGGGGTCCAGAACCAACCTGATTTTCCCAGTCTATCTGCATATTGAAATCTCCCATAACCACATTGGCATTTCCTTTGTTACATGCCAATTTTAACTCCTGCTGCAACTTGCACCCTATATCCAGGCTACTGTTTGGGGGCCTGTAGATAACTTCCATTGGTGTCTTCATACCTTTACAATTCCTCAATTCTACCCACAGCGACTCTACATCGTCAGTCCCTATGTCACCCCTCACAATGGACTGAATTTCATCCCTCACTCACAGAGCTACCCCACATCCTCTGCCCACCTGCCTGTCCTTCCTACAGGACGCATAACCCTGAATATTCAGTTCCCAGTCCCGATCCTCCTGCACAATGTCTCTGTAATCCCCACAATGTCATATCTACCAATCTATAACTGAGCCTTAAGCTCATCCACTTTACTTATACTTTGTGCATTTATATATTATACTTTTAATCCATTACTCACCTCACCTTTCACATTGATTCCTATTTCACATGGCCCTACTCTCCTATCCCTTAGTGAGCTTTCTGCCCCGTTAATTCTGATGTCTTTCTTAACTTTTCCAACACTCTCTTCCCTTTAACTCCATCCTTGTATTTCCAATTTTATCTCTTACCCCCCAATATTTAGTTGAAACCCACCCGTGTAACAGTGGCAAATCTAACTGCCAGAGTGCTGGTCCCCCGCCTGTAAAGGTGCAATCCGTCCCTTTTGTACAATTCACCCCTACCCCAAACAGATCCCAGTGGTCTAAGAATCTGAATCCCTGCTCCTGCAGCAGCTCCTCAGCCACACATTCAGATCCCCCATCTCCCTGTATCTTCACCCTTGTGGATGCCCTACAATCCGTCCATGACATCCTGGATCCTGGCACCAGGGAGGCAACACACCATCCTTGAATCCCGCCTGTGGCCGCAGAAACCCCTGCCTGTACCTCTCACGATGGAGTCCCCGACTACCACGGCTCTGCCTGACGTCTGTCTCTTCGGCTTTGCTTCCGCACCACGTTTTGACTCGCAGACCTGTCTGCCACTCAGACTGGCAGCGTCTTCTGTCCCGACAGCTTCCAAGAGGGTGAACCTGTTTTCAAGAGGTACATCCCCCGGGTCTCCTGTACTCCAAGCTTCCTTCCCTTCCTCATTATCACCCACCTTCTCTCTTCTGGTACCTTCAGTGTAACAATCTCGCTGTAGGTCCTGTCCAGGAAACTCTCGTTTTCCAGTATGATCCTTAGGACATCCAGTTGCCTCTCCAGTGCCCCAAAGAGCCAAAGACTCTCGAGCCAAAGATTCGCACTTTTCTCACAAGGCACTTCCCATGACAAGGCCGCTCCCCTAGAGCAAACCTTGCTTATATTAGCTGATAAATTGACTAATTCGTGAACTTACCGATTTGCTAATTAAATTCCTCAACCAATCCCCGCATTCACTCCTTCACCAGCCATTCCTCTGCCGACCTTGAAAGGTCAAGCCCCTTCTTCTCTATCTTCGGTTTAAACCAGCATCTGTAGTTCCTTCTTTCACACTTACTGCCCAGTGGTGTGAATATTGATTTCTCTAACTTCAAGTAACCCCAGCATTCCCTCTCTCTCTATCCCTCCCCCACCCAAGTCACCCAACAATTTTCTAATTTCCCCCCAACAAACAGCTAACAATGGCTTGTTTCCATTATCTTCTTTCATACATTGTTTTTTATCTCTCGACATCATCTTCTATATCTCTCATTTCCCTTTCTCCTGACTTTCAGTCCGAAGAAGGGTCCTGACCCGAAACATCACCCATTCCTTCTCTCCAGAGATACTGCCTGTCCCGCTGAGTTACTCCAGCTATTTGTGTTTATTTTAGATGTAAAGGAGACTGTTGTTACCGATTGGCACTGGCGACGAGAAGGTCAAGGAACTTGTTGCAAGGGATGGTACAGAGGTTCGGGTCTTGGAGCTTGGTGATGAGTTTGAAGGAGATGATACCATTGAATGCTGATCTGTAGTAATTAATGAACAATCGCCTGATGTATAATTTCCTGTAAAACAGGATCAATAATTCCTTCAAAAGGAAATTTGATGAACACGTGACAAAAACATAATTGAGTAAGGGGACTAAGAGGATTAAGGGAGAACAATGTGGAATTGGGATTAAAAGCATTGCTTTACTCAAGAATTGGCTGGGACTCAATGGGTTGAACAGCCTCCGTCTATGCAGTAGTAATCCGATAAAGGCATGATTCCTCACGGTGTACAAGTCATCTTGCAAAGGTACTTTGAACCACTTCACTTCTGTTCACGAGGCTGAGGCTGAGCCTGGGGAAAAGCAGGATGCAGCAATTAAATTTAAAACGCACCTAAATGTGAGCCATGCAACCTCATTAATGTATCTAAATTAGGGAGCCTTCTCTGGAGACCAGATAAGTCATCTACACCCCTGTTAAAATGGGAAGTTAGCAGCAGGTTTCTTGTTTCTTGATGTCTTGTTTCCTGTGTTTGAGTTTTTAATCCATTGCTATGCTTCCAGGGAGGTTAAAGTTCCCTCTGCTGTCTTATTGACTCCGATCCTTTTATGTTCACAGCTCCAAAGTCCCTTCGGAGACACCGCAATTCCTGGCAAATGAACAGAAAACGATTTGTTGGCTTATTTAGGTTAATCAAAAAAACAGCCATTGCCGTTTACAGTAAAGAACGATTTGACCTATTTCTTTCTGAGAAAATGCGACAAGAAAGGAAACAACTAATAAACGAAACAACTAAAAAGATGCTGCACAGACCTCTCGGCCAGCAAGTCTGTCAAAGACTGAAGCAAGAAGTGGTGTCGGATAAAACATATTGTGGAAGTAAAGAAGATGACCTACAGAAGAGTGCAGGAGTACTTTGCAAATCGATATAGAGTAGAGTTAGCTTCTTTTGAAACTTTAGATGATCAGACAGTTTGAAGACACGACTAATGCTTTGGGATGATATCTATTGCAGACTTATTTCATAATACCAATCAAAAGCCTAATCATAATATTGGCGATACTACTCCAATTAAGTCACAAAGTATACACACACACGGAAGAAACACAACCCAGATTTCATTGTTGCTGTTGTTAATCCAATGTAATGTATCCTATTTCTCAAACATAAGGCCGGGGATGTAATTCATGTTTGAATAGGGGGGTGGAGAAAGGTTAAAGTTCTCTAAAACTACTAATCCCTGGACAGTTTCTAATGCAGTGTGTCCCCTGGTAGCTGGCCCATACGAGAGCTTTGCCTTTGAAGATTTAAAAAAAACATAAGTAAAAAATTGGGAGTGTCGTAATCAGGAGCAACACTTCTTTGAGCAATTAGGACCCTTGCACAAAGAAATATCATTCTATATTCTCATGGGCTATTTGAAATGTTGGAGATAAGATTTAAAAAAAACCCTCTTTTGTGGATAATTATTGGATTTCTTTTCGTCCCCCTGTTCATAAAAGGGTGAGATGAGTGCCTTTGCTTTGGGCTGCAAATGACTCCTCTGCCACAGGCAAGCTTTGTTCAGATGGGTCTCTAAGCACTGCACAGGGAATTGACAGAAGGTTTTGATCACAGCCCTGTTACTGCATCCAACCACCATCTGCACTCAGACTCTGGCATGCTGGCTGGGGTATTAGGGCCAGGGACGGGAATTGGGCAGAGTCAGTAACGCACGCTTTTTGTTATGTTTGTGAACTCAACCCTGGCCACGTTTCCACACTTCCACACGGATTCCTTCTGTTTACAAAGCAAAAGGCAAAGCCTCAGATTTGAACAAACCCAAACACAATCTGTCACCAGCAACAGAAGATACACACAAAAAGCTGGAGTTATGCCCCTGTCCCACTTAGGAAACCTGAACGGAAACCTCTGGAGACTTTGCGCCCCACCCAAGGTTTCCGTGTGGTTCCCGGAGGTTGCAGGTGGTTGCCAGAGGTTGCAGGTAGTGGAAGCAGGTAGGGAGACTGACAAAAACCTCCGGGAACCGCACGGAAACCTTGGGTGGGGCGCAAAGTCTCCAGAGGTTTCCGTTCAGGTTTCCTAAGTGGGACAGGGGCTTAACTCAGAGGGTCTCAGGCAGCATCTCTGGAGAAAATTAATAGGCGACGTTTCGGGTCGAGATCATTCTTGAGAGTTGCTTAATATCTTGCAGAATTCAAGCATCCTATATGGATTGATGCACTGTCTTATATGCAGTCCATCAGTCCAGGACAAACTTCAGACAAAAGAAGACACAAAGTACTGGAGTAACTCAGAGGGTCTCAGGCAGCATCTCTGGAGAACATGGATAAGCGATGTTTTGGATCGGGACAATTCCTTGTTTCTACATCTTCAGACACCTGTGGTATGCTGTGATAAGAGTCAGAGTAGAACCATTGACTTCAAAATCTTTCGTAGACAAAAATGCTGGAGAAACTCAGCGGGTGAGGCAGCATCTATGGAGCGAAGGAAATAGGCAACGTTTTGGGCCGAAACCCTTCTTCAGACTCATGTGAGAGTTGGGGGGGCGGGAAGAAGAAAGGAAGAGGAGGAGCCAGTGGACTGAGGGGAGGGGAAAGTAAGGACTACCTGAAATTAGAGAAGTCAATGTTCATACCGCTGGGGTGTAAACTAACCAAGCGAAATATGAGGTGCTGCTCCTCCAATTTACAGTGGTCCTCACTCTGGCCATGGAGGAGGCCGAGGACAGAAAGGTCGGATTCGGAATGGGAGGGGGAGCTGAAGTGCTGAGCCACCGGGAGATCATGTTGGTTATTGCGAACCGAGCGGAGGTGTGTTCGGCGAAGAGACCGCCAAGCCTACGCTTGGTCTCACTGATGTAGAGCAGCTGACAACTAGAGCAGCGGATGCAATAGATGAGTTTGGAGGAGGAGCAGGTGAACCTCTGCTGCACCTGGAAAGACTCCATGGGTCCTTGAATGGAGTCAAGGGGGGAGGTGAAGTGACAAAAGCTTCCGCCTGTTTATGCAAACCAATTCACTGATTCTGGCTGGAAAATATGTTGGCATTTGATTGTGCTCTGCAATGATGCCACTCATTCACAAGGAGCACACATGGGTAAGGGTATTCAACTAACAGCGAATGAAGAACAACTAATGAAAAACCAACAATTAATGATGAACATCCCAGCAACCATGCATTAGGCAAGGTTTACAAATACACAGGACTAGATGTTAAAAGTCCAACGTGCCAAATATCAATTTACTCCCGATGGTGATGGGAGCCTTCTGCACTCACCTATGCTCCTCCGATGTTGAGAAAGGCTAGGCAGACACGTCATTGGGGTTATCAAGTGGGCACCTACTTTCATCGACGTTTCGCTGATTGAACCCACGACGTCTCCAGTAGGCTGAGCGGTGCATTCTGGCGTTCCAGAACCACCCCCCTTTGCATCTGTCTAGTCGGTTATTTGGGAGACCAAATGGGGTCTTTCCTCTTCAGCCAGAGCCACTGAGTACTCTGCTCTGCCATCCGTGATGTTTCTTTGATGGCCTGGCATAGGGCTTGTCCGCTGATCCTAAACTAATGAGGTAAGTATACTAAACCAATACTAATCCCAATTTTTATTCTCTCTTTATTTATATACTGTATCCCCAAATCCTCCCCTGAACCCACAGTTGTGCCACTTACCTCCCCACAGGACAATTTACAGTGGCCAATTAACCTGCAAAGTGTACATCTTGGGACGTGGAAGAAAATTGAGCTTCCAGAAGAAATCCACAGGGTTGGTGTTAATTTCTGAAAGATCAGAGATCTTAAAGATTCTTTCTGAAATTTCTTAAAGTTCAGAGGTCAGAAACACTGACTAAGGTCATTCTAACTCTGGGGTTCCCAACCCTTTTTCGTCCCGTTACCTCTGCCAACTTTAATAGCACATAACAATGTTATTTCACTTATTTATGAACAACAAATGATGAACAGATCATTATACCAGAACCAAACACAATCAGTCAATGAGAAAATATATGTTCAGATCCAGAATCAACAAATTTACCCCCTGGGTAGGCGAAATTTACCCCAGGTTGGGAACCCTTGGACTAAGGTCACTCCAGCTCCTCAATTGTGCAGATGGCTTAAGTTATAACCATATAACCATATAACAATTACAGCACGGAAACAGGCCATCTCGGCCCTACAAGTCCGTGCCGAACAACTTTTTTCCCTTAGTCCCACCTGCCTGCACTCATACCATAACCCTCCATTCCCTTCTCATCCATATGCCTATCCAATTTATTTTTAAATGATACCAACGAACCTGCCGCCACCACTTCCACTGGAAGCTCATTCCACACCGCTACCACTCTCTGAGTAAAGAAGTTCCCCCTCATGTTACCCCTAAACTTCTGTCCCTTAATTCTGAAGTCATGTCCTCTTGTTTGAATCTTCCCTATTCTCAAAGGGAAAAGCTTGATCACATCAACTCTGTCTATCCCTCTCATCATTTTAAAGACCTCTATCAAGTCCCCCCTTAACCTTTGCGCTCCAGAGAATAAAGACCTAACTTATTCAACCTTTCTCTGTAACTTAGTTGTTGAAACCCAGGCAACATTCTAGTAAATCTCCTCTGTACTCTCTCTATTTAATGCAGCAGTTGATAATAGCAGGGAACGCGCTGAGGATCTTCATATTTGGTGTTGTTTTTGTGCCTTGGCCTACTTTGCTCTCCTGTGTTCTACTCCAACCACAGTTGAGGAGGAAGATAGACCATTTGGCACCTGACTTCCCCAACCTGCCATGCAGAGGAGTATGAACATTGGGACGACACAGTGGCCTGGTTTAAGGACTGCTGCCTCGTGGCTTCCAACAATCTGGTGCCATCTGTGGAGTTTGCACGTTTTCCCTTTGACCATGTGCATTTCTTCTTTGGTGCTCTGATTATCTTCCACATCCCGATACATGCGTGTTGTAGATGAGGTGGCCACCGTAAACTACCCCAAGTATGTAGGTAATTGTCAGAACTAGGGCATCGACGGGGGAGGATGGTTGCAAATTTGGATTTGTAACATAACATAGAAATATAGAAAATAGGTGCAGGAGTAGGCCATTCGGCCCTTCGAGCCTGCACCGCCATTCAATATGATCATGGCTGATCATCCAACTCAGTATCCTGTACCTGACTTCTCTCCATACCCCCTGATCCCTTTAGCCACAAGGGCCACCTCTAACTCCCTCTTAAATATAGCCAATGAACTGGCCTCAACTACATTCTGAGGCAGAGAATTCCAGAGATTCACCACTCTGTGTAAAAAATGTTTTTCTCATCTCAGTCCTAAAAGATTTCCCCTCCATTGAGGATCAATGGGGATCCTGTGGATAGGGTGAACTGTTTTAAATATCTGGGAGTCCACATCTCCGAGGATATGACATGGGCATCACACGCCTCAGCACTCGTGAGTAAGGCAAGGCAGCGCCTTTAGCACCTCAGGCAATTGAGGAAATTCAGTGTCTCCGAGGATCCTCCAGTGCTTCTACGCAGCGGCGGTGGAAAGCATCTTGTCCGGGAACATTACCATCTGGTTTGGGAATTGCTCTGCCCAGGACAAGAAGGCTCTGCAGAGAGTAGTGCGTTCGGCCGAACGCACTATGGGAACTTCACTTGCCCCCCTGCAGGAACTATACATCAGGAGGTGCAACTCCAGAGCCAACAATATCATGAGAGACCCCTTCCACCCCTGCAACGGACTGTTCCAGCTGCTACGGTCAGGCAAACGCCTCCGTTGCCATGCGGTGAGAACGGAGAGGTTGAGAAGGAGTTTCTTCCCAGAGGCCATTCGGACTGTAAACGCCTATCTCACCAGGGACTAACTCTACTGAACGTTTTTCCTTCCATTATTTATTATGTAAAAGAATATGTGTGTTATGATTGTGTTTATAGTTGTTTGGTTGTTTGGTTGTTTGTCTTTTGCACAAAAGTCCGCGAGCATTGCCACTTTCATTTCACTGCACATCTCCTATGTGTATGTGACAAATAAACTTGACTTGACTTTATCCTTAAACTGTGACCCCTTGTCCTGGACTTCCCCAACATCGGGAACAATCTTCCTGCATCTAGCCTGTCCAACCCCTTAAGAATTTTGTAAGTTTCTATAAGATCCCCCCTCAATCTTCTAAATTCTAGCGAGTAGGATTAGTATAAACTTGGTGGGCCACATGGATGTGCAGGGAACGGAGAACTATGGATCATGTGCAGGCAGAAGAGATTAGTGTTCGGCACAAACATTGTGGGCTGAAGGGCCTGCTCCTGTGCTGTACGTTCTATGTTCTATGCTCAATGTTCTTTGATCTACGACTGCTCATTTGTTACTCATATCCAAGGTTTAATTCTAACAATATTTATTTAGCTGTTTTCTCCTGAGTTCTGTGTGTTGTGTTCCTGCAAAAGAAAGCACAATTGATTTACTCTCAAATACTGCGATTTTGATTGTGAAATAGAGATGAGGAGATATTGAATCTGCAAAAGGCTCCCCACTTCACATTTTAGATGGGATTAGATTTAACTCTATACATAACCATGTATAATATCATACTAGAAAATAGATGCAAAACCTAACCAAAATTATAAATATTTTTTAAAGTTACAATGAGGAACTTCAGATGCTGGTTTCCAAAAAAAGGCGTAAAGTGCTGGAGTAACTCAGCAGGCCAGGCAACATCTCAGGAGAATATGGATAGGTAACGTTTCGAGCCGGGTCTGAAGATGGGTCCCTACCTGAAACGTCAACTATCCATGTTCCCCAGAGATGCTACCTGATCTGCTGAGTTCCTCCAGCACTTCATGCTTTTCAAAGTTTCCAATCTTCATTTGAAATATGTTTTCATCAAGGACATTAATGATGATGCCGTAGAACAAAATGTCTTCTCAAATTACCTTTATAGAAACATAGAAACATAGAAACATAGAAAATAGGTGCAGGAGTAGGCCATTCGGCCCTTCGAGCCTGCACCGCCATTCAATATGATCATGGCTGATCATGCAACTCAGTATCCTGTACCTGCCTTCTCTCCATACCCCCTGATCCCTTTAGCCACAAGGGCCACATCTAACTCCCTCTTAAATATAGCCAATGAACTGGCCTCAACTACCTTCTGTGGCAGAGAGTTCCAGAGATTCACCACTCTCTGTGTGAAAAATGTTTTTCTCATCTCGGTCCTAAAGGATTTCCCCTTTATCCTTAAACTGTGACCCCTTGTCCTGGACTTCCCAAACATCTGGAACAATCTTCCTGCATCTAGCCTGTCCAACCCCCTAAGAATTTTGTAAGCTTCTATAAGATCCCCCCTCAATCTTCTAAATTCTAGCGAGTACAAGCCGAGTCTATCCAGTCTTTCTTCATATGAAAGTCCTGACATCCCAGGAATCAGTCTAGTGAACCTTCTCTGTACTCCCTCTATGGCAAGAATGTCTTTCCTCAGATTTGGAGACCAAAACTGTACACAATACTCCAGGTACCAAGACCCTGTACAACTGCAGTAGAACCTCCCTGCTCCTATACTCAAATACTTATGGTTTCAAAAGATTAAGTATAGTCAGGCAAAGCATTACTAGTTTGGGCAAGATGGACACAAAATGCTGGAGTAACTCAGCGGGACAGGCAGCGTCTCTGGGGAGAAGGAATGGGTGACGTTTCAGTTCGAGACCACTGACACTGCCATATTGCCATAGCAACAGTACTAGGTGACTGGATACAGAACATAATCTTTGTCTGGTCTAACATTCCCAGGTTAGGATAGTGATCTTTATTTGCAAAAGAAAGCTCCGCTCACTCTTCCATCAGGAAATTCCATATTATTCCTCGCAGCGATTAAGTTCACAGGATATTTTGGAGATGCAAGAAACTGCAGATGCTGGAAACGTGAGCAAAAAAGACAAAGCGCTGGAGGAATTCATCGGGTCAATGACACTTTATTGTCACATGTAAAGGGCCTGTCCCATGAGCATGCGACTGCATGCGGCAAGCACGACCAAACCGGAAGCGGGGGCTGTGCGGAGGTCGAGTGATCCCATACGAGTTGACGTGAAGTTCGCGCTAGGCATACGCCATCAAGACGCTGCGTACGCTGTCGAGATGGTGCACATGCCCGTCGAGGTGGTGCGTACGGCGTCATGCGGCGCGGAATTTTTGGACAGTGTCAGTTTTTCGGAGCCCCTCGCGATGTCGGGACCAGCCCCGCACAACTCTATACGGCTCCTGCGATTGAAGTGGGATCGGCCCCGCAAGGCCTTACGGCTCAAGCGATCACGTTAGGTTGCGCTTACCGCATGCAGTTGCATGCTCGTGGGACAGGCCCTTAACTCGGTACAATGAAATTCTTTGTTTTTGCATACAATCTGAAGAAGGGCCTCGACCCGAAACGTCACCTTTTCACCAGGGATGCTGCCTGGCCCGTTGAGATACTCCAGCTTTATGTCTCTGTCCGGTAAAATCATACAGCAGACTTCACCTAGGCAGAGCATAGAGTCGCTATGTTTCTGGCACCGACAAAGTGAACCAGTCCTGTTGCTGCATGTGGCCTCAGTGACCCTCTCAGTGTCTCCCGATCCTCTTTGGTTAGGCAGCATCTATAGAGGGAAAAGCCAGAAGACGTGACGGGTTGGGACCCTTCATCCCCCCCCCCCCTCCCGTATCCAGCTTTCTCCCCCCTTCTCCACTCAGTCTGAAGAAGGGTCTCGACCTGAAACTCCATCTGTCCATTCCCTCCACAGATGTTGCCTGACCCGCCGACTCCCTCCAGCACTTTGTTTTTCTTTTGCACACGAGAAAGCACTGTGCACCACCCATCAGACATCGGAAAGATGAGGTCCATGTGTGATAAGTGAAACAAGATCATCTTGGCTCGGACTCACAGAACTAGTTTCCAAGAGCAGTTTTACAGTCAGCAAAGGGAACTTTCATCCGCTCACTTTGGGTGTGTTGCTAACACGATTCCCGGAGCTCAGAAACTACATCTGCATAACACGAGACTGAGGAAAATAGCATGCCCCATGCTGTGCTCATTGAAATAGAAAATTACAAGAATATTTCACAAAATTTCCAGACTTTTATATCTCGGCGGTAAAACACAAGATCACTTCCACACAAAATGAGCCCCGCAGCTGTGAAGAGAAAAATCAGCCAAAAGAAATAAGCTGTGATTTTTATCTATCAATTATTAATATTACGGGCATGAACATATGAGTGCAATTTGAGTACATACAGGTTGGAGTGTGCTCCTGAGAGAATTACAGTACTTGGATCCTGAGAGCATGTTGAACATTGGATTATATTTAGACTGAGAGAGGAGTTTAGATGAAGCGATAAGCCGTGCGATCAAGGCAATAACCGATCTCTCTGATAGTCCAAGGTATAAGAAAAATGTGTAAGAAGGAACTGCAGATCCCGGTTTACGCTGATGATAGACACAAAATGTTGGAATAACTCAGCGGGACAGGCAGCATCTTTGGAGAGAAGGAATGGGGTGGCGTTTCGGGTCGAGACCCTTCTTCAGACAGACTGAAGGGTCTCGACCCGAAACGTCACCCCATTCCTTCTCTCCAGAGATGCTGTCTGTCCCGCTGAATTTTGTGTCCATCTTAGGTATAAGATAAAGTTTGACAGGTGATATGATGATGTTTCTCCCAACGGCATTCTTTTAGTCTCCCACACTCTATCATAAACCTTTTAGTCTATGCTTTAATGATTCTGCTATGATCTATGCTCTTCTGAATTCCTTTTCCACTCAAGGTCAACAACAACCTCAATTCAGGGCTATGGTGACCTCCATCTGATGCCAATATTGTCTGGATATTAGTTCTTTGCCTTGTAAACCAAATGCAGGGAAGAGAGGAAATAAGAGCCACAATAACAGCACAAGAGAACAACATCCCACTGGCCTATCTCCTGATCGCAAACCTTATGCGAGATGGGATTTAGATGGAATGTCTTCTAAACCCAGGGACATGATGAAAATGTCTCCTATAACTCAGCTTTCGTTTAGTTTAGAGATACAGCATGGAAACTGGCCCTATGGCCCACTGAGTCCATGCTGACCATCGATCCCCGCACACTAGCACTATCCTACACAATAGGGACACTTCACAATTTTTACTGAAGCCAATTTACCGACAACCCTGTGCGTCTTTGGAGTGTGGGAGGAAACCGGCGCACCTGGGGTAAACCCACACGGTCATGGGTAGAACGTGCAAACTCCGTACAGACAGCACCCATAGTCAGGATCAAACCTGGGTCCCTGGCGCTGTAAGGTAGCGCTGCGCCATCGTGCCTTCTTCTCTGGATGGCAGAGTCTCGCCTGATTTTCCTGCCAAATTCTCCTCACAAGATCCTTCCTCTATCCCTGTGACAATATCCCTGTAATTTATGCATATGAGCGGAGCTCATTCTCGCACATGCTCAGTAAATCAGTCAGTGACCTTTGACTTGGAAATAAATCATTTTCCTGTTTTTGATTCCAACACGAGTGTGTGTGCAGCCATCTTTCTCTGTACATTATATACTAGTTTACTTATTTTATAAGCAGACACATGGTGGCAGCTGTGAAAGTGAACATTTGTGAATCAAATGGACACTAAGATTTGTAAAGCTTTCAGGAATCAATGTTTCAACGCTCAGCGACCGGAATTGCTGCATGCGTGAGTGAATGCAGGTCAGAGAACACACAAAGATAAGACGCTACGTGTAAATCAGCGCTGTAGGAGTCGAAGTTTAAAACGACGTGCCGTGAGAGTCTGCTTAAAGATAAAATAAGCTAGTAAGAGTGAACGACTACGTTGATATTTCAAAATGGCGCAAACCAGTCCATCTTTCCACGTGACCCCACAACCCAATCTAAAGCTCAAAGAGAACAGGGTGGAAGAGTGGAAAATGTTTAAACAAATGTATGAAAATTATGCAGTGATAACAGAACTGGAGAAGAAGGAGAAACAGTAACAAAAAGTAGTATTCCTGCATACTGTTGGACCGGAGGGCTTGCGAATCTACAATACCCTGACGTTCGAGACGGTAGCAGATGAGACAGATGTGAAAATCATCATCGACAAGATGTCTACCATCATAGGAGAGACGAATGAAATCTATGAAAGATTTGTTTTCAATAAACGAGACCAGAAATCAGGGGAAAGCATAGAATCGTATGTTGCAGAGCTGAAGGAGCTTGTTAAAACATGCAACTTCTGTGGTTGCCTGAAAGAAAGCCTCATTCAAGATTGCATCATCATTGGTATTGCAGACCAGTCAACTAGGAAGACACTCCTTCAGAAGAGGAATCTGACACTGCAGGGGACTGTGGACATATGTAGATCCTCAGAGGTAACAGCAGCAAGAATGCAGGTCATCGGCGAAGAGCCGACAATACACAAGGTTGAACGATTCAAACCAAGGTTGATTTTCTTTCGCAGAGGAAGAATCAGGGACTAGACTAGTCAAGTGCAAGTTCTGTGCGAGGATGCACAAGCGCAGGAAGGAGGAATGCCCAGCGTATGGGAAGGACTGCAACAATGCGGATGACATATCCACTTTGCCTGCTGCTGCAAGCCGAGGAAAGAGAGCATGCAGAAACGGGTTCTGCACAAGGTCGTAGAGACATCTGACACAATGTCCATTTCCGACACAGAGTCTGTGAGTTGCATTGAGATCAATGCAGCTGGAAACAATTCCTCTTCAGGCCTATTCGCTGAGATGCAGGTCGGCACAGAAACCATCAAGTTTCAGATTGACTCGGGTGCCAGTGTTAATGTGATTCCCAAGCATCTTGTACCCAACAAAGAGGACATTAGATGAGAGAAAATCGCCTTAAAGATGTACAACAGATCCAACCTGCTGGCAGAAGGTAGGGCGAAAGTCATACTCTGGAACGAGATGAACAACAAGAAGTACCGTGTTCACTTCATAGTGGTGGAGGAAGGCTGGCTCACACCGCACCTGAGCGGCAAAGCAGCACAACAGATGAAACTCATCACGGTTCACTATGAGAACTTCAAGAGCCTGAATGCTATTAGCGAGGCTGGCTTATTACTCAAGAGATACAAAGATGTATTTGAAGACGAAAGACCTGGAAGACTGCCTGGCAAGGTCAAGTTGGTAACTAGGACGGAGGATGTGACCCCATCACAGTGTTTTGGAAAGCCGGTACCCTGTAGCCATGAAAGGAAGGTCAAGGTTGGTCTCATGAAGCTGGTCGAGCAGGACATCTTGACTAAAGTCGAAGAACCAACTGAATGGTGTAGCAGGCTGGTCATTACGGAGAAAAAGGACAGCACAGAATTGAGGTTCTGTGGAAGGAAGAGGAGGAGCCAGAGGACTGGAAGAGAGGAGGTGCCAGAGGGCTGAGGGAGAGCTCCATTCATTCATTCATTCATTCCAACTTTGGACAGTCTGCATCCCGGTGACCTGAACATTGACCTCCAATTTCCGGTAGCCCTTGCTGTCTCCTCCCCTTCTCAGCTCTCCCTCAGCCCTCTGGCTTCTCCTCTTCCTTTCTTCTTCCCACCCCCCCCACCCTGCATCAGTCTGAAGAAGGGTTTCGGCCCAAAACGTGGCCTACAAATTACGTTGTCGGCACTTGAAATATGCCCACGGTAAAAATAACGGTTGTGGGTTCACAAGGAAATGTAGAACCAAGGAACCGCACATGCTGGTTTATCAAGGAAAGGCACAAAAGCCTGGAGTAACTCAATGGGTCAGGTAGCGTCCCCGGAAAAACATGGATAGGTGACATTTCTGGTCAGGACCCTTCCTCAGACCCACCGTCTTCAGGCTTTCTTCAGACCCTTCTTCGGACATTCTTCAGAAACGAGAGAGTTGTGAATCTGTGAAATTCTCTGCTTCAGAAGGCAGTGGAGGCCAATTCTATGGATGCTTCCAAGAGAGAGTTAGTTAGAGCTCTTAAAGATAGTGGAGTCAAGGGATATGGGGAGAAGGCAGGAACGGGGTACTGATTGTGGATGATCAGCCATGATCACAGTGAATGGCGGTGCTGGCTCGAAGGGCTGAATGGCCTACTCCTGCACCTATTGTCAATTGTCTATTGAGTCACTGTATGTCATGTTGTCACTTGCGGGTGGAGCAGCAAGGCAAATTCCTTGTATGTGAATACTTGGCCAATAAACTCATTCATTCATTCATTCATTCATTCATTCATTCATTCATTCAAGAATGGTCTCGACTCAAAATATCATTTCTAACGTTCTGCAGGGATGCTGCCAAACCCGCTGCATTACTCCGGCATTTTGTGCAGTTCCCTGAGATCACTGTAAATTTGGCTTCAGATTTTCTTAAATCTCCATAGATGTTGCCTCACCCGCTGAGTTACTCCAGAATGTTGTGTCTACCTTCGATTGTATCCAGCATCTGCAGTTCTTTCTCATGCACTTTGATCATATTCCCTGTAGGTGGCAGCAATGATCAAAGCTACATCTCAGCCCCCCTGGGAGATTCTTACTGCCTCAGCCTCAACCTTTGGAATTCTTATCCCTAAATGTTTTACTTTCCATCCTGCCTAATGAAAATTATTCACAATCTATGCTTATCTCACCATGCTTCAAGCGCCTTTGTATGTTTAGTGCGCTGAGCCCGCCTCATTCACAAAGGTATCAGTGTCAGTGATAAAAGAGGAAACAGGTTACAGCAGTAATTTAACCAGCGCCACACTGTTATCACTCTCCCACAACCTCTCTGATGGCATAGAATGAAACCGGCTCCTTTGAGCGCACTTCTATGGCAACGTGCAACAACAGACCACTGTCAAAGGATTCCTTCTTCTGAATTTAAAGTAAGATTTGGTTTGTCCTCATTTCATCTTACCATACTTTGAAATATTGTGTAAAAGTGTCAGGAAGTCATTTCTTGACTTCTTCGATTTCTCTAATTTCAAGTAACTGCTGCATTCCTCCCTCCTCCCCTTCCCCCTCTCCCCTCCCCCACCTTAGGTGTCCTACTAGTTCCACTGTTCGCATCCTTGAATCCCCGAAGTTAGCACAACTGCCACAGCCAACAATGGGCCATTATGGATCCACCCATCCGGAGGCCCTGGTTTGTCCTGGCCCATTTCTCACCTCCCGTCCCAATCTGCCCGAAATGTCACCTGTTCCTTTTCTCCAGAGTTGCTGCCTGACCGTCTGAGTTACTCCAGAATTTTGTGTCTATGTCAGGAAGTCATGTGCCTTCTAAAACTTTTATTGGGGCACATTGCATTTTAGTTGGTCAAAACAGGGCAGGACCTTGACTGTGAATGGTAAAGGCCTGGGGTGTGTTGTAGAGCAGGGGGATCTAGGAGTAAAGGTACTTAATTCCCTGAAAGTCTGTGGTACATTAGCCTTCACCAGTCAGGCTACTGAGTATAAACGTTGAGACGTCATGCTACAGTTGTACAAGACGTTGCTGAGGTCGCATTTGGAGTATTGTGTGTAGGAAGGGAATACAGATGCTGGTTTACACTGAGGATAGACATAAAATGCTGGTGTAACTCGGCGGGACAGGCAGCATCTCTGGAGAGAAGAAATGGGCGACGTTTTGGGTTGAGACTCTTCTTCAGACGTGTTCAGTTTTGATGACTCTGCTTTAAGAAAGATGCCATTAAGCTGGAGAGAATACAGAAAAGATTTCTGAGGATATCGTCAGGAGTTGAGATCTGAACTGTAAGGAGGGATTGAGCAGGCTCAGGCATTAGTCCTTGCAGCACAAAAGAGCTGAGGAGTGATCTTATAGATGTGTACAAAACCGTGAGGGAAGTAGATAGGGTGAGTGCATTGTCTTTAACCCAGAATAAGAGGATCAAGGACCAGAGGACATAGGTTTAATGTGAGAGATGAAACATTTAACAGGAACCTGAGGGGCAACTTTTGCACCCAGAAGGTGGTGAATGAGCTGCCAGATGAGGTAGTTGAGGCAGGTACTATAAAGGCATTTATAAGACACTTAGACAGGTGTACAAGATGTTGGTGTGGCCACATTTGGAGTCTTGTTTAAGAAAGAACTGCAGATGCTGGATAAATCGAAGGTAGACAAAAATGCTAAAGAAACTCAGCGGGTGAGGCAGCATCAATGGAGCGAAGGAATAGGTGATGTTTCGGGTCAAGACCCTTCTTCAGACTGATGTGGGGGTGGGGAGGCTGGGAAGAAGAAAGGAACAGGCGGAGACACTAGGCTGTGGGAGAGCTGGGAAGGGGAGGGGATGGAGGGAGAAAGCAAGGACTACCTGAAATTGGAGAAGTCAATGTTCATACCGCTGGGGTGTCCAAGCAAAATATGAGGTGCTGCTCCTCCTATTTGGGTGGGCCTCACTCTGGCCATGGAGGAGGCCTAGGACAGTTTCGGAATGGGAGGGGCAGTTGAAGTACTGAGCCACCGGGAGATCAGGTTAATGCGAACCAAGCGGAGGTGTTGGGCGAAGCGATCGCCAAGCCTGCGCTTGGTCTCACCAATGTAGAGTAGTTGACACCTAGAACAGCGGATGCAATAGATGATGTTGGAGGAGGTGCAGGTTAATCCATGCTTCACCTGGAAAGACTGCTTGGGTCCTTGGATGGAGTCGAGGGGGGAGGTAAAGCGACAAGTGTAGCATTTCCTGTGGGTGCAAGAGGAGGGGGTGGTTTGGGTGGGAAGGTACCCACGACTACATCCGACTACCCTCACGGCCTACTACGGTCTGCCCACAAACTAACTACGAGTAAAATGTTGCAATTGTTTTCATCCCGACTATTTATTTTACTCGTGGACATTTTTCATCGGGCTGTAAAAAAATGTCCCAACTTACCTGATGCCCCGAGTACCTACGGCAAGCATAACGAGCCGCTACGATATATCTACGAACTCCTACGGACTAGTTACGAACATTCTGTGAGTTTGAATCAGGGAAAAACTCGGGAGAATTTGTGAATTACCTCGTGAAAGTGGGACAGGCCCTTAACTGTGCTGTAAGATGGAAGCCGTTTAGATGGAATGAGGATGAGGATATATGAGGATGTTGCCAGGACTCGAGAGCTGAGCAGAGCTGAGCTGAGAGTGAGACCACACCTGGAGTATTGCGTACAGTTTTGGTCTCCTAATCTGAGGAAAGACATTCTTGCCATAGAGGGAGTACAGAGAAGGTTCACCAGACTGATTGCTGGGATGTCAGGACTTTCAGATGAAGAAAGACTGGATAGACTCGACTTGTACTCGCTAGAATTTAGAAGATTGAGGGGGGATCCAGAACAAGGGATTGAGGGGGGATCCAGAACAAGGGGTCACAGTTTAAGGATAAAGGGTAAATCTTTTAGGACGGTAAATCTTTTAGATGAGGAAAACATTTTTCACACAGAGAGTGGTGAATCTCTGGAATTCTCTGCCACAGAAGGTAGTTGAGGCCAGTTCGTTGGCTATATTTAAGAGGGAGTTAGATGTGGCCCTTGTGGCTAAAGGGATCAGGGGGTATGGAGAGAAGGCAGGTACAGGATACTGAGTTGGATGATCAGCCATGATCATATTGAATGGCGGTGCAGGCTCGAAGGGCCGAATGGCCTACTCCTGCACCTATTTTCTATGTTTCTATGATCTTATAGAAACTTACAAAATTCTTAAGGGGTTGGACAGGCTAGATGCAGGAAGATTGTTCCTGATGTTGGGGAAGTCCAGAACAAGGGGTCACAGTTTAAGGATAAGGGGGAAATCTTTTAGGACCGAGATGAGGAAAAAATATTTCACACAGAGAGTGGTGAATCTGTGGAATTCTCTGCCACAGAAGGTAGTTGAGGCCAGTTCGTTGGCTATATTTAAGAGGGAGTTAGATGTGGCTAAAGGGATCAGGGGGTATGGAGAGAAGGCAGGTACAGGATACTAAGTTGGATGATCAGCCATGATCATATTGAATGGCGGTGCAGGCTCGAAGGGCCGAATGGCCTACTCCTGCACCTATTTTCTATGTTTCTATGTTTCTATAGGGAAAGATTGGGCAGGCTAAAACATTATCCCTTGGAGCACAAAAGGACTGAATTGGCTTTCATCGTTATCTGGTGGAAATGGGAGACATAAACCCACTGATTGCATCAAGTTAATTGGTTAGCCATCAACTGTATCTAAAATAATCCATACTTTCAGTTGTAGCATTTTCAATTCTAAGTACGTAAAGCTGTCACTAACATGGATGGATATTTTGTAGAAACATTACAATGCCACACAGGAGCGCATGTATTTGTATATATTAAATTTGATTTAAAAAGCCTGAGGTTTGAATAAGAGCTCACCATAGAGGGAGAGGTTGTGATCATATATTATTGATCGCAGCACAGAGTACACTAAACCTGCCTTATCCTGAGTCTGTTCCACTGAGTCTGGGTATGTTGGATTAACTCATTATCCAATATAACTGGATTTCCTCCAAATGCATTATTAAAATAGTTAAAATCACCCTCACTGTGACGAACCTCTCAAACGGACTTCAGTCTGTTGCCTTTCTAATTAAATACATGCACTTTACTCTTTCCTCTGTGTTTCTGAATAGCTTGTCCAAATAGACATAGAATGCTGCATGCAGACAGTAAAAAGTTTGCTACATGGCAGCGGAATCCTGCATTTTGACCCCTCTGTGCTGAACATGTCCTTAGATTCGGAATAGTTTGACTTATTTCACAGGATAAAATCTTGAGCTTTATTGATCCTGTATTTCTGCACTGAAATGGGACAGCCAATTTGTACGACGAAAATCTCAGTGTAGAAGGGGAGACCCTTCCGTCATTCTGGAGTCAAATGTTCCAACCCCATCTCCAAGGTATTTTTCGCTTCATGCATCTACTGTATAATGCTCTAATTTATGTGTCTACCTCTTATCATCATGAATGAATTGCTTATACTGTAGTAAAGTTAGTCATATTTCTAATAGCTGAATAGTGTAAAAAATGATTTCTGAAAGGGAATGAGGGTTAGAAGAGTGTGTGATAAATGAGACTGGTGATGTGTGGCACAGTCTAGTTTAGTTTAGTGTAGTCTAGAGATACAGTGCAGAAGCAGGGCCTTCGGCCGATCGAGTTCGCACCGACCAGTGATCCCCGCACTTTAACACTACCCTGCACACACTAGGGATATTTGTTTTCACATTTACATCAAGCCAATTAACTTACAAACCTGTTTGTCTTTGGAGTGTGGGAGGAAACCGAAGATCTCGGAGGAAACCCACGCAGGTCACAGGGAGAACGTGCAAACTCCGTACAGACAAGCACCCGTAGTCAGGATCGAACCCGGGTCTCTGGCGCTGTAAGGCCTACTGCTTGTGTAGTTTACACCCCAGCGGTATGAACATTGACTTCTCCAATTTCAGGTAGTCCCTGCTTTCTCCCTCCTTCCCCTCCCCTTCCCAGCTCTCCCACTGCCCACTGTCTCCACCTCTTCCTTTCTTCTTCCCCCCCCCCCTCACCCCCACATCAGTCTGAAGAAGGGTCTCGACCCGAAACGTCACTGACCCTTCGCTCCATAGATGCTGCCTCACCCGCTGAGCTTCTCCAGCATTTTTGTATAACCAATGATTTATTGAAGAAATGTTGTGTTTGGCTAACTAGAGTAAGAGCTTTTTTGGAGGTTACGGGGAGGGTGAAGGTCATTCTTGTTATATTGTACATATGGACTTTAAAAATATATTTGATAAATACCATGCACAAAGCTTGCTATCAGATTTGAAACCCATGGGATGAAAGAGGCAGTGACAGCAAGGATGCAAAATTGTCTGAGAAATGGAAAGAGTTTTAGTGTTCTTATTTTCAGAGAGTTGTGCTTGCTGGAAGTCAGATGTTGTTATCGACATACATTAATGATTTGGACGGCGTACGGGCATAATTTGAAGAATCGCAGAATATATTAAACTTGTATGAGTAGCAAAGAGGAAGAGAGATAATAACAGACAATAAAAAGAGAGGCTGGTGAAATGTGCAGGCATATTGGAAACAAAATTGAACACAAAAATTTGTGAGGTGATACATTTGGTGGGAAAAATGGGAGACGATTATAGTTAAATGAACCAGTTTTAATGGGATACAAATAGAAGGAGACCTGTTGTGTTTGAACTCAAATATTTGTTTGTATAAATGGAGTGGTACGATGCCGCAGCGATAGAGTTGCTGCCTTCCAACCGCAGGGACCCGGGTTCGATATTGACTACGGGTGCTGTCTGTATGGAGTCTGTATGTTCTCCCCGTGAGCTGCGTGGGTTTTCTCTGGGAGCTCCGGTTTCCTCCCACACTCCAAAGGCGTACAGGTTTGTACGATAATTGGCTTGGTAAAATTGTCCCTAGTGTGTCGGGTAGTATTAGTGTGTGGGGATCACTGGTCGGCGCAGAGTCGGTGGGCCGAAGGGCCTGTTTCCTCGCTGTATCTGGTCGGAGGGGTTGCCTTCCTCCGAGCAGCGTCCTCGACCTGTCCTCGCGGCCTACCAGCGGGTCCTGGAGCGACGTTTCCCTGAGGGGACCTGGCCAGAACATCGGCGTTGGCGGCGGCGCAGAACATCGGCGTTGGCGGCGGCGCAGAACATCGGCTTTGGCGGCGGCGCAGCGCTGGAGCGCTGTCGTGGAGCGGGCGATGCCTTTCCTGGGTCGCCGCGCCGGGACTCCAGTATGCTTGGTACCGCCGAGGAAAACATCGTGGAGCCGCGGTTCTGCGGAGTGGCCAGCTGCGACGTTGAACTTACATCTCGCCGAGATCACCAGTGTGCGGAGCTCCGTCTGGCGTGGTCTGTTGGCTTGGAAGCCGCAGGCTCCGGTGGGAAGGCGGCCATTCCTGGCACCCCAAGCCGCTGGGGGTTCTCCCGACGCCGGAGTACCATCACACGGCGAGAACATCGGGCGCCGTGGCGGCGACTGTGGAGGCCTCAATAGGCCCGACTTTGGGTGGACAAGAGAATGGGGACTGGACTTTGTGCCTTCCCCCACAGTGGGAATCACTGTGGGGGGATGTTTTTATGTTTTGGTGTTGAATTTCTTCATGAATACTGTGTTGTATTTTTATTAGTGTGCTGCAAGGACATCAGAATTTCCCCTGAATAAGGGGATTAATAAAGTCTATCAATCAATCAATCAATCAATCAATCAATCAATCAATCAATCAATCAATCAATCAATCAATCAATCAATCAATCAATCAATATCTCACAACTAAAGAAATATAATTTTTTTTAAACCGTCTGTAAAGCATAAAGGATGTTGAGCTTTATAAATAGAAACATGGAGTGCTAAATCTGGGGAGTTATGTTGAACTGACATAGAACATTAATTTTGTCTCTGTTGGAGTATTGGATTCAGTCCTTGGGTACTTACTATACTTTAGGAAAGACTTAAATGATTTGGAGAGAGTGCAGTGAGATTTGCAAGAATATTTGCAGGATGAAAGGATTAAAATCTCACGGATAGATTATAAAAGCTAGAATGATAATAGAAAAGGTTATAACTGATCAGGCAGCGTCTGGGGAGGGAGACCTTTCACCAGAGCTATAAGAGGTTTTGTTCTTCTCCCTCGAGCAGAAAAGTCATAGAGATTTGCTGGATGTATTTTAAATCCTTTGAGTTAAGATGTAGTCATTTGAGTGCCGTTTCTAATAGATTATGACTGGAGGGCATTGGTTTAATGCTTTGCCAGAAGAACCAGATGTGACACAAGGAAATATTTTTCAATGCAAGGAATTGGAATGGGTTGGATGGGTTAGTGAAAGACACAGATTCAACTTTCAAAAGTGACTTAGATGAATATTCATAGGAACAAAATTCCTGGGAAAAGGTGAGGTGTGAGGTTAACTGGATTTCTCTTCCCAATCAGATGCATGGCTCCATCCATGGCCTATTGATCTATATTCCATCCCTACCCTGAATCAGCATCGGCTCGAGTGGAGTAAAGGAAAGGCAAAAGCAATAATGATTATCAAATACCTGCAGGACATGTTTCAGCATGGTATGTGGCCAGCAACTCAACTCAGGATCAGGTACTTCACCTTGCTTCAGGTACTTCACCATGCACTTCACCTTGCCTTAGCTTATTTGTGACTGAAACCCACATCCATTTCATCTTTTGACTGGCCTAATTTCCAACATTTAAAGTTTGAGCTGGTTTATAAGTCATAGGAGCTGACTTAGGCCATTTGGCCCATCGGGTCTACTCCGCCATTCAATCATGGCCGATCTATCTTTCCCTCTCATCCCTATTCACCTGCCTTCTTCCCATAACCCTTGACACCTTATGGGCCTGTCCCACTTAGGTGATTTTTCAGGCATCTGCCGGTGACTGTCAAGTTGCCGGCAATAGCCTGGAACGGCGACTGTCACGGTGCAAAGCCAAGGTGATACAGACGCACACCGCGATGAACAGTAAAGTTGGCGCTGTAATTAAGACGGCTAAACCACAGTGTACGGTAAGTCCTTTAAAAGAGGGAGGGGGTGTGTGGTGGAGAAGGGGTGGAGATAAATGTTAAGAAGCCAGACAACATTTAAGAAGGCAGAGATTCACGGCTGTGAAGCTTGACGGACATTTAACATTACCGGTCGGTTATCCTTGGTTCTGAAAACTACTGCTTACGTTTTTTTCCCCCAATGAGCCAATGAAATTCAGCGGTCATCACCGGTTACGACCTACAAGAACCTAAGAGAACCTTCGACTACTAGGACCTCCTGGCGACCCACCTAAGACACGAGAATTCTCGCTACTCTCCATGGCGGCTTCATTCTAGTCGCCGCTAATTTTTCAACATGTTGAAAAATTCTTGGCAACCATAATGAGGCCGCAACTAGTTCCCAGAATGTGGAAACTCCTTACGGCCATGAAGGCCACTCCCCGGCAACCACCCGCGAACATGTGGCGACCGCATAGTCTCCTGCAGTCGCCTAAAAAGTCGCCCAAGTGGGACAGGCCCATTGCTAATCAAGAATTTGTCAATCTCAGCCTTGAAAACACCCAATGACTTGGCCTCCACTGCCGTCTGTGGCAATGAATTCCACAGGTTCACCACACACTGGCTAAAGAAATTACTCCTCATGTACATTCTAAACATGTCCTTTTATTCGGAGGCAATACCCTTTGGTGCTGGACTCTCCCACTAGTGGAAACATCCTCACTGCATCCTCTCTATCCAGGCCTTTCACTATTCGGTAAGTTTCAATGAGGCCCCTCCTCATCCTTCTAAACTCCATCTACTGATCATAATATGAATGTTTACTTCATGTCCCATTCACTCATTACTCAGTTGTTCTCTGATCAGAATGGGCTTATGATCTGGAAATGCTTCTGTATTATGGTTTCCCATCAATTGTTTTCAAATCTCTCCTTTAAGGTTTTCCTACCTCTGTAATTTACTCCAGCTCTGCAACTCTTAAAGATGCCTTTGCGGCAGATGTTTCCGGAGGTGCCGCTGAGAAGCCGAGGCCAGGGCATCGGGGGCTAGAGCCTGTGGCCAATAGAAACATAGAAAATAGGTGCAGGAGTAGGCCATTCGGCTCTTCGAGCCTGCACCGCCATTCAATATGATCATGGCTGATCATCCAACTCAGTATCCTGTACCTGCCTTCTCTCCATACCCCCTGATCCCTTTAGCCACAAGGGCCACATCTAACTCCCTCTTAAATATAGCCAATGAACTGGCTTCAACTACCTTCTGTGGCAGCGAATTCCACAGATTCACCACTCTCTGGGTAAAAAATGATTTTTTTCATCTCGGTCCTAAAATACTTCCCCCTTATCCTTAAACTGTGACCCCTTGTTCTGGACTTCCCCAACATCGGGAATAATCTTCCTGCATCTAGCCTGTCCAACCCCTTAAGAATTTTGTAAGTTTCTATAAGATGGCCCAGGGTCTGCGGAACCAGTGGCTGGGGCCTGGGTCGGGACCACGGAGGAGTCTGGAGAGGACCTGGCAGAGATAGTGGAGAGGCCGGTGCGGCATTTGGAGATGGCGCCGGCTGAAGGACGAGGACAGGGACCACGTGGAAGAGAGGACGCCGCTGCCGAGGGAAGTATCAAAGGAGGACGTGGCGTGGGGGAACTGCCGTGAGGGAGGGAGAAGAACAATGGAGGACTCGGCATGGGGGGCCGTTGTAGGGGAGGGAGAAACAAAGGGGGACCTGGTGGGGTGGGGGGGGGGGAAGGGGGGGTGGAGAATTTGTAACTTTGTAAGTGCCCTTAATGGGCGACCATTTGCATACCTTGGGCAAGCAAGCAAAGTATTCAACTGTGACCTGTCACATTCAATTCAATTCAATTCAAAGATCTTTGGATCCCCAATTCAAGTATCTTTTGTCTCCACTGTTGCAATCTCTCTGTCGTTTGTGGCAACGCCTTTGATTGTCTGAATTTAAACTCTGGATTTCCATCAAAACTTCTCCAGCTATGCCTTCTCCCTTATTTAATAACTATCTTTGAAACCTACCTCGTTGATCAAAGCTTTTGGACATCTATCCTACGATAATGTTAAGTGATTGATGTTAAATGTTGTTTGATAATCATTAAGAATTTTATTATGTGTCAGGCATTTTATAAATGTAAGCTGCTTGGTTATTGCTGGGGGAGTTGGTGCAGATTCGAGACTCATGAGTGGTAATTATAAAAATAAGAAAGGGAATATTAATAGGGTAGAACAGCGTTCCATAAAATATCTTTGAAACCAACATGGGACTAAGTTATTAGATATTGTCATCAGGGGTTGCATTGCTAATGAAGCATAACAGGGGTTAATTAAGGTCATAGTATTTGTCCTACCTGACCCCCCCCAATAACTGTAAAACCAAGACATGTGAACAAATTCAGAGCATAATAGACCACCCACTGACTCACTTTGTTCTTTGTATAATTTGTATTTACATCAATATGTGTTTACATTTTCTGTGGGCTTCCCTCTCTGAAGAGCTCTTTGCTGAAAATATAACAATAACAGATAATACTGTGAGAGAACAGTGCTGTGGTCTGTGTCCCTAATATTATTTTATAAATAGTGGTAAAGGGGCTGTCCCACTGTACGAGCTAATTCAAGAGCTCTCCCGAGTTAAATAAAAAAACCCGTGGTAAGCACGTAGAATGTACGTAGCGGGTACGTCGGAGCTCGGGACGTCTCTTAGCGGCTCGTAACGCTAACGGCAGGTACTCGGGAAACGCGGTAATCTCGGGAAGACTCGTGAAGATTTTTCGACATGTTGAAACATGTTGAAACATGTTGAAAAATGTCCACGAGAGCCCCGAGTACATACGAGCAGCTATTACCGTAATTCTCCGAGTTCGAATCAGGGGAAACACGGGAGAACTCTTGAATTAGCTCGTACAGTGGGACAACCCCATTAGGCTTTGCATTAATCTCAAGGATTACTTCAGACCCATTCATTTAGAGTCAAAGAGTTATACAGTGTGGAAACAGGCACTACAGCCCAACCTTCCTACACTGACCAACATGTCCCATCTACATTAGTCCCACTTGCCTGTTTGGCCCATGCCCCTCGAAATCTGACCTATCCATGTACCTGCTACTAAAGCATTGCGATGGTCCCTGCCGCAACTACTTCCTCTATATATGGGGAGAAAAGATGAAATACGAAGGTAAGCTAGCCAATAATATAAAAGAGGATAGCAAGAGTTTCTTCAGTTATATAAAGAGCATGAAAGAGGCAAGAGTGGACGTTGGACCGCTGAAGAATGTTGCAGGAGAAGTGATAATGAGGAATAATGAAATGGCAGAGGAGTTGAATAACTTTTTTGCATCAGTCTTCACAGTGGAAGACTAGCAATGTGCCTGAAATTCAGGAGAGTCAGGGGGTGGAAGTTAGTGGAGTGGCTATTACTAGGGAGAAGGTGCTTGGGAAGCTGAAAGGGCTGAAGATGGATAAGTCACCTGGGCCAGATGGACTGCACCCTAGGGTTCTGAAAGAGGTGGCCTTAGAGATTGTGGAGGCATTGATAGAGATATTTCAGGAATCACTAGAGCCAGGAGTGATCCCAGAATGTAGGAAAATTGCCAATATTACCCTGTGGCACAAAAAGGGAGCAAGGCAAAATAGTGGGAACTATAGGCCGGTTAGTTTGAGTTCGGTGGTTAGTAAGATTTTAGAGTCCATTATAAAGGATGAGGTTACGGAGTACTAAGAAGTTCATGATAAAATAGAACAGAATAGAATGCCTTTTATTGTCATTCAAACAAACAAAGGTTTGAAAGAAATTTCGTTCCCTGCAGTCATAACAGCAAAAACAAAAAAACAGACAGTTTCACACAAACATCCATCACAGTGAATCTCCAAACACCTCCTCACTGTGATGGAAGGCAAAAGTCTTATCTCTTCCCTGTTCTTCTCCCGCGGCCAGGCAGTCAAACTGCTGCGTCGAGGTGATTGAGGCTCTTGATATTAAACTCCCAGCGGGCGATGGTAAGTCCCGCGGCCGATTAAGCCGCGCGGGGCGATGAAAAGCCCTGCGACGGGCGAATTCAAACACCGCGATTCGGGGCGGGTGAAGTTGCCGTTACGGGAGCCTCCCGAAAATCGGTCTCCTACCAAGGACCTGCGAGCTCCCGATGTTAACGTCCACAGGGCCTGCGGCCGAAGCCTCCGAAGCTCTGAAGTCGGGTCGCAGCCACAGCGCCACCACAGCCTCCGAAGTCAGCCAGCTCCGTGATGGTAAGTCCACAGGCTCTGCAACCGGAGCCATCAGATTGATTCCAGTTGGAGGCCACCAGCTCCACGATGTTAGGCCCCAGCAAAACGGAGACACGACAAGGAAAAGGTCGTGTCCCCGTTCAAGGAAGAGATTTAAAAAGTTTCCCCCACACCCCACATATACACAACTAAAAATAAACCAAAAACATACCCCTAACAAGACAAAAAAAAGACAACATGAAAAAAGACAAACGGACTGCAGGCGAGCCGCAGCTGCTTAGGCAGCGCCGCCACTTCCGGTAAATAGGCCAAAGTCAGCAGGGCTTTGTGAAGGGAGGTCTTGCTTGACAAATTTGTTGGCATTCTTTGAAGAAATAAATAACAGGACAGACAAAGGAGAGTAGATGTTGTTTGTTTAGATTTTCAGCAAGCCTTTGATAAGGTGCCACACTGCTAAGGAAGATGCGAGCCCACAGTATCAAAGGGCAGAGACTAGCATGGGTAGCAGGTTGGCTGGATGGCAGAACACAAAGAGTGGCAATAAAGGGGGCTTTTTCTGGTTGGCTGCCAGTGACTAGTGGAGTTCCGCAAGGGTCGGTGCTGGGGCCGCTACTCTTCACGTTGTATATTAATGATTTGGACGAGGGGATTGAAGGCTTTGTGGCAAAGTTTGCGGATGATACGAAAATAGGTGGAGGGTAAGGTAGTGTAGAGAAAGCAGGGACTCTGCAGAAGGACTTGGACAGGCTGGGAGAGTGGGCAGAGGTGGCAGATGGAATATAGTGCACCAAAGTGTGGAGTTACGCATTTTAGTAGTAGGAATAAAGGCGTAGACTCTTTTTTAAATGGGGTGAGAATCCAGAAATCGGAGGTGCAGAGGGAGTGCTGGTGCAGGATTCTCAAAATGTTAATCTGCAAGTTGGATCAGTAATAAAGAAAGCAAACTCAATGCTCGCATTTATTTCAAGAGGGCTTGTATACAAAATAGTGGCTCTATAAGGCGCCGCTAAGACCGCATTTGGAATATTGTGAACAATTTTGGACACCGTATCTAAGGAAGGATGTGCTGGCTCAGGAGAAGGTCCAGAGGAGGTTTATAAGAATGATCCTAGGAATGAGTGGGTTAACCTATGATGAGCGTTTGTCGGCACTGGGCCTGTACTCACTGGAGTTTAGAAGAATGAGGGGGGACCTCATTGGAACATACAGAACAGCTTGGATAGAGTGGATGTGGAGAGGAAGTTGCCACTAGTGGGAGAGTCTAGGAATAGAGTTCATAGTCTTAGAATTAAAGGACGTTCTTTTAGGAAGGAGATGAGGAGACATTTCTTTAGTCAGAGGGTGGTGAATCTGTGGAATTCTTTGCCACAGAAGGCTGTGGAGGCCAAGTCAGTGGATATTTCTAAGGCAGAGATAGATAGCTTCTTGATTAGTACAAGTGTCAGAGGTTATGGGGAGAAGGCAGGAGAATGGGGTTAGCAGGGAGAGATAAATCAGCCATGGATGAATGGCAGAGTAGACTTGATGGGCGGATTGGCCCAATTCTACTCCTATCCCTTATGACCTTATGACCTCTGGCAGCTCGTTCCATACACCCACCACCCTTTGTGTGAAGCACTTAAGACTCTTGAGCCAAAGACTGGACCGTCGACCTAGCGTGCGATTTCCTCATCTTTTCCACGTGTTTCTGTTCTGTTGAAATCTGTGCTAATTATCTCGTCTGCTGCTGTTTAATCCTCATTAACTCTCCACACCTGCTGGATATAACGCAGGGCCCCGATGCCAACAGCCCCACTGCCTCTCTGTTGACAGGTCCCAGCTTAAAACCTTCACGGGCAGGAACGCCCTCTGCCTTCCATGGTGCTCGAGCGCAAGGGCGGTGAAGACAAACGTAACACATCTCAGAAATCAGCGGCAATCCGCCGACTCAGCAAGAACGGCAAGAGTGTCTTTCCTGTCCACTAAATCGAGCCGGCGTTGTAACAGGACAACCAACAATAAATCACAGGGTGGTGTTCAAAAAAAGACAAGGGAGTGAAATTTTGCAGAGAAACCCTGCAGCAGGAAATGACTTCAAAGGGACGGAGAACAGAGTGTGATAGAACGTAATGTGAAACAGATGTGGAAAGAAGGTCAAAAGCAGGCTGTGCCATTGCATGGTCAAGTCGAGACCACAAGAGGGGAAGGAGGGAACGACCCCCCTACGTGGTCTCCTTCTCTCCCTTGTGAAATGTAGAAGTCGGCATCCAGAGAGAAAAGCCCGAGCAAGGACATCCCCCAGTGACAGAGTGTCTGAAGTCTGGTTTCTGCTGGGAGATGACCTCGGAGAGGAACGCTAAGGTTTCCTCAGAGAAAGCTACCCTGCTGCCAATAGCAACAAAGCATCAGGGGCGACCTTGTGCTGGCACCTCTGTGCAGTCCGGAAAACTCACAAAGCTGTTTCTCTTCCCAATTGCTGGAAACTTTGACTTCAAGGAATTGACAGGAGTAGATTTCCTTTGACGTTTGGAAAGCAGCCAAGGTGAGCGGAGCAGGAGATTGCGAAGATAGGGAAAAGGCCGGAGAAGAGATGAGATAAATAAAGAAATGGTCGGTATGCAAGGCCAAGTTTGTGATTAACGTCGATTAAATGACCATGGAAGAAAGTTGTGGGCCAGATTATGCAAACCAGGCCTGAGTTTCCCTTTCATCCACTGTGATCTTCCTGACACACAGACTTTGGCAAATTGAGCTCCAGGTCTTGTTGCCTTGGATTTCTGGAGTGGGGAACCAGAGACTAAGTCTCGGATGGAAGATGGGAGGCCACAATCTTGATTTAGTTTAGAGGTACAGCGCGGAAACAAGTCCTTCGGCCCACCGAGTCCACGCAGACCAGTGATCCCCACACATTAACACTATCCTACACATACTAGGGTCAATTTACCAAGTATACAAACCCAGGCCAATTAATCTACAAACCTGGAGTGTGAGAGGAAACTGAAGATCTCGGAGAAAACCCACGCGGTCACGGGAGAATGTACAAGCTCGGTACAGACAGCACCTGTAGTCGGGATCGAACCTGTGACTCTGGGGCTGCAAGCGCTGTAAGGCAGCAACTCTACCGCTGCGCCACCGTCCTGATGGCCCTCTCTGATACTTTGTTCTGTCAATTGTTTCAATTGTTTTTACACGATGATTCAAAACGTCAGGATCTTTGAAATAGAGTCATATTCATACAGTGTGGAAACAGGCCCTTTGGCCCGACTTGCTCACGCCGATGACCAACATGCCCCATCTGCATGAGTCCCACCTGCCTGCGTTTGGCCCATATCCCTTTAAACCTATCCTCTCCATGTGCTTGTCCAAATAGATTTTGATGACTAAATAATTGTAACTGATTCTATAAACATATTTGAATTGAAGTACGTTGAGTGGAAACATTAATATTCGTTAAGTCACATACTTTTTCCAAGAGTCAAGAGTGTTTTTTTGCCATATGTCCCGAATCAGAACAATGGAATTCTTACTTGCAGCAGCACAACGGGTTGTAAAGAGACTACTCAATAAATAATATGATAATCAAACAAAAGGAAAGGAAGTTCACTTAAAAAAAACCCAGGGTAGTGCAAAAACAAAACAAAGTCTAAAGTCCCAGGCAGTTCCATACAAATGAATTCCCAAGTATTCCCAATCCTAATGAAAGACAACTTCAACTTTCCCTCCAACTTGCTGGGTATTTACATTAACTCATATGTGCACATTGCAATTCCCTTAACTGGCTATATCAAAATTTAAGGAATGTTAAGACTTTTGTTTTCATCGTTTATGGTAATTTGTATTTCATATAATACTTTAGTCATATGTGTGCTCTCCAATCCATATTAGCATCCAGCTTAATGTTTAAAAAGCTCATTAAAAATCACTTTATCAAGTCAAGAGTCAAGTCGTCAAGTCTAGAGAGTTTATTGTCATGTGTCTAAGATAGGACAATGAAATTCTTGCTTGCTGCAGCACAACAGAGTATTGTAGGCATGAATACAGAACAGTTCAGTGTGTCCATATACCATAGAATATATATACACACACAAAAATAAACAGATAAAGCGCAATAGGCTGTTACAGTTCAGAGTTTGTTTGAAGTTGTGTTTAATAGTCTGATGGCTGTGGGGAAGTAGCTGTTCCTGAACCTGGATGTTGCAGATTTCAGGCTCCTGTACCTTCTACCTGATGGCAGTGGAGAGATGAATCTGTGGCCAGGATGGTGTGGGTCCTTGAATGAATGATATCTTTATTTCGAACGATTAAAAAAAAAAAAAAGAAGAAAAGAAAAGATGAAAATGAATAAATAAAAGGAAAATTATATATATACATATATATATACATAAATACATACACACATACATACATATACATGTACATATATACATACATACATACATATACACATATACACACATACACATATACATAACATATATGTACATACATAAATTAAAAAATCAAAAGCCAATTTCAACATAATACACATTAGACTCGTTCGAAAAGGGATAGGAAGAAGCCTATGCTTGTCAAGTCCTACCCCCATTCTTCACCATTAACAAATGCAAAATTCAATAAAATAAACTAAACAGACAATTCAAATAAAACTATTCCAATCAAGCTATTAAGAAAAAAAGAACAAAAAAAGAAAAGAACAAAAAGAACTCCTTGATGATGCCGGCAGCCATTTTGAGGCAGCGACTGCGATAGATCCTCTCAATAGTAGCGAGGTCAGAGCCGATGATGGACTGGGCAGTGTTTACAACTTTCTGTCATCCATCCCATGTGACTGTATTAGTATCAAGGTTTCATAGAATCATGGAGCTGTAGAGATATGCATCACGAAATAGGCCCTTCTGCCCGCCTAGTCCATGCCTACTAAGTCCATGCCTACAAATAGTAGCCTAGTTCTATTTGTCTGCATCCAGTCCATAGATACTCTAACCCCTTCCTATCCATATTTGTCCAAATGTCCTATAAAAGTCATAATTATATTGATTCTATAGCTTTCTTTGGAGGCTCCTTTCAAATACAGACTGCCCTCTGAGTGAGAAAGTTGCCCCTGAGTTCCTTCTTAAATGTCTCCCCATTCAGCTTATGTCTATGGCCTCAAGTTTTAAAATCCGCTACCCTGGAATAAAGACTGCTCCTCGTGATCTTGTGCATGTCGATAAGGTCACCCTGAACTTCCTATACTCCAATGAAAAAAGTCCCACCCTATCCAACCTCTCTCGAAACTCAATCCCGCAAGCCATGGTAACATTCTGGTGAATCTCATCTGCACTCTTTCCGACAATTACATCCTTCCTATAACTGGGCGTACAAAACTGCACTCCAAATGTGGTCTCAACAATAGCAGGTATGGCTGCATCATGATGTGTCAACCTTTGTACTCAGTACCCGATGAAGGCCAACATGCCAAATGCCTTATCATCACACTGTCCACCTGTGTCGCCACTGTTAGGGAACCGTGCATCTGTCCTCCCAGATATCTCAGTCCTGCAGCACTCTCCAGGGCGCTACGATTTACTGTGTAAGTCGTGTCCTGGTTTAACATGCCAAAGTGCAGCACCTCACACTTGTCAGAGTTAAGTTCCATTTGTCATTCCTTGGCCCACTTTCCCAACTGATCTAGATCCTGTTGTAAATTTGGATATCCTCCCTCACTCCCCACGAACACCAATTTTGGTGTCGACTGCAAATGTACTCACAATGTTGGCTACACTGCCATTCAAATCATTAATGTCAATAACGAAAAGTAAGTGGCCCCAACATTGATCATGGCAATCCACTGGCCACAGGCCTCAAATTTAAAAAATCAAACCTCCACAACTACCCATTGAGTCCATACACCAATCCAATTCTGATAGACACATAATTCTGGTGCGAATCAACGTTGTCAGGCAGGATCTCTGGAGACAAGTAATTGGGGACGTTTCAGGTCGAGACCTTTCTGAATCCAATTGGCTAGATCATCTTGGATAGCATGCACCCCAACTTTCCACACTAGCCCACCATGCGGTACTTTGTCAAAGGCCTTGCTGAAGTCCATCTAGACAACGTCCGTTGCTCTGCCCTCAAATGTGAAGAGCAGTTGCTTTCTGACAGACTCCAAAGGAACTGGTCCTGGAACTGACGTCCAATGCGGAGCCACCATTGTACATATGTAGGAAGGAACTGCAGGTGCTGGTTTCAACCGAAGATAGACACAAAAAGCTGGAGGAACTCAGCGGGTCAGGCAACATCTCGGGAGAAAAGGAATAGGTGACGTTTCCACTATTATACAGCTCATATAAGTAAAAAATCAATTTCTACTCTTCAGAGTCTATGGCACTGAACCAAATGGCTTTAAGGAAGGCGGAATATATTTGCAATGAACTTCTTTAAATTGTGTTTAATCCTGGTAATACAATGCCTCAATCCTTCCTGGAAAAGGCACTCTGAGATTGGATCAATAAATAAAATAATAATTATAAAAACAAAACTTTGATTACTACTTTATTTTAAATGCCAATAACCTAGATATGATTTGTATTTACAAAAGAGTAAACTTTGAATAGGTAGTTTAATGGGCTTGTCCCACTATATGAGTTTACCCAAGAGCTCTCCCGAGTTAAAAAAAAAATCAAACTCGTGGTAAGCACGTAGAATGTACGTAGTGGGTACATCGGAGCTCGGAAAGTCTCTTAGCGGCTCGTAACGCTAACGGCAGGTACTCGGGAAACGCGGTAAGCTCGGGAAAACTCGTGAAGATTTTTCAACATGTTGAAAAATGTCCACGAGAGCCCCAAGTACCTACGAGCGGCTATTACCGTAATTTATCCGAGTTCGAATCAGGATCGAAACTGCGGTGGTTAGGTACAGTAGTTGGAACTGTAAGTGTGTTTTGTCAAAATTAAGTTTAGATGCGCAAGTGCTTGACTCAGTGATTTTTGGCTGAAACTAGACTGGGGGGAAACTTAGAACGAGCAATTTACAAAATGAGACTGTAATTAGGAGGATAAATTAGATTAAATTAGATTGGCTAATTGTCATATACACAGGCATGCAATGATATTCCTTGTTCACGAAGCTCTCAGAGTAAATAGTACACTTCGAGTAATAATCAATACAATGATAAACACAATGATGAGTGCAACGCAGCAGAATGGTGCTGTATTGTAGTGCAAAGTGCAAACTTTGCAAAAGAATATTAACGTACAAAAACGGAATAACCAAAGGAGGAAGAGTTAAGTGTGAGATTACTTGTTAGCTCCTCCGCGAATGGGATGTGATAGAGATGATTGATTCAGGAGTCTGATAGCTTGGTGAAGAAGCTGTTCTTAACTCTGGATGCCTGAGCTTTTAAGTTTCTCTTCTTCTCACGGAAGATGGGAGGGAGAAAAGGAAATGGCGACAGTGACTGGCACCGCTGACGAATACTGACATAATTCCTGATGCAACGCAGCGTAAAGATGGACTGGGTGGAAGGAAGTGACAAGCCTGTGATGGACCGGGCTAAGTTCGCCACTCTCTGCAAGTTCAGGTGGTCAAGTGCGGAATAGTTGCCACATCAGGCGGAGATATATTCCATCGGAATAATTTCTGTAGCATGTCTGCAAAAGTTTGAGAGAATCCTTGTGGACATGCTGAAAGCTACTCCGATGCCTAAGATAGTAATGATGCTAATATGAAACATAGAAACATAGAAAATAGGTGCAGGAGGAGGCCATTTGGACCTTTGAACCTGCACCACCATTCATTGTGATCATGGCTGATCATCCACAATCAGTAACCCGTGCCTGTCTTCTCCCCATATCCCTTGATTCAGCTGGCCCCTAGAGCTCTATCTATGCTTTCTTGATCATTGGATCAGTAAAGAGGCACCCGGTTAGGATGCTGATGATATGGATGCCTAGGAACTTGAAGCTGTCGACCATCTCTACAGCAGCTCTGTTGATGAGGACAGGGTTGTGTTCACCCTCTAACTATTCTAGGCCAACAATCAACTCTTTCATCTTGCTAGTGCTAATGGTCTAGATTATTGTCTTGTCACCGTAACACTAGTTTCTGCGCTGTATCTCTGAACCAAACTGAACTAAAATGTCCCCACTGTCAAGGTGATCTAGGGCTGAATGTAATGTCAGAGACATATGGCATCTTCTTTATACATTTCCCCTGTAATCAAAATGTAGGAGGTCTAGATTAGTTGCAAAATCAGGAAAAATGGGATGTGGAGAACATACATTAATTCAGGCAGAAATGGGATTAAGCTGTGTAAACAAGGAGCTGCACATGCTGGTTTATAAAAAAAGACGCAAAGTGCTGGAGTAACTTGACCGGTCAGGCAGGATCCCTGAGAACGTGGATAGTTGACGTTTTTGGGTTGGGACTGTTCTTCAGATTCAGGTGTGACATTTCAGGTCTGCACCCATCTTCAGATTCCATTCCCAATGGGAGTAAATGGGATTAGAATAACGTATATCGGGAAATATTGAACGAGAGAGGAAATTTATTAGGGGACTGAAGAAATGCTTGAAGGAAAATAGAGATAATGTTGATATTCAAGGATAATCTATGGAATATAAAGGAAATATCCTTCTCAACCTCATTTATATTCCATAACATCTTAGTCTTCCCTCACTTGATATTGTGCATTTGTAGATGAGAAAAGGAAAGAACCATGCTTTTGGACAGAAAATCCCATTATGAACCAAGAAGTCATTTTATTCTTTAGAGTGAAAGGAAGTAAATAGAAGTTAGAAAGGATCAGGCCTAATGATGAACTTGCACTGATCCACAACTTGTGTTTAGAATTACAGGATGGATTAGAACTCTTCAAGAGAGTTGTGGCATGAAATGTACACTGGGTGGACACCACAAGATCGTGAATAATGAACTGAGTTTCACTGGACTGTTTGAACAAGGAATAAACAAGTTTGGCATTTAAAAAAGGTGAAGGGGGGGCCCCGGTTAATCTTCCACTTCTCGATGCATGTTGCACATCACACAAATGGATAACTCCTCCTTTCCCCCATGAGGAATGTTTCCAAACTGCTGAAGACATGCTGAATGACTAGCAATCGCCATGCTTCGCTTACAAAAAGCCGGGTTCTTGAAATAATGATTGTTGACAGTTTAAGTGTGAGAGAAGTATTTTAAATAAAGACTCCTCGCTGATTAAGCAAATGACCAGATGAGCCTTTACAGATCAAAGGTTGCTGGCTCCAACTGTGTGAGCTATTCTCAGCAGGGATAGTAATAGATGCATCACAAACTGCCTCTGTGTCTCTGGAGCATGCTGAGATGAGGAAACCAGTTCGATTTTTTTGCTTTTGCTTCTGATGGCTGTCCGGTAGCGCAGCTGGAAGGAGTTTGTCTGTATATGTCAGGTTGGGGCAGAAGTGGACTCTGAGAGATGCCGCCTAAAGTCACATAACCGTGTGGCTGCCGTTGGAGGTGATGTGGCAACAAGTGCGATGGAAACAAAAACACGAAGTGCTGGAAACACTCTACAGAAATGTATCGCAGAATGTGTCAGGACCGAAGAGAGGAATGAAAGGGAAAAACAGCAGCAAGAGGGGCCTTCCATGACAAGAGTAGAGCACGTGATTATGACTAAGTGCTGTGGAATTCTCCCAATTTCACTTCTCTGAGGTTGCTCTGATCCTGTATCCTCACATCCAGATGCAATAAGATCTATAGGTTAGCAAGGGCACTTGGACAGTTTTAATTCTCCGAATGAAATAATTCATTGCTAAGTATTCTAGCATCCTTGCATCCTGCTTTATTTATGTACTTTCGAGTGCTTTGTTCCTCCCTTGCACTGTAAAAGTTAACATAAACCAGATTTTTTTCCCCCACAGATGCTGTCTGTTAGAAAGTGGAGATAAGATGAGATTTACATCAGACGGAGAGTTTTGACGAGCAGTTTCTACTTCTTTGAAGATGTAGCTTTCCACAGCTGATAAGTGTCACAAACACTTACACAAATGTTAACAGGTTACTCAGAAGATAATTGTGTTCGACATTCATCACAGTATTGTGCACTGCGAACAGTCAGTTTTGCATTGGAGGAGGCAAGTTTTACTCAATCCCTTTCACGGGGGCAATGATGTCTTTCTCTGTTAGTAATGTGACACGTCTCAACACACTCGCCAATCATCTTAGAAGTGTTGCTCTGTTTAAATGCTTTCCTAATATAGTTAAATTGAGGACAAGCAAGTTGTATTATTGTAACACTTATCACTTTGTCTAAATGTCTCAAAGCATTTCACATGACAAATTATTTTTGGATTGCACCACTATTATTAGCATTAGCACAAACAAAAACAAGATGTAGGACTAACTTGTACCCTCGTGTTAGTTTTTATTGAAAGTGCACGAGGAAAGCCTCTTACTCTGCCACGAATGCCATGGGACCTTTATCTTGTATGGAACAGGTAAATAGTATCATAGATTAGAGAATGAATCAAAGAACAGGTTGTCTCTCTACTTCACTGTACTGGCAACATAGATAATGTTATCAAGTCTTTGTGCAGGTCCTCTTCTAACCCAGATACATTATTTGCAGCCGGGCTAAGCTAATATTGTTGGCCCTAGATACAGTAACGTCAAATACTGCTGGAGTGTGATCGTTGCTCTTATAATTTTCTCCAAAAATAGACTATATTCAGAATTTAAAATATACACAAAAACAGGAACTGTACAAAAAGACTGGTCTGAAGAAGGGTCCCGACCTGAAATGTTACCCATCCTTTTTCTCCAGAGATGCTGCCTGACCCGCTGACTTACTCCAGCACTTTGTATCTATCTTAAACATAAAAATGCTCCTAGAAGATCATCATGCATGTGTACAATGTCCTGTCATAGGGCTTTGTCTGGTCTAAGCTGGACTCTTTCGTGCATGTAGATGATGGAGATGGCAATGTTGTCTGAATCAGGCAACTTCCCATAATAATAATAATAATAATATATATTTTATTGTCATTGCATGTCATTCACATTACATTCACACGATTGTGTTGGCTTCAGACACTCCCTTGGGAAACCCTTTGAAAGGACTCCTGCTCTTTACATCTTTACGTTTGTACCTGGAAAAGAAAGTGTGACGTGGTATTGAATCTATACACTATGCTGCTATCCCACACAGCAGCAAAACAAGTATCAATTGGCATGTTTTAATTTGATCTCAGTTAGATACAAATTGCTGGAGTAACTCAGCAGGACAGAAGAAATGGGTGACGTTTTGGGTCGAGACCCTTTTTCACACATCTGAAGAAGAGTCTCGACCCGAAACATCACCCATTCCTTCTATCCAGAGCTGCTGCCGGTCCCGCTGAGTTACTCCAGCATTTTATGCCTATCTTCGGGTTAAACCAGCATCTGCAGTTCCTTCCTACCCATATTGATCTCAATCAGGCTCCTTTGATTTTAAATCCAAGTTCTTCTCTGAGAAATTATAATCAAAAAGATGTTTCGGGGATGGGTGGGGTTTAGATGAGTGCTTTTGGTGATTAACCCTGGAAGGAAATATTCTTTCCTCTGGAAGGCTGGTCCAGTGAACTGATCAGTCCATAATTCCCATGCTGTTTCGGATGCTGCAGCGATTGCTTTGAATTGCCGCTAGCTCATGACAGAATGAACGTGTTTACAGTCTGGCCCGACTGCAAGCTGAACTAGCAGTGCTGAAGAGTGGGAACATCTCGACTTCTCGTTGGCACTTCCCAGGTTGTGAGGACTCACTTGAAGGCTGCTGGTTGGCTTTGAAGGCAACCTGATGACGGGTTTTTGAAGCCTCAGTCTGCAGAGAGCAGGGGGTGAGTGCAGATTTATGCTGTATCTAGTTGTCTGTTTCAATGTTTATCCCGAGGCAAACAGTCTGCTCGCGGTAAGTGTTTATTATTGTAAAGGTCAGCGATGTGCAGTGTCACAGATGAGCTGAGACTGACTGCGGCTCCTCATTTCCAGGCAGGCTCTGAGAGGAAACAGCTTGAGACCATAATCCCTCCATTTGAAAAGCTAGTTATTTCATAACTCTTCTGCAACCTTTATCTGGCATGCATTGCTTAGTTTAAAAAATGCCAATGTAACCTCACCATACCAGAAAACCTGGACTCAGCTTCTGGGGTAGATGCTGCTTTTGAGCCGAGTTAACAATCAGTATGGAAGGGGTTGATAGTGGCCCAGCAATGAGGCATATTAGTTTAGTTTAGAGACACAACCTGGAAACAGGCCCCTCGGCCCACCGAGTCCGTGCTGACCAGTAATCACCCGCACACTAGTTCTACGCTATCCCAGTTTTGTATCCTACACACTAGCGGCAAATTACAAAAGCCAATTAACGGAGTTTGGTTTCAGTAAGCTAAGAGTACAGTGTGGAAACAGGCTCTTTGTCCCACCAAGTCCGCACCAACCACTGATCACTCGTAGACTATTGTACACATTAGGGACAATTTACAGAAGCCAATTAACTTACAACCCTGCACTTGTTTGGTATATGGGAGGAAACCGGAGCACCCAGAGAAAACAAATGCGGTTGCGGGGAAAACGTACAAACTCCATACAGAGAGCACCCATAGTCAGGATCGAACCCGGGTCTCTGGAGCTATAAGGCAGCAACTCTACTGCTGCGCCACTGTGCCGCCCCAGCCAGGAATTCTATCTTGCCCAACCTTCCTAAGGGGACTGAGTTGCTGGAGTGCAGGTCCATGCTTGTCAGCAGCTCGAAGCCATTATGTAGGTATGTTGCAAAGCCTACCTGAAGCGTCGTTGAAGATCTGCTGCTGAGGCTGTGCGCGATTTTGGCGCCGTTTAGAGGGGGCGGGTTTAAAACGCGATTTTCTCTAAGCTGTTCCAATCGAAAATGTTCAGCCTAGTTAATTATTAACGAAAAATCGCTGGAAGACCCCGTCGCAAAAGCTATTATTAGGTTTAAAGGCCTTGAATAATAGTTATAGTAGTTTAAAAATCAATCTTTAAACCCGCGACCATCATCAACCGCAGGGTCTCATAAAGAAAATAGCAGAAGTTAGGTTGTATATTTTTACATTAAAAAGGGCTTCTAAAGATCCTTTTATACAAAATTTAATATTGCGAGTAGCTCAATTTGGGCCCATTATATCGCGCAGTATTTTTCTGGGCATTTGAGGCACAAATCTACCGCAATGTGAACGTTCTAAACCAGCGCGTTCCACAGGGACCCACTGGAAAGCTGATTTAAATGGGCATTTATTTACAGCAATTGAACACTGAATTCCTTCCATTTGGCCTATAAATTAATGTAAATGAGATTTAAAAATCATGTTTTATTGTGAATTATTTGTGAATATTATTTGGACATTTAGGCTATTTAAAAATGTTAATCATTTATTAAGAAATAGATAGATGTTTAGATCTAGTAATTGAAGTCTGAAATTAGCTACAATTAGGTAACTAACTAATTATATGCTTTAATTTCAGGTCATCCAAGTAAGATTATTTTATATTTGTTTCAGAATGCTTCAATCTATGATAACTGAAAATTTCATTCAGTTCTCTTAATTTTTAAGAAAGTTATGGGCTTTTGACTGTTCACGATCACAACTTTTTTGTTATGTCCATAGAAAATCAATAGGGAACAAGATGCTCATTTCCGAGTATGAAAATGGCCATAACTTTTTAAATACTTGAGATATGAAAGTGAATTAGATGTCAAATTAAACTTATTTTTATGCTTTATCTGATGGGATAAATTACAGACTTGATTTTTAAAATCTCAAAATTTTGTAACATTGCTAATTATGTTCTCGATGATCGAAAACCAATTGATTCCGCTTAGCTCTATCCAGGTGAATGGGGCCGACCCAAAACGTTCACTTCCATCCACAACTGCTGGAAGGGGTGCAGATAAGATATACGAGGAGGTTGCCAGGACTTGAAGGCCTGAGCTATATGGAGAGGTTGAGCGGGCTAGGTTGTGATAGTACCCCCACTCAACTACCTCCTCCAACAGCTCGTTCCATGCACCCAACATCCTTTGTGTGAAAAAGTTACCCCTCAAGTTCGTATTAAATCTTTCTCCCCTCACCTTAAACTTATGCCCTCTGGTTTTCGATTCCCCTACTCTGGGCACGAGACTCTGTGAGTCTACTCGATCTATTCCTCTCATGATTTTGTACACATCTCTTTTAAGCTTTGTCCCTCTCACCTTCAAGGTGTGCCCTCAATTCTTTGACATTTCAATGAGCACAAGTAGCAAACATGCATGTCAGATTTAAAACCAATTTATACCCAAGGTATTAAACAGGATAGACACAAAAGGCTGGAGTAACTCAGCGAGTCAGACAGCATCTCTGGAGAAAAGGAAATGGTGACGTTTCAGGTCGAGACCCTTCTTCAAATTTAAACAGGATATTGTACAAAAGGAGGAAAAAGAGAATTAGAGTTTGACTTTACTTTGGATACACAGAAATGACTAAAATGAAAGCAGCATGTATGGTGCATGAATGGGATGGTCAGATACAATACACAGAAAAAAAAGTGGTCAGGTTAGAAATTAGTCTTGGGGGAAGTTGAAACATACATTAGAAAATTGATCCCTTTAGTTATCACTTCATTCCCTGAAATTCCAGGTTTATAAGACATGTTTGTGGGTTAAATGGCTTGGTATAATTATAAAATATTGTCCCTAGTGTGCGTGTAGGATTGCATTAGCGTGTGGGGATCGCTGGCCGGCGCAGACTTGGTGGGCAGAAGGGCCCGTCTCTGCACTGTATCTCTAAACTAAAACTAAACTAAGCTACTCCTGGCCTGTACTCAGTTAGCAGATCAGAGGCACTGGGGCTGCTAAAATGTTCTTTAGTATCTGTGGGGTAGGATGAATCAGATCAGTTTGAGTTCCCTCTTCTGATCACCATCTGCACACTCTCCTGGGTAGTGTGCATCTGGGTGCATAGGCTGCAGATTAAATCAAACTGGCTATACTGTTCCCATCCCTCCACCCCCTAAGTCAAGCGCAAGTGGGCTTTAATTAGGCTCAGGCATTAGAGAATGGTGGCTTGGGCGAGATTCTAAAGGAAACATGACTCCTGTGAAATTGCAACTTAGCAAGAGCGAGTCTCTTCAGGACAGGCAAGGAGTAAATGAGGGAATGCACATAGGATGTTACAAGATCAGAATTGAAAATGATTTATTTTAAATACCAAGGAAGATTTGGCACGTTAAGAGGCTCAGGCAGTCGCCAAAACATTCTTATCCAAAGATCTTTCTTTATCCGTGAGCGGACTTTGTCTTTATGTCAACTGTTTGTTTTTTTTCCCCAGGTAACCTGAGTATCTGGAGTAACAGGTGGCCAACAACAAGGGGCAGAGACCATGGAAAATGGGAGAAAGAGGCTGCTAATCCACCATGACAACAGCAGGTACGGAAAGAGATGGGAGGAGGGGCGGCGAGGGGCGGTGAGGGGGCTCTGAGAACTCTGGGAAGGGGAAATGAATGGAGTAAACACAGGAAGTGAAAACAGATGCACTGACCCTTCATCTACCAGATGCATTGTCAATGGGCAACCACTGCCTTGTGAGGGTTGCTTCCATTGACCAGCCTGCCTTTGTCACCGTGGGGATCCAAGTTCCCACCAGGCCTCTCTTCTTGATTTCATTCTCTTAAGACAAATGGTTAACATGCTTAATTGACAGGCCCAGGCCCCCAGTCAAACAGGGAGGCTGAAGGGAATTAACCCAGAATAAACTCTCGCAGACTTTGTCACCCTTTGACTTTTGTCAAGGCTGTGTTAAAGTGTTAAAAGGGTAAACCAGCTCCTTAAAATGTCACAAAGAGCTGGAAGGTCAACGTGTCCCTGAAATGAATAGAAGGCACACCGGCTACAATTCTGGAATATCATTTATATTTCATGAATGAGAAACCCATTTAACCTGCCAGAGTGTTTGACCTGTTCAATGTTCCTAGCGTCCTACAGGGGGAAGGTAAATTCAGGCACAGCGCTGTCTGGAAAATATTAATTTTAAAAGAAAATCATCTTCTGATGGAGACTGTGCATGAGTCATTGAAACCTGGAGGTATAAGGATTCCCGTGATAACCCCCTGAACATTGGATATCAGAATTTTATAAATAGTCTGGTACATGAGCAATTCAACAAAGATGGTGTATCTCTCTGCATCAGTCTGAAGAAGGGTTTCAGCCCGAAACGTTGCCAATTTCCTTCGCTCCATAGATGCTGCTGCACCCGCTGAGTTTCTCCAGCATTTTTGTGTACCCTCGTGTATCTCTGTCACTGGGTTCACAGACGGATAGCTCGGGTAAACCCAAATTTTGGGCAGCAAGATAGCGCAGCGGTAGAGCTGCTGCCCTGACGCTCCATAGACACGGGTTCAATCCTGACTATGGGTGCTGTCTGCACAGAGTTTCTCTGTGACCATGTGGGTTCTCTCCGGGTGCTTTGGTTTCCTCCCACACTCCAAAGACGTACAGGTTTATAGGTTAATTGACTTTGGTAAAATTATAAACTGTCCCTAGAGTGTAGGATAGTGCTAGTGTGTGGAGTCGGTGTCGACTCGGTGGGCCAAAGGGTCTGTTTCTGTGCTGGATCTCTAAAGTCTAAAATCTAAATTTGACTATTTCTGCCCCAAACCTGATAGGACAGCATTGTACATTTTCACCCACCTACTAGGCAATTTATTAATTGTCTGAAGAAGGGGCTCGACTCGAAACGTCACCCATTCCTTCTCTCCAGAGATGCTGCCTGTCCCGCTGAGTTACTCCAGCTTTTTGTGCCTATCTTTGGTTTAAACCAGCATCTGCAGTTCCTTCCTACACAATTTATTAATTAAAGCAGGATTTGGCCTTCTGTTTCCATTTGGATCAGTGACAAAGAGACGGCAAATTAAATGTATGATCCCGACCACGACAGGTTTGCAGTGGGATTGGTCTAACACCTGCTAAGGTGTCACCACATCTTGCCCTGTGACTTAATTAACTAAAAGCTTAGGCGACTTTTGGTCTCAGCTACTTCAATGCATCCCAGGCCATCCTCTCATTTTCAAACATTGATAAACATAAGCTTACCCAAACTGCTGTGCTATCCTAACTTGTACCATCTGTTCAACTATCAGCATCTGCCCACTGACATACATCGGTTCACGGTCCAGCCACTCCTAGATTTAAAGACATTATCCTTCTCCAATCTCACCGTGTCTCGATCCTGCTTTGAGGCACTCTTTATAATTCCTTGCCTCTTTCACTAAGTTTGTTGCCAACTACCTTACTGTTTGTTTAGTTCAGTGGCAGTCTCCCTCACTGTTTTTCACCACTGTTATGAGCCTCGGGGCATTTTACTGCTTGGAAGAGATTATAGAAATGCGAGTCGATGCTCTCGATGCCATAGACGGAAAATGGTTTTCAGAAAGAAGGAAGAAGAGCACAGAATTCTGCTTAATTTTCCTGCATCGCCTGCTGTGTGCGGTGAACTGACTTGCGATATCTCCGTCACACACTTTACATTGAGTAACTAGATTGTTCCAGCATTTAAATGCAAAGAGTCACATCAGTCAGAAGAAGGGTCCCGATCCGAAACGTCGCCCATCCATGTTCTCTTGAGATGCTGCCTGGTTTGTGTCCAACTTTCTGTTACTGTTAAATTGGAAGAAAATGTGAACAAATGCAGCTACTTGTGTTCAAGAAGGATGCAGCTACTTGCCTCATTTGGTGACAAGGTTGGCTGAAGTTTAGGGGCAGTGATTTCTTGACTGAAAAATTGTTGCTAATAATTTGTGTGAAAGAGTCTAATCACAGCATGGGCAGGTTCAGTGGTCCACCTTGAGGCATGACCCAGGCAGTTCTCAGAACACTGCCCAAAGAAATGTGTTATTTTTGCATCAGTGCTCAATCTGCAACCATGGAGACCAGTTTAGCTTAGTTTAGTTGAGAGATACGGCGGAGAAACAGGCCCTTCAACCCACCGAGTGCACGCCGACCAACGATCCCCGCGCATTAACGCTATTCTGCACACACTAAGTACAATTTACAATTTTACCAAGCCAATTAACCTACAAATCTTTACGCCTTTGGTGTGTGGGAGGAAATCGGAGCTCCCGGGGAAATCCCACGCAGGTCACGGGTAGAACGCACAAACTCCGTGCAGACAGCATCCGTAGTCAGGATCGGACCTGGGTTTCTGGTGCTGTAATGCAGCAGCTTTAGTGCTGTGCCACCATGCTGCCTTTCAAGAGGCTTCAAGAGATCCCTCTCTTCATTACCACCATAATCAAGAAAGACTGGCCTGGGATACCTGTCTCACACATTATACATTGAGCCAGTAACCACATGGTTCTAGCATTTCAAAAGTGAAGTGTTATTATGCCCCTGACCCACTTAGGAAACCTGAACTGAAACCTCTGGAGACTTTGCGCCCCACCCAAGGTTTCCGTGCGGTTCCCGGAGGTTCCCGGAGGTTTTTGTCAGTCTCCCTACCTGCTTCCACTACCTGCAACCTCCGGCAACCACCTGCAACCTCCGGGAACCGCACGGAAACCTTGGGTGGGGCGCAAAGTCTCCAGAGGTTTCCTTTCAGGTTTCCTAAGTGGGACAGGGGCATAACTTTCTATTGAGTCTGAAGATGGGTCCTCACCCAAAAGATTGCCAATCCTTTCCCTCCATAGATGCTGCCTGTCCCGCTTATTTACTCTAGCACTTTGTGTTTTACTCAAGATTCCAGCATCAGCAGTTCCATGTGTCACCAAGACACAAGGTCTTTTTTTCACTGGGATCAATTTCAACTCAATGGATGGCCCCTTACACTGATCATTTTTTGATGGAAACACCAAAACCTAGAATATAGGAGCAGGAAAAGGCCTCTCAACTCTGCTCCGCATTCAGCATGTATTGATTTTGAGAGGAATGCACGGTGCTCAGAAACACCAGAGATACAAAGTTTTGGGTAGTATCTGCAGACATTTCTTTGTAAAGTTTGGAACTGGCTTTCATGCTGTGTCATGAACAGCTGGAGAGTTGATGCACCGAGAAAAATCAAAGGAACACAGAAAACAAAAATGTGAAGTAGGATGGCATCCTGCCCATTGTTCTTGGGATGGCTATTTGACCGAGCTAACAAATTAGTTCTTCCAAGCATTTCCCCGTAGATCCTGCAAACTTTCTTATTTCAAGTCATTATCCTGCTCCCTTTTCAAAGTTATCATTGAATCTGCCTTACGCATCGCTTCAAGCCACGCACGCCATGTCATGCCGACAAATAAAGAACCATACCATACCATGCTGCTTCCTGTATCAAATCTGTATCTATTAGCTACTTGTCTCTTCTGCCACAGAAACAGTTATTGTATCAAAGGCCTTCAGCAATGTTAATATCTCAGTCCATTTTTTTCAAATACTTCTTCACACCACAGAGATTTTGACTGGTTTTATGGTGCCATTACCATAGAAACATAGAAACATAGAAAATAGGTGCAGGAGGCCATTCGGCCCTTCGAGCCAGCACCGCCATTCATTGTGATCATGGCTGATCGTCCCCTATCAATAACCCGTGCCTGCCTTTTCCCCATATCCCTTGACTCCACTAGCCCCTAGAGCTCTATCTAACTCTCTCTTAAATCCATCCAGCGACTTGGCCTCCACTGCCCTCTGTGGCAGGGAATTCCATAAATTCACAACTCTCTGGGTGAAAAAGTTTTTTCCCACCTCAGTCTTAAATGACCTCCCCTTTATTCTAAGACTGTGGCACCTGGTTCTGGACTCGCCCAACATTGGGAACATTTTTCCTGCACCTAGCTTGTCCAGTCCTTTTATAATTTTATATTACCAGATCAGAAGTCTTTCATTCTGAGTGCTATTCCAATAAACTCTCTCTACACCTCTCTAGGCAGCTTGGTGGTGCACCAGTACAGTTGCTGCCTTAAAACGCCAGAGACCCGGGTTCAATCCTGGCTACGGGTGCAGTCTGTATGGTGTTTGTATGTTCTCCCTGTGACTTGTGTTCATTTTCTCCGGTTTCCTCCCACACTCCAAAGATATACAGGTTTGTAGGTTAATTGACTCTGTTAAAATTTGTAAATTATCCCTAGTGTGTAGGATAGTGTTAGTGCACGGGGATCGTTGGTCGGCGTGGACTCAGTCTGTCAATGGGCCTGTTTCCGTGCTGTATCTCTAAACTAAACTAACGTAAACTCAACCCTCTCCAAATCCTAGACATTTTTCCTGCAGGGTGCTAATCTATGCTGAGCACAATTCTCATATCGGGCCCTAACTAGTATTGTACTCTATGTGTAGGAAGGAACAGCAGATGCTGCAGTAACTCAGCGGGTGAGGCAGCATCTCTGGAGAGAAGGAATGGGCGACCTTTCGGGTCGCGACCCTTCTTCAGAGAGTTCCTTTAAACAAATACACCATGTGATTTATATTGCCTCACCTCTCACCCTTCCTACAGCAAATTTATTTTTGCACTTCCTTGTCCTAAATTTCAACCCAATATCTGCACATTTCATCAGTCCAAGTATGTCCATCTTATATATACTAAATTTCCAAATTCTGTGGCAATGTTCAAAGTATGGTCAGTGTGGCCAAATCCAGGTTACTAATGCATATCAAAATAAGCAGTGATCCTACCACTAACCTATGTAGATACCAGTTAATATATTTGAAAATTGCCTGTTTATCATTAATGCATGCTTTCTATCCCATAGCCAAGTTTTAATCCCTCAATCCACTGAGATTTTTCATTCTACGGACTTCACTTTCGCTAACAAATCTTGAGTCTGAAGAAGGGTCATGATCCGAAACTTAATCTTTCCGTATTTTCCGGGAATGCTGCCTGACCTGCTGAGTTACTCCAGCACATTTTGCGTCTAACTTTGGTATAACTAGCATCCGCAGTTCTTTTTTTTACTATACTTAAAAATGAGCCTCTTTTATCAGGTTGTTTGATAATCTGTCCTAATTGTCTTTTTTTAATTAGCTCGTGATTTTTTTGGCCAGTTGTTATGTTGAAGGTTCTAGAAGAAGGGTGTGTGCTGCTGACAATAAGGCCCACTTGAACCATGTACAACTGGCTTACAAAGAGGAGGGATTTCTCTCCATCGGCTCTTTGACACTGCGTTTGTTCCATTCAACTCGTAATAAAAAACAAAATACTTCACAGTAAAACAAGCATCCTCTCCCTTTTCCTACACATTCTATTCCAAGGCATGCTACAGGGAATGCAGTCCATTGCTTAAGATATTCTTGACTTCCCAGTCTTGGCACAGCAGAATGAATCCATTCATAAATAATAGATTCTTATGTACACAAGAAGAAGCATGAACAAATCATCTTCTGGCATACATTTGCAAATTGAAAAAATGATTGGCAAGAAACTGTGTTTCATTAGTAATTTTGCCAGGAATGTTGGTTTCATGCATTTTTTGGTGCATTCGGGTGTATATAACCCTACAGCCTAATTGAAACACCCATGGAAAATGTGAAATTGGCCTCTTTGGCATTGGAAACAGTGTAATGCTGGATTACAACTCGAACCATGAACTAAAATCTTGCACAATTCCTGATGGAATCACAATTCACCTCTCGAGGCACAATCCCCTCGCTAGTTCGATGTGGACAACACAGGCTATGACTGCCATTTGGGAGACCGCAGATCAGAAAAATACTAGAACTGAGGCTAGAGTAGGCCACTCTGTCCCACTATCTGCTTCCCCATTCAACATGGTCACACTAAGGGTGTATGGAACAAGCTGCCAGATGAGGTAGTTGGGGCAGGGACTATCTCAACAGTTAAGAAACAGTGCTGGAGTAATTCAGCTGACCAGGTAACTTCTCTGAAGGACATGGTTAGGCAATGTTTCAGGTTGGGTCCCTTCTTCAGACTTGGTCTTGGGTCAAGAGTTTTGTAAACAATGCTAGAGGGGTAGCCATGTTGCAGAGATCTGCTCTACCCATTTGTAAATAGCCTGTAGCAAAGACTAAAGGTGACCTTGAATTCCAAAGTTTAGTTTTGTTTAGTTTAGTAATAAATCGTGGAAACAGGCCCTTCAGCCCTCCGAGTCTGCACCGACCTGTGATCCCCACACACTAACACTATCCTACGCACACTAGGGATAATTTACACTTATACCAAGCCAATTAACCTACAAACCCGTACGTCTTTGGAGTGTGGGAGGAAACCGAAGATCTCGGTGAAAACCCACGCGGTCACGGGGGAGAACATACAAACTCTGTACAGACAGCACCCGTAGTCGGGATCGAATCCGGGTCTCTGGCAGTGCAAGTGCTGTAAGGCAGCAACTCTACCACTGTGCCAAAGTGGCAGCATCTATATAAATGACCACATGGCTGGAGGCCGTTCCACAGTAGCTCACGTGGCACAGTGATATTAGTTTTGGAAGACAAGGGCCTGAAAATACATACAAAGTGTGATCCATATAGAATGTGGCGGCTCTGAACTCTCTGTGGAAGTGTTCTGTCTCATCTTTGCCCCCTGCCCCAGTCTCTGCATGGCCAGTCATTGCCGTACCGATACCTTCAATGGGAGCCTAAATAGTGAGGATATGTCAATGCTGCAGAACCACCCATCCATCGATGGCTGAGGTAGACTCAGTGGATTTTGGAGGGTGCTTGTAGTAGGCTGTTCTGTAGGTGCTCTGTAAAAGTTGTCCAAAGTCAGCAAAGTGTCCTTTTACATAATGTGGGGTGGGAAACAACAGAGTGGGGCATTGAACTATCCCTTTAAACGTCAGTTAAAAGCAGCAAGGCCAGAAATTAATGTTGCATGAAAAGTGTCATGGTAGAGTGTGACAGTCTGAAGAAGGGTTTCGGCCCGAAACGTCACCTATTTCCTTCGCTCCATAGATGCTGCTGCACCTGCTGAGTTTCCCCAGCAATTTTGTGTACCATGGTAGAGTGTGTGCCTGATGAAGGAGCAAGGTTAGACACACTCACGTCAATAGTGCATGGAAGTGTCCTATCGTATTTCCCAGGAAATGATTGCGGAGCCAGTTCAGCCAGGGAAACATTGCTTTTAAGCACCTTAAGACCTCATGGATCCTATTTCTCGGCTTATAGTCTCCATGAGAAGGTATTCCGCCCGGTAACAAACCTGCCTCTATCTACAACTTGCCTTGTCTAAAGAATAGATTTGATATATTCATTCTACTCCTCCTGAATACTGGGCACTATGTTAAAATGAATTTGCATTCCTGGGACAAGAATTCCAAACCCCATCCCCAGTCTTAAGGGGAAACAGCGCTGAGAAGCTGTCACTCCACTTCATTGAAAAGGTCACTTTAATTAAACAGGATTAAGGACTCTCTCTGCTACTGCTCATAATCCTCGAGCCCTCTTTTATCTTCTGAACTGCAATGGTTAATATATTCAACATGATTAGTCTACTTGTTTCTTACTTGAAAAGAAAGGTTTGACCGGTGCGTTGACAGTCCCACTGTGTGGTCCTCACTCAGGGCAAAAGACGTGCTCTCATCTCGCACACACTCTTACCACCCCATCTATTCCTTCCCACCTCAGCCTATTTCTCCCTCAGCAAGTTTCCCCGAGGATAAGAACAGTAAAATAATCATTTTATCCATCAAATATGCCCGCTTACGATAACCGAAATCCTGAACAGAATGCTTTGGTCCGTAGGACAAAATTGTGTTGTGTCGTATTTACATCAAGAACATTTGGCATATTTGCATAAATTTCCTTTTTACATTCTTAAAATAAAGAGCCATTGGCTATACCCTCTTAAAATCATTGCACAAAAACCCAGTTTAAAATTGATTGGATATTAATATTCTGCAGCTCTACTTCGCAGTGGAGCCTGTGATCTGGAGTTTTGTTTCGGCAGATCATTGAAATACTAGAAGGGCAATCAGTTATGTCGGAACGGATCTGGATTGAACAGCACTCTAAGAACAGCGTAGACAAACTGATACCACAAACCTGCACACAACCCCCCCCCCCCCCCACCCCCACCCTCTCTCTTCATCTCAGGTACTCCAACAATGCAATTCAGACTCCAAATCGCATTGCTTACCACATACAAGTGAACATTTCTATTTCCTATATGAGTCATTCCTGAAGGCAACTAAGCATGCCAGGACATTCAGTATCACTGTGTAAACCTTGGATTGGCTTCCCCTGCAAGAATTGGATTCCAGCTGCTCCAAGTATTTCAGTTTAACGAAGATGAGAGTCAAATTCCTCTCTTGAGTCATCTCATGTGGATACAAGTAAAGACACCAGATATTTTACAGTGAAGGTTACAAAGTGCTGGAGTAACTCATTGAGATGCTGCCTGGACCTGCTGATGTATTCCAGCACGTTGTGTCTTTCTCTATATTAACCAGCATCTGCAGTTCCTTGTTTCTACTGTTTAGACATTTTAGAGATTTTGTCTTATGGTGACAGAAGTGGAGAGCAGTGTGAGATAGCTAACAGGGCTGAGACCTATTATCTCTAGAGACCCTGATTCAAACAACCTCCAGTATCCTGTGTGGAGTTTGCACATTCACCCTGTGCTCATGTGGTTTTCTTCTGAGTGTTTAGTTTAGTTTAGAGATACAGCGTGGAAACAGACCCTTCGGCCCACCGAGTCCGTGCCGACGAGTGATCACCTGTTCTACCCTGTACACGAGGGATCATTTACAGATGTCAATTAACCTCCAAGCCTGCGCATCTTTGGAGTGTGGGAGGAAACTGGAGCACCTGGAGAAAACCCAAGGCGGTCTCAGGGAGAATGTACAAACACCGAACAGAAAGTACCCGAGGTCAGGATCGAACCCAGGTCTATGGCGCTGTAAGGCAGCAACTGTGCCGCTCTGCCACTGTGTTGCCCTACTGAATAGGACACAAAATGCTGGAGTAACTCAGCAGAGATACTCCAGCACTTTGTGTCCTTTTAAGTAAAAAAACAGCATCTGCAGTTCCTTGTTTCTACTGTTTAGACATTTTTATAGGTTTTCTTATATATACTCTACTAAGTGCGATCAGAAGTGGGCAGCAGTGTGAGGTTGCTGATAGGGATGCTGCCTATCAGCTCTTACATGCACGGAAGTCGCTATAAAAACATGGGGGGGACCGGGGGACACAATTTGTTGGTGGCCGCGCAAGCATGCGCACACTCACACACACATGCGAGGCTTCGGAGGCTTCAGCCATGTGCCCTGTGGACGGTAATTAGTGACGAGTGCCGGCAGTCGCCGAAAAAATCGCGTCAGTCCCTTTAATTTCCCATCGAGCCTTCAGCTCCCACTAGTCGAGATGCAGGTGCTTTGTGATAAAAGCATTGAAGCTTTTTTTCTAAAGTGGATTTCCTTCTGAATTGTAGCCAACTGTATTGATCGTGATTGACTCCTTTATTATTTTAGTGGCTATTTTATTTCAAGATTTAAAACGTAATGGCAAGTATTATAAATGGCACATATAAAAGAAAGCTAACAAACAAATTCACAAAACATGGGTGGGATCGTCCCAACACCTCTGAAAACATGGAGGGGACATGTCCCCCCAACCCCCCGGGATTTTCTGCCCCTGAGCTCTTGAGTTCCTGATTCAAACCTGACCTCCAGTAATACCTGTGTGGAGTTTGCACATTCTCCCTGGGTCCATGTGGTTTCTCTCTAGGTACTCTAGTTTCCTTTACAAAAATGCACAGTTTGATTGGATAATTGGGGGGTGGGGTAAATTAAATTAAATTAAATTTCTTTATTTATATAGCACATTTTTAGTCAACTTGCATTGACCCCAAAGTGCTTCACATAATTACATTCACACATACAGGCAAAGGTGGGTGAAGTGTCTTGCCCAAGGACACAACGACAGTATGCACTCCAAGCGGGATTCGAACCAGCTACCTTCCGGTTGCCAGCCGAACACTTAGCCCATTGTGCCATCTGTCGTCCCAAAAACGACATCTGTCGTAAAAACAACAGTGAAGTGAAATGAAAGTCTGTAGTTATATGAGTAGTCATAATGGGAAGATTTTGTCCCGCTGAGTTACTCCAGCTTTTTGTGTCTATCTTCGGTTTAAATCTGCATCTGCAGTTCCTTCCTACACATTATGGTACGTTATCACCAAATGAGCTGGTTTGACACATCGGTAAATGATTCTACTGCAAAAGTATTTCCTTTTTTGTCTACATCTTCCCTCGGCGTAGCAAAAGTAGCAAAATCTACCGGCTCCATATGTCACATCAACTCATTTCCCTTATAAATGAATAGCTTCTTGGTGTTGAAAAAACTGTGCTGCAAGTCTTGCATCGTGAAAACCTTGCTGGAGAGGTTTAGATGGTCGGACAAATTATCAGAGGAGAAATCTGTGACAGAAACCCTGTTTGGATAGGGAGACAACTACTTCATGCATCGCTAAGCACACGGCATCTTCAAGAGAAACAGCTTGCCAAAATTGACTTTTGGTATAGGAAGATTTTTTTTGACACTGATTGTATTTCTTTCATTTTGAGGATCAGTTGCCATCTCCCTTGTCAAAGGATGACAGCTGTTTTGTTTTTGTGGATATAAGGTCCCACTAATCCAATGTAAACAGAATGACTCAACGCAAACACGTGGCTCTCAATTCAGAGGTTTGCTTCACAATGCTGACTGGTGTAACCACTGGAGCAGACTGGTTAAAAAATCAATTCATTGGTACTAGTCCAGGGCCGCATGTTATTAGAAGAGGATTCGATGGCAAGTTCAGTGAAAAGTGATCGCAGACAGCTAGCCCCACTTAGTACATGGAGCTGACAGAACATGGGACATAGAACTGTACAGCCCAGTAACAGGCCCTTCAGTCCACAATGTCTGTGACAAACATGATGCCAAGACCAATCCTTATCTGCCTGCACATACTCCAGGAATCAAGAGTATTTTATTGTCAAATGTCCTGAAACTGAACTATTAAATTCATGTCGTCCAGAGATCATTGCTGGTCCTCAATCATTTCTTCTCCTTGTGAATGACCAACATACTGAAAGATGCTACAGGAAATGTCTGGGGTAAAAGGGGTTAAAATGTGATGGAGCCGTCAAAGCCCAACAAAAGTTGTTAATTAGAGGGTTATTGCAGGCTATATCACGAAGGGTAAATGCAACATTTAGTGCAGTGAAAGAAAGAACGGGTAGCCACAAAGTGCTGGAGTCACTCAGTGGATCAGTCAGCATCTCTGGAGAAAGAAGGGTCCCGACCCGAAACGTCACTTATTCCTTTTTCTCCAGATATGCTGCCGGACCCGCTGAGTTACTCAAGCACTTTGTGTCCATCTTTGCAGCATCTGCAGTTTGTTTGTTTTTACATTCTGAAAGAAAGAATGGGATTGGAAACCATATTTTTGCAATAGGTAACATAAAACATGCTCATCCTGAAGTTGAAAGAATTTTAATATAAACTCAGCATTTATCCTAAGCAGAGGGTGGGGTGTGCGATTAGGGGGTGGGGGGGAATTTATGATACAGAGCCAAAATATTAAACAAGGAAGCCAATTATGCTTGTAAATGCTTGGATGAGTATAAAGTATTTCTATTTAATAAACCCATCCAAATGCGGTCAAATTTAAATTCCAGTACATGCCTCTGTTAAAGAGATATATGTGAAAGTAAGTGGAACAGGAAAAGTTAATCCTGACCACTATTTTACATTAAAGCTTAAAAGTCGGGCATGTGAAAACAGACAAACATTGGTAAAAGGACAACGTTTGGACATGTCAGGAAACACTGTGGGGGAAATGAGTTCCTGGCCTCTCAGGCAATGGTCAATTGTCAATTCTGCCTTTATTGTCACATGTGCAAACACACGGTGAAATTATTTTCTTGCAAACAGTCCAGTAGTGTATGGCCATATTTAGCACAACCCTGATTAGCAAATTGTACAGAAATCGTCTCCTGATCCCACGTGTAAGAGGCACCATGTTTGGGCGTCATTTTCAAAGTCCAGTCTATGCTCTAGCTGTTATGAGTGTTGCCCGACCCAGGCTGCTGCAGGCCTCCACCCATCGTCTTCTTTCTACGTGCGGGTCGACCTGCGAGCCGATGTCCCTCTCCTCGCCTGTCCTCCTTTGTTCCCCCGGGGGCGCCGACCGCAGCAAAGCGTTGGAAGTAAAACTAAAACCTGGAAATGTTTAGGAGGCATGTGTAGGATGCAACTGCAGATGCTGGTTTACACCAAAGATAGACATAAAATGTTGGAGTAAAGGGCCTGGCCCACGAGCGTGGCAAGCGCCACCAAACCGGAAGCGGGGGCCGCGCGGAGGTCGAGTCATCCCGTACGAGTTGACGTGAAGTTCGAGCGAAGTCCGCGGGAAGTTCGCGCTAGGCGTACGCCATCAAGACGCTGCGTACGGCGTCAAGACGTGGCGCACGTCCGTCGAGGCGGTGCGTACGGCCTGAATGCGGCTGTGGGCCGCCAGGCTGTTGCCGCGCGGAATTTTTGGACAGTGTCAGTTTTTCGGAGCCCCGCGCGATGTCGGGACCAGCTCCGCACAACTCCACATGGCTCCGGCGATTGAAGTGGGACCGGCCCCGCGAGGCCCTACGGCTCAAGCGACCACGCTAGGTCGCGCTTGACGCATGCAGTCGCATGCTCGTGGGACAGGCCCTTAACTCAGCAGGACAGGCAGCATGTCTGGATAGGTGGAATGGGAGAAGTTTCGGGTCGAGACCCTTCTTCGGACTGGATGCAATCGGGTTCTGTAGTGAGGGACTCTGGGCTGCTGCAGGAGGATGAGGACGTTGGGGATGATATCCGGTATCGATACTTTGCAGCAAATCCCACTTTGTTCATTCCACGTGGACTCTCGTTCACTGCGTGTGAAATCCAGCTCCACGTTGCTCCGTTCTCTGCTAAACTGGGCATTCCATCACTGCTTGGCTTGGAATTAAAACCCAGCCCGGCAATGAAACAATGTCTGACGTGAATGATTAAATCGCCTCATTAACTGTGCTCACTACACACAAGTCCTGCCATGGTGACTGGACTGAGCAGCGGTAAATCAATCAGTAACTCGGCATACCATTGATTAATCAATTATTATCGATTAAGCAGCTGAGACTTGGAACCTCCAGGTCTTGTTAACCAAATAGAATTTCAATAGTTCAATGATTTTCTATCTGAGCCCTTTGTATCCTGTGGCCTTAATGCTTCAATTTCTGTTAAGTAAATATGTTTGATTTCAGATTAGACAAGTGGACTAAATTTACAGTCCAGATTACACAGGGCTGTGTCGTTCCTCACAATCAATCCTGTCTGGATCCTCAAGCCTCTTATTGACTGCTCTTTAATGGCTCCTGGCAACACCTCATGTGACAATAATTCCTACTGACTGGCTCCAGCTTCGAAATTCTGCTCGTCAGTGATCTCCATCAGATTGCCTATTCAGACAATGAGATTAGCTTGCAGTTACAAGGAAGAACGAGGCCACCCTATAGATACAATAAACAACAAAATGTAGGAAGGAAATACAGATACTGGTTTACACCGAAGATCAACACAAAATGCTGGAGTAACACAGTGGGACAGGCAGCATCTCTGGAGAGAAGGGATGGGTGATGTTTTTCAGGTCAAGATTCTTCTTCAAACAATAAGGTTCGCCTTTAGATACAAGGAACAGTAAGGTTAGCCTGTGTAGGAAGGAACTGCAGATGCTGGTTTACAGGGCTGCCAACATTGGGTGAGAGTTGGGAGTGAGAAATTTGCGAGAGACCAAGCCCGAGGGAGCATCGCGACCGGGAGGGGTGGGAGGTGGGTGCCCCCTCCCATTGGTACGGAACATTCGCATTTCTCAGCTTGAAATTGTGCAATATGGTGCATACTGTAGCGAGTCTTATAACTTACACTTGAATGCAATATATATGCTTTAAATTGGATTGGAGCGTTTTTGAAAGGGGTGAGGCTGTGCGATCACTGATCACTGGCCTTGGGGGTACCCGGTGAGGGAGTGGAGCAACCGAGTGGGGAGAGGGTGTGGAAGAAGCGTAGGAACTTTTTGAAATTTGATGTATTAAAATCATGTTTTAGTGCCCTGTAGAAGTATGATTTCAATGTTTTTTGTATGAAGTATTTTTAAGAGGTAACATTTTAAGGGGTAACTTTATCCACACAAAGGGTGATGGGTGTATGGAACAAGCTGCCAGAGGAGGTAGTTGAGGCAGGGACCATCCCAACATTTAAGAAAAAGTTAGACTGATACATGGATAGGACAGGTTTGGAGGTATGGACCAAAAGCAGGTAGCGTAGCTGGGACATGTTGGCGGGTGTGGGCAAGTTGCGCTGAAGGGCCTGTTTTCACACTGTATCACTCTATGACTACATTATACCTCCACCATGCATGAATACTTCAAAATCAAGTGATCGAGTTTTATTGCCATATACTCAAACATAGAAACATAGAAAATAGGTTCAGGAATAGGCATTCGGCCCTTCGAGCCAGCACGGCCATTCAATATGATCATGGCTATTCATCTAAAATCAGTACCTCTTTCCTGTTTTTTCCCCATATCCCTTGATGTCGTTAGCCCCAAGAACTAAATGTAACTCTCTCTTGAAAACATCCAGTGAATTGGCCTGCACTGCCTTCTGTGGCAGAGAATTCCACAGATTCACAACTCTCTGCGTGAAGAAAGTTTGTCCTCATCTCAGTCCTAACTGCCCCCCCCCCCTTTATTCTTAAACTGTGACCCATGGTTCTGAACGCCCCCAACATCGGGAACATTTTTCCTGCAGTTACAGTAAGTGAAAATCTAGCAGGCAAGCAGGATGCTTTCTCCAACCACCCCCATTTGAAGTCCACTACCTTCCACCGTTTCTACCCAGTGCTTGGTACTTACTTCCAGCAGCCACTGGTTGTCCTCCAGGATGCACCGAGCCGCAGCCTGATCCACGCCGGTCACCTGGGCAAATTCGACACATAGACTCTCTCTTTCCCCTCTCTCTCTGTCTCTCCTCTCACCTCTCTCTCTTCCCCATTTCTCCCTCCGACCTCACTCTTCCCCTTGCCCTCTCTCCCCTCTCTTCCTCCTCTGTCTCTATCTCTTTTTCTTTGCCCCCCTATCTCTCTCTTTCCCCCATTTCTCTCTTTCCCCCTCTCTCTTTTATCACCCCTCTCTCTTCCCTTTCTCTCTCCCATTCTCTCCTACCTCCTCCCCCTCTCTCTCTTCCCCCTTTCTTCCCTCTCACCCATCTCTCACTTCCCCCCCCCTCCCACCTCACTCTCCCCCCCTCTCTCTCCCCTACCTCTCTCTCCTCTCTCTCTCCCCCCCTCCCTCTTCTCTCTCTCCATTCACTCCCCCCCCCCCTGTCTCTCCTCTCTCTCTCTCCTCTCACCCTCTCACCCCCCTCTCTCTCCCCAATGTCTCCCTATCTCCTTCCCCTCTCTCTCTCTCCACCTCCCTTTGAGAGTCTGTCCCTTCGGCACAGAGACTCTCGCGGCAGCGGCAGTGGCGCTTCCGAGGCCTCCGCGGCCCGGGACACTCGCACTGTCCGGAGTGCTCCATGGCCAGAGCTGCAGCGAGCGACACGCTGGCCCCGGCAAACACTCGTCCGTCCCGGCTCCCCGCACCTGTTCCGGCCACTGGTTCTGCTCCCATCCCTCCCGCAGCCCCTGCTCTCCAACACCCGCGGACCATGCGGTTTATCCGAGTTTTGAAATTTTCGTTGATTACAAAATTTCTCACCACTGAGCGTGAGAAATTTCTGATGAGCGTGAGGGCGTGAGAGTTTGCTTGAGGGCGTGAGTCTCACGCTCAAAGCGTGAGAGTTGGTAGCCCTGGGTTTACAACGAAGATAGACACAAAAAGCTGGAGTAATTCAGCAGGTCAGTCAGCATCTCTGGAGAAAAGGAATAGGTGACATTTTGGGTCGAGACCCTTCTTCAGACGATAATGTTAGTCTGTAGATGCAAGGAACAATGAGGCTATTAGACTTAAATCCGTAAACTGTTTCCATGCTATTAAGGCACAATATGTAATGGAAATGAATCACAGGAGAAATATTGTAGGAAGGAACTGCAGATGCTGGTGTACACAGAAGATGGACACAAAAAGCTGGGGTAATTCAGCAGGTCAAGCAGCAACTCTGGAGAGAAAGAATAAGTGACGTTTTGGATCGAGACCCTTCTTTAGACTCCCAGTCTGAAGAAGGGTCTCAAGAGACTTATGTGGTTAGCCTCTTGACTGAAAGGTGCACTTACGAGTAGATCTGGGCAATCTGCAACCTGCTGGCTAGATTGATTGCTGCAATATCTGCCAGAGTAAATAAAAACAAAAGGAATGTATCAAGAGATTAAGAGTGAACAAATAATGACGATACAACCCGTAGATTTGAAAAGGGACTTTGGCCTCTCCCAACCAACCTTGTCCCCTCCCATTCCCAAAACACCTCCCTCTACGTTTTTACTTCTCGACCCACAGTCTTTACAATTGGGATAAACTTTGTGCTGCTTTGGAAACATGGAAAATAGGTCCAAGAGAAAGCGATTTGGCCCTTCTGACTTGTTCCACCATTCAACCCGATCACAGCAGATCATCAACTTCAATATCCTGTTTCCATCGTCTCCCCAAATCTCTTGATCCCTTTAGAATGAATACAAATATCTACTGCCTCGTTCAACATAGTTAATAACTTAGCCTTCACAGCTTTCTGTGGCAGAGAACAGCCACCACCTCTGGGTACATTTCTACAGTTTCCTCAGTTCCTCAGTTCTAAATGGCACAGCCCTATCCCGTGACTACAGTCACTAATTCTGGTCTCTCCAGCTATAGGATACAATCTCCTTGCATCTAGTCTGGTTAGTCCTGATAGACGTATAGGTTTCTAAGGGATCTGCATTCATGTGCCCACATTGCAGTGAATATTGGCTTAATTGACCCAATCCCTCAGTACAAGATACAAGATACATTTATTTGTCACATGTGCCAGTTGGCACAGTGAAATGTGTGGTCACCATACAGCCATACAATGAAAATAAAGAACACAACACACGATAGAGTTCAGCATAAAACATCGCCACACAGCAAGAATCAAAAGTTTCCCACTGTGAGGGAAGGCACCAAAGTCAGTCATCTTCCTCTAATGTTGCTGATGTTCACCCGTGGTCGGGGCCTCCGGAGCCCTCCGCAGTCGTCGCTACGGGCAACCCGCCGCTCAGGCCCGCTCGCCAGGATGTTGGAACTCCGACATCAGAACGGGAGGCCTACCTCAGCGGCTTGGACCTCCAAAAGGGCCGCTTCCCACCGGAGTCCGCGGCTCCCGACGTCCCCAGGCCGCGCCGGGCGGAGATTCAACACTGGCGGGCCTCGGCAAAGGGTCCCAGGGACTTCGCGATGTTGAGGTCAGCGTCGCCCGCGCTGGGAGCTCTGCGTACCACAGCCCCGCGAAGTTGGAGCAGCGGCCCACCATGCCAGGAATCCGTCCAGTAAATCCTCATTGCATTCCCTTTATGGAAACCATATCCTCCCTCAGATAAGGGGTGCAAAACTGGTTCTTCCTCACTTGTTCCTTTCTCGATCTTTCTCTCATTACCCATTAATAATAATAATAATAATGGATGGGATTTATATAGCGCCTTTCTAATACTCAAGGCGCTTTACATCGCATTATTCATTCACTCCTCAGTCACACTCGGTGGTGGTAAGCTACTTCTGTAGCCACAGCTGCCCTGGGGCAGACTGATGGAAGCGTGGCTGCCATTCTGCGCCTACGGCCCCTCCGACCACCACCAATCACTCACACACATTCACACACAGGCAAAGGTGGGTGAAGTGTCTTGCCCAAGGACACAACGACAGTATGCACTCCAAGCGAGATTCGAACCGGCCACCTTCCGGTCGCCAGCCGAACACTTAGCCCATTGTGCCATCTGTCGTCCCATTACTCCCCCCCCGCGGCTTCCTTTCACACTGGGATGTTATTGACTTGGGTTGGAGACCTCAGCAATGAGAGAGCATGCTGTATCTCTGTAAAATAAGAGAAAACTGACTTCCATTTTGAAATGATTCATTGGGAGTGAGGTATGCTGACTAATTTTAGGTTATCAGTTTATAACAAGTTAAGTGCGTATGCTGCACTGCCGTGCCATGTGGAAGAAATAAATGGGCACTTCGACCCATTCATGGCCATCATTTATCACTGATTCTCTATTAGTTGAACGATTGTCAATTGGATTGGATTGTATACTGACAGATTTTCTTTCGACCGTGGAACTTCACTATGTCAGCTATCATCTGCCAGCTGGTGCCAAACCTCGACTCCACACTCACAGCCGAGACCTTCCTGTGGCTAACACAAAGGAGCAAGTCATAGAGAAATGCTTACAAAATTCTTAAGGGGTTGGACAGGCTCGATGCAGGAAGATTGTTCCCGACGTTGGGGAAGTCCAGAACAAGGGGTCACAATTTAAGGATTTTTTTTCTCATCTTTTAGGACCGAGATGGGGGAAAATAAATTTCACACAGAGAGTGGTGAATCTGTGGAATTCTCTGCCACTGAAGGTAGTTGAGGCCAGTTCATTGGCTATATTTAAGAGGGAGTTAGATGTGGCCCTTGTGGCTAAAGGGATCAGCGGATTTGGAGAGAAGGCAGGTACAGGATACTGAGTTGGATGATCAGCCATGATCATATTGAATGGCGGTGCATGCTCGAAGGGCCGAATGGCCTACTCCTGCACCTATTTTCTATGTTTCTATTAAAACCAGCGTAGATTATCATGGGCACATGTTCCTTGCCCACGATGTTCAAGGTCAATAAAATAAAGATTGAATAAGGTCACAGATTTATAAAATAGAAAAGATGACCAGCTCGTGCCATATAAATCGCGCCACAGGGAAATTGGGGGGGAGCCATCGGCAGCGCACAGTTGGCACAGGTCAAAGGGCAGTTGGCTTGTTAGAATACATGGTGGTGAAGACATGGGTTGTGTTAAATTCTATTGTGTATTGTGTGTTCTTTTTTCAACTGTATCGCTGCTGGCAAATTCATTGCACTACACCTTAGTTGGTGCATGTGATGAATAAAATTGACTTTGACTTTGACTTTGGTCTCAGACATTTCCACAGAGAAGGGTTGTTTGTCATGAGAAGGTAGAAATATTGACCAGCCCAGGCTCAAAGGTGTTGAAATGGGATCAGAGAGACAATTGTAATTTGTTGGCAGTTGAAGCAGTTGGAAGGTGAAAGTCAACGTTGTTTTATTTTGTATCCTGGAAGAGAACGCTTGCTCTTTTTATCTCTATAATAATTTAAACACTGAAGATAGACACAAAATGCTGGAATGCCAACGGGATAGGCAGCATCTCTGGATTGAAGGATTGGGTGACGTTTCGGGTTGAGACCCTTCATCGCACTGTGTCTGATGGAGGATCTCGAGCCGAAACGTCTCTTCTCTCCAGAGATGCTGCCTGTCCCGCTGGCTCGAAGGGCCGAATGGCCTACTCCTGCACCTATTTTCTATGTTTCTATCTTTCTATTGTCTCATCAATTCAGCCTTTTTTGTTTCTCGAAACCTGGGAAACAAACCACTTCAGCCCTTTCTTCTCCCCCCCCCCCCCCTCCCCCACGGCGGTCCCCCCATGCTGGGTCCCCATTGTCCATTGTTCTAACTTTCAGAGCCAGCATTGGACCTCACTGAAAACACCATCATGCTCAATAGTTCTCACCTGAACCATGGAGCTCCAGGGTACGTGCTACTAGATCACCACCCCACCCTAGCCATGATCTGCAACCTACCACCCAGCACATCTGCCTGAAGCTTCTTGTCTCTCAATCAAACTGCAAGTCAGTAGGAAAGGGACAGAAATTAACAAAGGTGCCCTGCACAGCAAAATCCATTCTTTTGGATACCAAAGCAGCACTCCCTCTCCACTGACATTCCACAGGCTGAGGTCCAGCTCATCTTACAGTGCATAGGAGGCCAGCTATCAACATGCCTTTATTTACTCCTGGGTGGGGCTATAAACGAGACATACATTTTTTTATTCAGTTCTTTACAGACTATTACTATTGAATCTATCTCAACCACTCTTTCAGCGCACGTTGATAACAGCAGAGAGCAGTCGCCATGTGAATATTCTACTTAGTAGAAACAAGAATCGGCAGATGGAGAAACAAGAAACTGCAGATGCTGGTTTATACCAAAGATAGACACAAAGTGCTGGAGTAACTCAACAGTTCTGGCAGCACCTCTGGAGAAAAAGGATGGGTGACGTTTCAGATCAGGACCTTTCTTCATCCTTTAGAAAGACACCATTTTTCTGATTGGGACCCTACACAGGTTGTGTCTGACCCGCTGAATTACTCCAGCACTTGTCATTTTGCTCAAGTTTCTAGCACCTGCAGTTCCTTGGGTCTTGGATTTTGCCTACATGATTAACCAGTGCTAATTCTGAGTTTGTAGGAAGGAACTGCAGATATTAGTTTACACCGAATAGACATAAAATGCTGGAGTAACTCGGTAGGTCAGGCAGCATCTCTGGAGAAAAGGAAAAGGTGACGTTTTGGGTCGAAACCCCTCTTCAGACTCAAACTACTAATTCTTAGTGGCAGTGCTTTAACATAAGGATTGTATGTCGGGACAGTTCTGCTGGAGATGTGAGGCGAAAGGGAAATCCGCAGATTGAGCTGAAGTACAAGGGATTTGTGGTTGAGCCGTTGACTGTAGGTAAACAACAACTGATTTAAGTTAGACTGAGTAACTTCTCTTGAATTGTTAAGAATTCCCGGTAGTCCTAATGCTATGGGAACAACACAATGAAACAGTGCCAGATCAGTTGCTAGGCTGCAGTTCAAAGGATTACAGTACAAACCATTTAATTACTGAATTACCATATGCGGAATGGATGCATAGTCGTGGATAGCATGAGCACTTTTCTTCTGTGAATTCACTCGTCCACACAATGCTGCTGGTGGGTCTTCAGGCCAACATGGAACTTGAATCATAACCATGGTGAAACTCCCTGTTCTCCACTCCACTTCATCTGCACTATCCAGATGTTCCAGATGTGGACTCCTATAGTACACAAAAATGCTGGAGAAACTCAGCAGGTGCAGCAGCATCTATGGAGCGAAGGAAAAAGGCAACGTTTCGGCCCGAAACGTTGCCTTTTTCCTTCGCTTCATAGATGCTGCTGCACCCGCTGCGTTTCTCCAGCATTTTTGTGTACCTTGGATTTTCCCGCATCTGCAGTTCCTTCTTAAACACTGTGGACTCCTATATATTGGCGAGACCAAGCACAGGCTCGGCGATTGTTTTGCTGAACACCTCCACTCAGTCCGCTTAGGCCTAGGTGATCTCCCGTTTGCTAAACACCTTAACTTCCCATCCCATTCCCACACTGAGTTTCTATTCTGGGCCTCTTCCACTGTCAGAGTGAAGCCCAATGCAAATAGGAGGAACAGCACCTCATATTTCGCTTGAGCAGCTTCCAACCCAGCGGTATGAGTATTGATTTCTCTAACCTCACGTAACCCTAGCTTTCCCTCTCGCGCCATCCCTCCCCGTCCCAGTTCTCCGACTAGTTTCACTGTCCTCCTGAATAAATGTTACTGATTATATGCTTCCACCTGAACCATTCTACATTCCCTTATCATCATCTGCTTTGATTTGTGTTTTCACACCTTACCCTGCCATTATCTCTAAACTCCCTCTCCCTTAACTCTCAGTCTGAAGAAGACCCAAAACCTCACCCATCTTCTCTCCAGAGATGCTGTCTGTCCCGCTGAGTTACTCCAGCATCTTGTGTCTATCTCCACCCCAACAATATGTGTTGGATACAGAGGACACTGAAAGGTGATAAAGATCTAGAAATGAGAACAGGGAACAAGGATGGGCCCAGTGGCCAATGAGAACAAAGACCCAATGGCCACGTGCAGTGGAAGATTGTAACTCCCTCCTCGACCAGAGTGGAGGAGGGAGCCGCTGGTGACGACGGATGCGAGGAGTGGGCCGGTAGGAGAGGGACTGGGGTATTATCTCCAGCGGCTGCAGGAGGTACCCCCCGGGACATGGGTGGTCGGTGGAGTAGAGGAACGTTGGGTCATGGATCTGCAGGCTTCCTGGATCAGGGGCACTCCAGGACTTCCCACATGTGGACAGGCCTTTGGACTTTGGACTGCTTGTGGTTTCTGGGGGATTATTTTGTCATTTTAAATAGTGCCAAAATTGTGGCGACTTTGCATTTGAAGTTGTGCACAAGATTTTCACTGTGACAATGGAGAACCATTGAACATATGAAGAACGTTCTATAGGATCTTGAGCAACCATAATAATGGGGCCAGAGGAAGAAGGGAATGGTCTAAAGCTGAAGGCCCTGCACTCTCAGCTGGGGTGGGCATGCAACTGGTGAGAAAGGCTCAGTCGACTGGTGAGGATCGGGAATTGAGGCCCGTGTGATATGGAGGAGTTGGTAGCTTTCACTGCTTCATTTTGCCATTCTTTGGCAATGTCACAGAAGATGAATGAGGAGAATCCAACTCATTACTCTGAAGAAGGCTCTTGACCCGAAATGACAGCCATTCCTTCTCTCCAGAGATGCTGCCCGTCCCGCTGAGTTACTCCAGCATTTTGTGTCTATCTTCAGTTTACACCAGCGTCTGCAGCTCCTCCTTACCCAGAGTAGCACTGCTCCCCGAATCTGTAAGTCTCTTGATCTGAACTTTTATTCATACTATCATATGATTTGCACAAAAATGCAAAGGGGCAGTAATATGCTGAGGTTCAGCATCTTAAACTTTACTTGTGTTGCCCTGACTCAAACAGAATTGGTGTGTGAGTTAGAGTCCTTAAGCCTCAATCTCTACACAGTAAGCATTTAAGTCACGCGTTAAATCAGTTTGGGATAGAATTCTCAACTTACCCCAGGCTCTCTTAGTGAAACATCTATTGATTCCAATGTAATGAATAAATGGAAGAAGACTATGACCTGGGATGGTTATTAAAATATTGCATCAAGTGAGATGTGACTGGCTGCCCTGAAGAACTTGTACCCAGGTTTAGGCTGCAGCAATTAGTGCAGAACTCCTTCTATTTTCCACTGTGCAAAAGTTGTAAGACAGTGGTGCAGTGGTAAAACTGCAGCCTTACGACGCTAGAGACACAGGTTCAATCCTGACTAGGGGTGCTGAATGTATGGAGTTTGTACGTTCTCCCTGTGACTCTGTGGGTTTTTTCTGGGTGCTTTGCTCTGCTTTCCCCCCCATATCCTGCAGCATTGTTCGTTCATCAATCCTCCAATGGTGGCTGTTCAAACAGACATTGACCACGCCATAGACGGTCATTAATGCTGTTATTTCAACTCTGTCCTCCGCAGGTCAACGTCAAACCTTGTGGACAGGTTTGGCAGCAGAATGATTAAAGATTTACTAACATTTCTCAGAATGCACTGTGGCAGGACTTTCAGACTTTCACACTACCATACGAGGCAGTTCTGGAATTAACTATTTTTTGGTTTAGTTTAGTTTAGTTCAGAGATACATAGAAACATAGAAACATAGAAATTAGGTGCAGGAGTAGGTCATTCGGCCCTTCGAGCCTGCACCGCCATTCAATATGATCATGGCTGATCATCCAACTCAGTATCCCGTACCTGCCTTCTCTCCATACCCTCTGATCCCCTTAGCCACAAGGGCCACATCTAACTCCCTCTTAAATATAGCCAATGAACTGGCCTCGACTACCCTCTGTGGCAGAGAGTTCCAGAGATTCACCACTCTCTGTGTGAAAAAAGTTCTTCTCATCTCGGTTTTAAAGGATTTCCCCTTATCCTTAAGCTGTGACCCCTTGTCCTGGACTTCCCCGACATCGGGAGCAATCTTCCTGCATCTAGCCTGTCCAACCCCTTAAGAATTTTATAAGTTTCTATAAGATCCCCTCTCAATCTCCTAAATTCTAGAGAGTATAAACCAAGTCTATCCAGTCTTTCTTCATAAGACAGTCCTGACATCCCAGGAATCAGTCTGGTGAACCTTCTCTGCACTCCCTCTATGGCAATAATGTCCTTCCTCAGATTTGGAGACTAAAACTGTACGCAATACTCCAGGTGTGGTCTCACCAAGACCCTGTACAACTGCAGTAGAACCTCCCTGCTCCTATACTTAAATCCTTTTGCTATGAAAGCTAACATACCATTCGTTTTCTTCACTGCCTGCTGCACCTGCATGCCCACTTTCAATGACTGGTGTACCATGACACCCAGGTCTCGCTGCATCTCCCCTTTTCCTAGTCGGCCACCATACGATACACTCATACACCCTCGATACAACGCGGATCCACTCCTTCAGCCCACCGAGTCCGCACCGACCAGTGATCCCCGAATACTAGCACTATCCTACATGCACTAGGGACAATTTACTATTTTACCAAAGCCAATTAACTACAAACATGTACGTCTTTGGAATGTGGGAGGAAACTGGAGATCCTGGAGAAAATTAACGCAAGTCACAGGAAGAACGTACAAACTCCGTACAGACAGCACCACCCGTGGTCAGGATCGAACTCGGGTCGCTGGCGTTGTAAGGCAGCAACTCAGCAACTAAACTGAACTGAACTCTACCACTGCGCCACTGCACCACCGTGCCGCCCTGTTGAAGAACTTGTACCCAGGTTTAGGCTGCAGCAATTAGTGCAGAACTCCTTCTATTTCCCACTCTGCAAAATTTGCAAGACAGTGGGGCAGTGGTAAAACTGCAGCCTTACGACGCAAGAGACACAGGTTCAATCCTGACTACGGGTGCTGAATATATGGAGTTTGTACGTTCTCCCTGAGACTATGTGGTCTTTTTCTGGGTGCTTTGCTTTCCTTCCATATCCCAAAGACATGCGGGTTTGTAATGTGTTATTTGGCTTCAGTACCTAGTGCGTAGGATAGAACAGTATATGGGTGAATGTTGATCGGCGCAGACTCGGTGGGCCGAAGGGCCTTTTTCCACGTTGTATCTCTGAAGGTCGCTCGAAGTTCTTTAACTGTTGCTGGGATCTCCTGTGATTAGGGAGTCTAGATCTACAACGTACATTGAGCTATTTGTTCTGTCAGACGTGTATCCAGTTTCAGTGGTTCGAGTGTCAGGAGGGGGGAGGTCTTGGTTGAGCCTGTGCTTCCTCCCTAGGCCCATCTTTCATCAGCTTTGACTTTGCAAACCCTCGATCCCAGATCAAACACCAAGTTTGATCAACGTATTCATTGAGAGTCTCTTTGTAAAATCCCTTTCCATGGTGCCAGCTCGAAACCTGGGATTAACACTAATCCAGATTAATGTGAGCAATGCAAACACTGTAATCGACACTGAGTCCCTCGTAACTCACTTCTCTCAGGGAAGCCAAAAACCTGGTGGTTGGTGGCAAGCTCACAGGCCCAGCATCCTTCAACGGAGTGTAAACACCGGCATCTGATTCCTGCACATCCAACGTCTTTTCAGTCAACCCTCCCCCACTGATCGCTGACTAAAGACTTTGTGAAGAAGCAATTTAGAGTCAAAGCACACAGGGTGAAAGATGGAACACAGCTTCACTCCTCCCTGCTCACACTGCTGTAGGTCACTATGCACTGCACCAGGATCACAGGCACTGCCATTCCTTTCTGTTGTTTAATTGAAGCATTATTTGGAATAGATTTATGTCGCTTGTTGGATAAGAAGCACTTTCCACTTTGCTGCTCAGTCTGAGCGTAAACATTCCCAGGCCAGCTTTAATACTGAATGTTCATAATGTACTTCATCGATGTGCCTGTGTCAAAATCAGTCAGTGATATCATCTTGGGTAACTCGGTCAATCATGCCTCATTCACAAAACAATGCAGCGGTTGAGTTGCTGCCTTAAGGGCCTGTCCCACCAGCATGCGATTGCATGCATCTAGCGCGACCAAACGTGGTGGCTTGAGGCGTACAGCCTCGCGGGGCCAGTCCCACTTCCAACCGCGGAGCCGTCTGGAGTTGTGCGGGCTGGTCCCGACATCATACTCACCAATCAGCTGGGCAGGAGGCAGCCCGACTGAATTTGGACGTCGCACGGCGTCGGGCGGTGATGTCATCACGCTACGGCACGCCGGGCGGTGACGTCATCGCGCAACATCACGCGCTCTGCATACGGCGTCCAGACACTGCGCACGGCGTCAAGACGCTGCGTGCACCCGTCGAGGCGCTGCGTACGGCCTCAATGCGGCAGCGGGCCGACAGGCCGTTGCCGTGCGGGATTTTTGGACAGTGTCAGTTTTTCGGAGCCCCGCGTGATGTCGGGACCAGCCCCGCACAACTCCATACGGCTCCGGCGATCGAAGTGGGACCGGCCCCGCGAGGCCGTACGGCTCAAGCGACCACATTAGTTCGCGCTTGCCGCATGGAGTCGCATGCTGGTGGGAATGGCCCTATACAGTGCCAGGGACCCGGGTTTGATCCTGACTATGAGTGCTGTCTGTACGGAGTTTGTATGTTTCCCCCGTGACCTGCGTGGGTTTTCTCCTGGTGCTCCTCCCTCACTCTAAAGACGTACATGTTTTTAGGTTAATTTGCTTCGGTAAAATTGTAAATTGTCCCTAATGTGTCGTGTGCAGGGATTGCTGGTAGGCTGAAAGACCTGTTTCTGCATTGTATCTCTAAACTAAACTAAACATGGAGGTTTATACAAAAAGATCATTATACCTCCCAGACACACAAAGGCTCCGTGCATCAAAAATGCCAACTCCTCTGCTGCATCAGATTACTGATTGAACTTTCAGTCCAGTGTGACTTTTGTTTTGGTTCTTTTCTGCAGCCATTGCTCAACTGGAAGGTTAGGACTGGCGTTCACTTGTATGATGAATTGATTTGCCCTCCATGGATTCATGGCAGTGCGATTGGGTCGTCAATATCTCATCACTATACTGATTCTCATCATTATACTGATTAGTACAGGTGTCAGGTGTCAGGGGTTATGGGGAGAAGGCAGGAGAATGGGGTTACGAGGGAGAGATAGATCAGCCATGATTGAATGGTGGAGTAGACGTGATGGGCAAGAATGGCCTAATTCTACTTATGGCCTTTTGACCTTGTGACTACACTGAGCAGAAAGCTCTGTTTGACCTTCACCGTTTTACATTTGTTTCTATTTGCATTCTATCCATTGCCTTTCACTCCCTTCACTTTTCTGGCCGGTGCTGCTTTTAATGGTACAATTACTCACACATGAACCTCCATGGATTTTTGAATGGAGCGGGTCATCAAGACTCCGTGTAATCCTGTCTTCACCTGCCATTCACACATGCACTCGCTGCAGGGATCACTGCAAACGGGGAGAGAAGCGGGAAACCCTGTCTGACTGCTCTTCCCCCCTGTCAAAGGAATGTTCCTGGTGTAACCAAAGGTTAAACCCAATGATCCCACAGAGTCACTGGAGAGACGCACTTGAGTGTGGGAAGGCTACAGTACTTTAGCCAGAACTCATGAGCTTGGGTCTCCCCACTGTGATTGCTACGTTTACCTTGCAGTGTCCTCTTGCTTTTGCGCTTGAACTCAGTTAACTCTCTGGGCTAAGGGTTTCTTCCAGGAGCATCAGGAGAAATCTGTGGCGACGTGCAGATATGAGCAGGCAAGCAGATAAAGTAGTCCTTGCACATCAACAACCAAAACGTTTAATTTATCTCCGAGTCTTTCAGAGACCACAGACATTATGGAGATTTGAGTTAAACAACGTGAATGCACTTTCTGCACACAATCTCACTGCAAGAACCAGCCTGAATGATGTGAAAGAAGAAGTGATGTTCACTTCAAGTGTTTGGATAACCTTTCATTCTGTGCTTTCCAGTGGAAGAAAGAGTTTCCTATTCATAACAGGGGCGTTGCAAGAGTAGGCATGGGGCTCAGCTGGGAATGCATCAATCAGTTGAGTGGCTTCTGATGCCCAAGAAGGCAGGTACCATCCCCCATAGAAAATGGCTACTTCTGCCTGATCGTGTCCAGTTCATGTTCATAGGTTATGGTAGGAGCAGAATTAGTCCATTCGGCCTATCAAGTCTACTCCGCTATTCAGTCACGACTGATCTATCTTTCTATCTCAACCCCATTCTCCTGCCTTCTCCTCAGAACTCCCGACACCCTTCCTAATCAAGAATTTAGACTTGGCCTCCACAGCCATCTGTGGCGACGTGCAGATGTGGGCAAAGCCATTATAGAACATTCACCGGATCAAGGTTTGATACAGGAGCCTCAAATGGAAGTGGATCGAAAGATACTGAAAGTCTTTCTTATGGGGGTGAGGGGAAGTGGAGGGTTTGCATCTGAGAAAGGAAGGTTAGATAATTTGTGGCCTTATTTGGAATGGAAAATGAAAGCATGGTATTCCTTTGATGATTTGATTTGATAATAATCTTGAGATCCTTTTACCATGTCAGCAATGTCAATAAGATGTAAGAGCTCCAGTACATCTGAAGGTAGACAAAAATGCTGGAGGAACTCAGCGAGTGAGGCAGCATCTATGGAGAGAATGAATAAGCGACGTTTCAGGTCGAGACCCTTCTTCAGACTGATGTGGAGGGTGTGGAGGATCTGGGGGGGGCGGGAAAGAAGGTTGCCGTTTCACACCTTTGGTTCTTTTCCTTGGTTCCATTAGGAGCACCTGTACAACTAATTAGATCTGGTAAATGATTCATAATATTTTTGTCCACATGCTTGTTAGGATTCATGCTCAAAGACCAGGCAGGGTGGTGCAGCGGTAGAGTTGCTGTCTAACAGCACCGGAGACACGGGTTCGATCCTGACTACAGGTGCTGTCTGTATGGAGTTAGTACGTTTTCCCCGCGACTGTGCCCGAGTTTTCCCCGGGTGCTCTGGGTTCCTCCCACACTCCAAAGACGAAAAGTTTAATTAGGCTTCGGTAAAATTGTAAATTGTCCCCAGTGTGTTGGTTAATGCTAGTATTCGGTGTGGTTGCTGGTCAGCACGAACTTGGTGGGCCGAAGGGCCTGTTTCGCGAAAGTAAACTAAACTAAATAACAATAAATTACCCAGTAAAAGCTGTCTAGTCAGGCCATGCCTCATGATGACAGGCACATCAACATCTGGAACAGCTGGAGCTCTCTGTCGATGGCGTTTCCCTTTGAGCCACGTTTGTAAAAATAACAGATAACGATGAAGAGACCAAGTACACCCCACTGACATTCTCCGTTGTCATTTCAGATTAGTCAGTCAAATGGCATGTAACTAGTTAGTCAAATGGCAGGAACAACTAGTGTAATTTCCTCAGGTGGGACAGGACAGAGTTGTGAGCATCTATAATACCATTGCGGTTATTACTGACAAAGCCAATTGCAAGGCTCCAAATTATTACTGAAAGTAGACGTGAATAAAACACACGGTAAACACCGTCTACAAACATATTTTGCTTTTGTGGCAAATAACCTTGGTAAGATTGATTGTGAGATGTTTTGCTGGATAATCTGGGCGACTAATTAAAGATTCAGTGCAGCGCAGTGTCCGGGTTTTTCCGCGGTTTTACCTGAGATAGCTGGCGGGACCTGGAAATGCGGTTTCTGGTGCCGTTCCCCTCTTCAAACGTCCCAGCAAAAAATAACGAGACGCATCTCTGTTTCTGTCATTGCTCTCATCAATCATGAGGGAGCGTTCTATCACTGGATCAGTAAATGATTCGGCACAGCTCCTTTTGTTGATCGGGGTTGTTTCTTTCCTCTTGCTGCAGCTGGCTGTCACTGAAAGCTTTGTGCATAAACTCTGTGAAGTGATCGGCGACTGTGGCTGCTAGATGGTGTTCTGTCATTAGCTGGCTGGAGAAAACTTCAGCTCTTCAAAGTGCTTCCTCTGGGTTCAGCTGTTACTTTTCAAAGTATATAGCCATTAGTTTTATTTTTAAATGCTCGCTTTTCCTCCCATTTTTCTGATCGCTGGCAGACTGAAACTGCATCTATAGGGTATACTGTAGAAGGCACAATTGTCATATTGGCACAGAATATTAAAACGTGTATTCCCTACCATGAGGAGAAGCTGCCATCAAATCACAAAATTTGGGTTCATCCAGTCTGTAGAGCCACAGCGTGGAAACAGGCCCACCGAATCCATGCTGACACAGCGACCACGCCATACACTAGCATTATCCTACACGCCAGGGACAACTTATATTTCACAGAAGCCAATTAACCTACAAACCTGTACATCTTTGAAGTGTGGGAGGTAACCGGAGCACCTGGAGAAAACACACGTGGTCACAGGGAGAACATACAAGCCCTGTACAGACAGCGCCCGTAGTCAGGATCGAAAATGCAACAGACTCAAGGATCAGCCTAAAAAAGAATTTCAGCCCAGATCATTCAGCTCACAGGCAAGCCAACTAATGACAAATCTAGTTTTTTTAATTACAGATTGCAACCACTTATCTACAAAAATGAAACTACATTGATATTACAACAGAAGACAGTTATGCACTTCATCATTGTTGTTTACCTGCCAAACATTACTCAGTGGAAATTACTTTTGTATGCTTGCAAACATAAGCATTGACATAAATTTATTTGCTGTTATCATGATGTTAAAAGCACTCAGCTTTAAAGTTGTTTATGATCTACAAACTGGAATGGATTTACTGAACAATTTTTCATGTCAATTGTGACCTCTGTAAAGAGTGCCACTGTCATAGTATTTTCCTTCAGCAAATGCCTCTTCGCATCCTGAAATACATCAAATCCTGCAGAGAGAGGACCTGTAGATAGGGCACGCAATATATTGGACAGCTACAAGCAGACGAGCTTCAATATGAGGATCTACAGTATCTATGTGCTATACTTGTGATGAAGGTGATAAGTATTGAACCAAGTAATGCCACAAAAGTATGCCGAATTTGTTCAGAAACACTTCTGTTTACTTTCTCATCTTCTAAGTTGATGTTGATACTTGGTATATTAAAAAAAAAAAATGTAAGTTTCCTTTTGTAAATAGACCGAAAGCAATGCCTCGTCATGTTAGAAACGTAGAAAATAGGTGCAGGAGTAGGCCATTCAGCCCTTCGAGCCTACAACGCCATTCAATATGATCATAGTAGCGATATACAATACTTACCTTCAGCGGCGGTGCAGTCTGCCACTGGCCGTGTGCGCAACTTTGGCGCCTTTGAGTGGGGGGTGGGGGGGGGTGGGATTAAAATGCCGTTTTCTCCTGCCTGTCGGAGTCGAACTTCATCTGGCTGTTAAGCTGCTGCAGAAAAATCGTTCCAACTTCTGTTCTCGGAAGTTTTTTTAAAATCGCGGGACAATTTAATCCCTGGAGTAAAATAAAAAGCTACTCCTAACGCCGTCAACGCCTACAATGGGACGGATCTCACATAGGGGACAAAACAAAATGTAAGTTGTTTATTTTACATATAAACTTGATTCGTAGGATGACTTTAATCAAAATTTCCTTGGCAATAATGTGATTTTGGCCCCATCGAACCGGCAGTGTTTTTCCTGCTGATATGGGGTTCAAATTCACTGCAACCGCAACGTTCCAATCGATCGCGTTCCACAAAAACCCACTCGCAAGATGATTAAAATGCCCATTAATTTACGGGAATTAAACATTAAATTTCTTCCATTTGGCCTATAAATTCATGACAATGAGATTTAAAAATCATGTTATATTGTGTTTAAGAAGGAACTGCAGATGCTGGAAAATCGAAGGTACACAAAAATGCTGGAGAAACTCAGCGGGTGCAGCAGCATCTATGGAGCGAAGGAAATAGACAACGTTTCGGGCCGAAACCCTTCTTCAGACTGATATTGTGAATTCTTGTGTGAATGTTATTTGGACACTTAGGCTATTTAAAAATGTTAACCTTTTCTTAAGAAATGGATAGATGTTTAGATCTAGTAATTGAATTTTGTAATTAGCTACAATTAGGTAACTAACTAATTATATGCTTTAATTTCAGGTCATCCAAGTAAGATTGTTTCATATTTTGTTTCAGAATGCTTCAATCTGTAATAACTGAAATTTTCATTAAGTTCTCTTAATTTTTAAGAATGTTATGGGCTTTTGACTGTCCTCGATCACAGCTTTTGAGTCAAGTCAATGGAAAAGCAATAGGGAACAAGATGCTAATTTCAGACTATGAAAATGGCCATAACGTTTTTAATACTGAAGATATGAAAGTGAATTAGGTGTCAAATTAAACTTATTTTTATGCTTTATCTGATGGGGAAAATTGCAGACTTGATTTTTAAAATCTCAAAATGTTGTAACATTGCTAATCATAGCTGATCACCCTGTTCCTGTGTCCCCCCCCCCCCCCCCCCCTTATCCATTGATTCCATTAGCCATATGAGCTATATCTAACTCTCTCTTGAAAACAAGCTTGAAAGGGTTCAGAAAAGATTCATGAGGATGTCCCTGTAAGCTATAGGGAGAGGTTGCGTAGACTGGGTCTCTATTCCTTGGAGCGCAGGAGGATGAGGGGTGATCTTATAGAGATGTACAACATCATGAGAGGAAAAGATTGGGTAGATGCACATAGTCTCTTGCCCAGAGTAGAGGAATCAAGGACCAGAGGACATAGGTTCAAACTGAAGGGGAAAAGATTTAATAGGAATCTGAGGGGTAACCTTTTCACACAAAGGGTAGTGGGTGTATGGAACAAGCTGCCAGAGGAGGTAGTTGAGGCTGGAACTGTCCCATCGTTTAAGAAGCAGTTAGACAGGTACATGGATAGGACAGGTTTGGAGGGATATGGACCAAGCGCAGGCAGGTGGGACTAGTAGTAGCTGGAACATTGTTGGCCGGTGTGGGCAAGTTGGGCCGAAGGGGCTGTTTCCACATTGTATCACTCTGACTCTATCTAGGACTCAAAGACATCCAGTGAATTGGCCTCCACTGCATTCTGTGGCAGAGAACTCCACAGATTGCCAACTCTCTGGCTGAAAATGTTTTTCCTCATCTTAGCCCTAAATGGCCTACCCCTTAATCTTAAACTGTGACTGCTGGTTCTGGACTCCCCCAACATGGGGAATATTTTTCTTGCATTTTGCCTGTCCAATCCCTTTTTATATGTTTCTATAAGAATAAGGCCATTTTGCCCATTGAATTTACTCCGCCATTCAATCATGGCTGATCTATCTTTCCATCTAACCCCATTCTCCTGCCTTCTCCCCATAACTTTCGTCACCCTTACCAATCAAGAATCTATCAATCTCCATTTTAAAAAAACCCAAACACCCAATAATCTGTTACCATGTCATATTTTGTTCAGAACTCAGATCACTTTCTGGGTTGTTGTTAATACCAAGGGCATCACTAAGTTTGAACATCTATCCTTAGTTGCTCAGAGGGACGGTTAAATAATTGGTAATGTTCTGAATCCAGGCATCAGCAAAGATCTCCGTCCCTCCCCCACGCCAGTCATCGTACTAGTTTTACCATCATCCTGTTGAGTTTCACTGTCTGTATAACTCTTTATCACCTAGCCCACAGCTAACAATGTGGGCTCCATCTTGCCTTGATCATCATTACATTGCATATCTTTCATTCGTTTGTTCGATATCTCTCTACATCACCATCTATTTCTCCCGTTTTTCCTTTCCCCTGATTCTCAGTCTCGACCCTCGAAACGTCACCTACTCCTTTTCTTCAGAGAAGCTGCCTGGCCCGCTGAGTTACTCCAGTTTTTTGTGTCTATCGTCCATTCTAGATAACTTTGCCGCACAATATATATGCAGACCTGGTCCGAGCGGCAGGTCTGAATTTTCTTTGATGTTTGCAAAGTTGAACAATCTGTTGATAGTGACCTTCCGGCCTTGCAGATGAAATTGGGGACTTAACTGTGATTGTTGGAGGCAGAACAAAAGAAAAGTGAACATTAATGAATGTCCCACAAAGTTAAAAGATATTTTGAAAATGACTGTAACAATGAAAAGAGTCGAACCGATTTAATCAACGTCACCATACAATCCTCGCTGAGGTGTGGACTCTTCCCGAGCGTGATTAGCTGCTTGTTCATTCTGAGGTGCAGGATGTAGCTGTACGAGTTGTTAATCTTGCTCGCGGACTGACAAGCAATCTCCAAGACTCTAATCGGCCCTGGATAATTCAGCTACGTCATGTACTCAATTCCTGGAACTCCATCAATAATCATTACCTGCGGATCTCTCAGAAAGGGATAAGATGCTTTCATTTAAACCAAACCTTTCAGGTTTCAGTAACTACCAGTCATTCCGTGTATTTAATGATCCTTTTCATTTTTTTCCCCCTGCACTCTCACTGGAACGTGGCCCCTCATTCAATTGTTATTTAAGAATAGATTGCATTCCCTGCACTCTTGTACTTGACAATCCATTCCAGCCCTTTCAGAACCACTTCCTTCGCTGATTAACAAATAATAGCTTTTCATTCATAAAAATGACAGGTGATGGTGTGACGAAACCTTTGTGACATGCAGGTGGGAGTTGTGAATCCTGGGGTTGTGAGGGTACTGTTTTGTGTAACTGCAGTTCAGGTATTTGTGAATAAGAGTTTGATCAATCTACTTAAATAGCCTGGTTGAGAAAGACATTATCACTCAGACCAACCCTACGCGAGGATTATTTCCCCAGTTAAAGCTGGGGTTTCATAGAAATTCTACAAGCTCACCCAGTATTTACTGGTTCATCGGAAACTCATCTGTTAATGACATTAAAATATCCCACTGCCTGAAAAATAGCTTCTCCACTTGACATGTTGGACACTCTCGCTACTTTTAATAAAGTCCACTTTTTGGTCAGGCTAATAACAAAAGTCAATGTGACTTAATTCAGCAAAGATTGAACTACTGTGTGGCTATTAGTTTAGTTTAGTTTATTGTCACGTGTACCGAGATACAGTGAAAATCTTTTGTTGCATGGTAACCAGTCAGTGGAAAGACTATACATGATTACAATCGGACTGTCCACAATGTACAGATACATGATAAAGGGAATAACACGAATAACATTGAGTGCATGATAAAGCCAGTAAAGCCCAATCAAAGATGGAGATGGTCCAAGGGTCTCCTTGGTAGATAGTGGTTCAGGACTGCTCTCTAGTTGTTGGTAGGATGGTTCAGTTGCCTGATACAGCTGGGAAGAAACTGTCCCTGAATCTGGAGGTGTGCATTTTCACACTTCTGTATCTTTGCCGACGCGAGAGGGGAGAAGAGAGAGTGGCCAGGGTGTGACTCGTCCTTGATTACGCTGCTGGCCTTGCCGAGGCAGCGTGAGGTGTAAATGGAGTCAATGGAAGGAAGGTTGGTCTGGGCTGCGTCCACAATTCACTGCAATTTATTGCGGTCTTGGATGGAGCTGCTCCCAGCTCAAGCTGAGATGCATCCCGATAAAATTCTTGCTATGACTTTCTACTAATCCCTCACTCAATGAGGAAGGATCGGGGCCTAGAAATTGTTCTGCGTCCGGAAGATCTTTCAATGCTTTAGAACTAGCTCTGTTTACTTAATGTCATGTTGGAGTGAGCAGAGCAACCTGGATAGTTTGTGGGGCAGACTGGGGTTTGGATGGGGGAGAGAGGCAAAGGAGGATGGGAGAGATTATAAAGGTTGATGGTGGGGCGAGAGATAGTAGGAGGAAGGAGGTTACGCAAAATGGAAGGGAGGGTATCAGAGTAAGGAGGGAGAATATCAAGATTGGGAGTTTGATAGCATTGATGAAGTGCAGGGAGGAATGATTTTGATCACAATAGACTGATGGAGAGAAGGCGTTCAGTATTTTGGAGGCGCTTTGAGATCTGCAGCTGGATGTGGTTGATGGGTAGTAAGGATTTGCCCACAGGAGGTCCTAGGAATTAAATATCAAAATAGAAAATCATAAAAGGTAATTAAATAGAGTTAGCATGCTGTTATGAATGAGAAATAATGTTTAACATTTTTTATGAGCAATTTTAACAATTCAGCAAGAAGATGGATAAAGAGGAAAAATAGATAAAGGTGCTTTGTGTGAGGCTTGTGATGAGATGCTGCATGTTAAAATGGCATTACATCAGCAAGTAAGAGATCATGGTGTTAGGAATAACATTGCACCATGAATAGATAATTGGTTGATGAACAGAAAGCTGTATTGGATCAAAAAGGGACATTTTCAGCTTGGCTTATTGGATATATGTAAAGTCAATGGAGGCAGAGTTTTGGATTATAGACAAGTCAAGTGTTTTTTGGAACAGGTGGGAAAGTGAACGCAAGCCAATGATCAGATTAGTCATCATACTGAATGATGAGGAAAACTTAAGGAGACACAAGGCTTTCTCCTGTTTTTATTAGTTTCTAGACTAAGTGAGATCCATTGGGTCCCATGTTCACACGGGAGGGCTGGTCCCCCAATGCAATATTCCACCTCTCCACCAATTCCAATATTGGTAGCCAGTGGGAGGGGGGTTCTGAAGCACTAGTATGGGTGTTGTGGGCTGAAGGGACTGGTTTCCAGAGGGCTAGTATGGACATTGTGGGCCGAATGGATTATTGGGCTGGCAGCTCAGTCACTCAAGCCTGGCGTGCTGGCAGCTCACTCACTCATGGCTGGCAGTTGACTTCCGGCTATTCCTTGAAATTTCATTTCAAGCAGGGTGCAAGGCCACCAAATTCAAATGCAGTTTCATGCCATTTCAAGCAGGGTGCAAGGCCAACAAATTCAAATGCAGTTTCATGCCATTTCAAGCAGGGTGCACGGCCACTAAATTCAAGTGCAGTTTCATACCATTTCAAGCAGGGTGCAAGACCACCAAATTCAAATGCAGTTTCATACCATTTCAAGCAGGGTGCAAGGCCACCAAATTCAAGTGCAGTTTCATACCATTTCAAGCAGGGTGCAAGGCTACCAAATTCAAGTGCAGTTTCATGCCATTTCAAGCAGGGTGCAAGGCCACCAAATTCAAGTGCAGTTTCATACCATTTCAAGCAGGGCGCAAGGCCACCAAATCCAAGTGCAGTTTCAAACCAAGAGAGAGATCAGAACATTTTTTAAACACTAATATCTCTTTTATGTTTCATCGATGGGAAAAACCCTCTGCACCTGATGAATGGAGGGGGACTCTGAGTAAGATGGCCAAAAATCACAGCCATAAGTGGTAGCGTATTTTCTAAAATCTATATACAGTGCAAACAGGAAGTGGTCAATTTTAGACATTAAATTATAAGCTTTTTCAAATCAACCACCACCACCACATTTGCTTAGCTTTTTCAAACCAACCAACCACCACCACATTTGCTTTGCTTTTTCAAACCAACCACCATCACATTTGCTTTTTCAAACCACATTTAGGGCACTCACAGGTCAGTAAAACCACTCACAGTTTAGTAGACATGTGTTCAGTGTTATTCATAGCTCAGGCTGAGAGTCTTGACCTCTCGCTCCCCCGTCTTGCAGAGACTGAAGCAGTCCACACTTCTGGGTTTTATAGTCCCTCCCTCCTCCCACCGGATGGGGCGTGGCCTTCGTGGCATGTTTGACAGTAGAGGGAATCTCAACATTTTTTGAACATTAATAAGTCTTTTATTTTTCATCGATGAGAAAAATCGTCTTGTCCTGCGCAGCGGTGTGGGACTCTGAGTGAGCTGGCCAAAACTCACAGGCGTAAGTGGTTGCGTTTTTTCTAAAATCAATATGCAGTGCAAACAGGAAGTGGTCAAGATTTGAGTTTTAATTATATAGATAGACATATCCTCCCCATCAGTGATCAGAGCCCTACTGTCAATTTGGGCTTTCTTAGCCATTTGCACCTATTTCAAGAAATTGTTTCAGCTCTCCGAAACCATACCATTGTGGCGCCACCTGGTGGTTAGGCCACTTACTGGGTGAACCATCGGCCCTAGGACTGGCAGGGTAACGTGACTGTGTTTGGCGGGAAGAAGTCGTCACGTGGCTTAGGGGTGTGCCCTGATATATATACACATATATATATAGAACTCTGGGAGAACCCTCCCCAGTCACGTGTGAGCTGTTCTCTAAAAAACACAATAAAGATCACTTTGTTTCACAACCCGTGTCTCACTACACCATAACTCAATTCAATCACAACACCCTTGCACCAACATGCCAATTTTCTGCTGCATTTCAGGCATACTGTTGGCATGTATTTCATTCCTTGAGTCACGTTGTATTTATCAATAGGCTGCAATCAAATTGACGCCACTTTCTGAGCATGTAATTTCCTGGAAAATGTGAGTTTCCCTGAACATTGCAGCTTATCTCAGGAAAATCCCAGTGAGTGGCCAGATTTTGAGAGTTCCTGGATGAATACATGGATGTGGTCTACTTTAGTTGATGTGCGCATTTCTATTTTTACTCCTCATGTTTTTTGTACTTTTTTAGCTTCCTGCTTACCCACAAAAATAGGATGACATCCTTGACATGTATCACGAATGAGCATATCCTGTAGCCAGCTCCAATCAGACGCATTGTGGGCTTTACTTCAGGTTATGGACCACAAGTAGAGACACATTTTTTTGCAGCAAGGGTCGGTCGTGGACTTTCCATTGCTATTATGTAGTGTGGTGGCTTTTCATTAAAACGTTGTTCATTACTAACCTTTGACTCCATCTACACTTCATGCATCTTTGGAGAAGCATCTTACACCCAGGCACAGAAATCACTATCAAAACATGGGGGGGGGGGGGACACAATTTCTTGGCGGCCGCATACATGCATGCATGCACACACGCGAGGGCCCTGTGGACGTTAACATCGGGAGCTGACTTGGTTGGTGACCGACTCCGAACTCCAGCAACAGCAGCTTCGTCCGCCCCGAATCGTGGGGCTTGAATCGGCCCGTTCACGGGGTCTTTAATCGGCCCGCGGGTGCTTCAACATTGGGAGCCTCGATCGCCTCGCAGCAGCAGTGTGATTTTAAGCCGTGCCGGGCGCTGAAAGGACCCGCGAACGTGCCGATTCAGCCCTTAGAGAGCGGCTGATAAAGTCTGGATTACAAAACATCGGGGGGATTGTCCCCCACCTCTCAAAGCATAGGGGGGACGTGCCCCCCCCCCCCCCCCCCCCGTCCCCCGTCCCCTCCAGGATTTCCGTCCATGGATCAGGGACTGGTCCCACCCGCTATTCCTTCTTCTCCCTGCTCCCGTCTGGCAGAAGGTACAGGAGCTTGAAAGCGCGGACCACCAGACTCAGGAAGAGCTACTTCCCCTCTGCTATCAGGCTTCGGAATAGTCCCTTCATAAGCAAGGGTGCTGTCCAATTCCCCTCTGCCCCCATTGTGGACATTGGACTTTGTCTATGGATCTGATGCGCTGCAATGCTGCAAACTGTATTCTACATTCTGAATCGTCCCCATTGCTCTGTCTTTTGTGCTAGAGTTTGACTTGATTGTATCCATTTTATGGTATATCTGATTTATTTGGAGAGCATGCAAATCAAGCTTTTCACAGAAACTCGGTACACGTGACAATAATAGGCCTAAACCAAAACGTTATCAATTGTTGTTAATGCTAACTTTAGGCCAAGATCTATTAGTCTCTTGTTTTGTGCTACTATAGATACAGATTGGGTCGGCTTCTAAATGGTGAGTTAGTCTCAGCTGCAGATTTAAATCACTGCTAAACTAATTACAGATGGATCGGAGTACTGGCTGTGAAAGCATGGGCATTTTTCAGGAAAGGATGAGTGCACTCAGTTCCACTTTAATGTGGTCTTTTGAAGTGCAAGCAATGTGAGATTGTGAGGTGCCACCTCCTTTTATAGTCACTGGCACAATATTACACTGGTTCTGCATTCCTCATCCGCCAGCTTTGTGCTTTTGACCTCTGAGTTTCTCCTTGACGGAGGAAAAAATAAATGGAAAATCAGAAGTAAAATGAGAAATGCAAACTTTCAAGTTAGAAAGAAATTAGAGCAGATTTTTTAAAGAGAAACATTGGATAAATGGAAAGAATGGTGGCAGACATAGATAGAAAACAGAAAGCCTTTAGGAATGGTCTTATCTGTGACTAATGATATCACCCTAATGTGAGGCAGTTTTCTCATGTGTTGCTATTTTAGCTCCTTGTTGTTTTTATCAAGTTGTGAACTTGGAACTGGACCAACGTTAACATTGTTTTGCTGTGGGTTTGGCGTGAGACAATGCCTCATAAAATGCAGTCCGCCACTGGTCTTTTTATAGAAGGCATAATCACTGCAAGGAGAGGAAACGGGAGGGAAGGGTGGTGTGCGGTGGGGAATGCCGGACAACACAGAAAGTGGCTGCTCATCAGATGTGACATACACGCAACTTGACCGGGAATCATTCGATCCATTCCTCTACGTTACTGAGTGCAGTCAATCCTGAAGGAATGTTCCTGAAAAAATAATTCTCCACATTTCCCTCAAAACCTTTACTTTCAATCAGACGCTATTGAAGGAAAATAACAGTGTGTGCGTGTGTGTGTTTGTTTTCTGACTTTACTTTAGACTTTAGAGATACAGAAAACACATCCTTCGGCCGACCAAGCCCGCGCCAACCAGCAATCACCCCCTACACGAGCACTATCCTACACACTATGGACAATTTACAATTTTTGCTGAAACCAATTACCAAAAACCTGCATGTCTTTGGAATGAGGGAGGAAACCGTGGAACGTACAAACTCCGTACAGACAGCACCCGTAGTCAGGATCGAACCCGGATCTCTGGCGCTGTAAGGCAGCAACTCTACCGCTGCGCCACTCACAGTTTTCTCTCTTTCTATCCTTAAGGCACTAACTCTCATATGCTCTGGCTACCCACTGATACCTCGTCATAAAGACATATGTGCGTTGGGACCGAGCCTATACTTAGGGTCATTAAGAATTAATGCTAGTCTCCTGGGAGGGTTTCTGGCACTTAGGATAATCCCACTGCTGTCAAAAAAGTTGGAACATCATTAAAATTTGTCTCAAAGACATGTACATCTGTCTCAATTATGGGTTTTGTCCTTTAGCAGTTAAGGATTAGAGGCATGATTGATAGAGGGAAGGTTGCTACACGGTGCTACTTGGAAACACCACTGTGCCATTACTGTTCTTCTCAGTACTGACCAAGGTAGTCTCAGAAACTATGGACAGCATAGACAGATGGGGGGAAACCCACTGGATACTCAAACTGTGACCATTTTCTAGATTAGTGCGGGTGTCAGAGGTTATGGTCAGAAGGCAGGAGAATGGGGTTGAGAGGGAAAGATCGATCAGCCATGACCGAATGGTGGAGTAGATGATGGGTTGAATGGCGTTATGCTGCTCCTACAACATGAACGTGAACTTTTCCCATTCATGCTCATAGGGAGATACATTCAATGATATATGAGGGAGATTAAACGCTGAGTGTGTGGGAGGAGAGAGACCTAACAATGCATTTATTTCTTCATACCCAATTTTGAGAGAAGGTGCAGAGGAAAATCCACAAAACATTAGTTGGCTATTTGACTGTTAATGCGTTTGGCATCATATCCCATCATAATTCAATCACCATTTGATGTCCATATACGCATACTTACCTACAGGGATCACTTGTTAATGATGAGGAGTGAAGCTATGTACTGATGTGACTCAATCTCAAACATCGACAAGATGTAGTACTGGAAGGAGATAGAGAGCTTATGGGCCTGTCCCACTTAGGCAACTTTTTAGGCAACTACAGGAGACTATGCGGTCGCCACATGGTCATCACATGTTCGCGATGGTTGTCGGGGAGTCGCCTTCATGGTCATGTAGTTCCCGCATTCTCGGAACATGTTGTAAAATTAGCGGCGACCAGAATGAAGCCGCCATGGAGAGTAGAGAGAATTCTCGTGCTGTAGGTGATGTGGTAGTGGGTCGCCAGACCGTAGGTTGTCGCCGGAGCTGACTGCTGAATTTCATTGGTTCCTTGGGGAAAAAATATATATAAACTGTAGTTTTCAGAACCAAGGATAACCAACCGGTAATGTTAATGTCCGCCAAGCTTCACAGCCGTGTATCTCTGGCTTCTTAGAAGTTGTCTCCTCTCCTCCTCCTCACCCCTTCTCCACCCTCTTCCCCCCACTCTCCCCCCCACTCCCCCCCCCCACTCTCCCCCTCTCTTTTAAAAGGACAAGTGACCTTTCCTGTACACTGTGCTTTCACTGTCTTAATTACAGTGCCAACCTTCCTGTTCATCGTGGCGTGTGTCTGTATCACATTGGCTTTGCACCATGCGAATTTCACTCAGACAGTGCTCCCCCCGCTTGCCCTGTCCCCCGCCTGCATAACTGGCTGGTGAAGGAAGCGATGTGTGTGTGTGTGTTCCTCTCTGACAGTCGCCGTTCCAGTCACCGGTTTTTCAGCGACCTGCTACTGCTTGACAGTCGCCGGCAGTCGCCTGAAAAATTGACAGGCCCATTAGTAACATAGTGTCAGAACACCAACCGCACCCTCAATCTTCGCTAAACGAAGGAGCTGGTCGTCATCAACTTCAGGAGGTGGGATGGAGTACACTGTCAGTGTGCACAAATGATGCGAGAGTAGTAGCAATTGAGTGCTTTATGTTGCTACGTGTAAATATGACCAATGATTTGTCCTGGTCCGTCCACATTGACACTAAGGCCAAGAAAGCCTACCAATGCCTCTCCTTGCTCACAACACTCATGAAATTCAGCATGACTCCAATGACTCTTACCAATTTCTACAGTTGCACTACACAAGGCATGCTGTGCAGATACATCACAACCTGGTGTGGCAACTGCTCTGCCGGAGACGGCAAGAAATTCTCTAATGGGCCTTTTTTTTCAACACTTTCTCGCACTGTCACAACTCTCTCTCACTTTCTTTACTTTCTTTATTTCTATCTTTCTCAAAGCTCAAAAAATGAAGGGGTACAACAAATGTAATAAGGTATATATGTGGCTTGTACTACTGTAAATTATTGTACTTCTAATAAATTAAAAATTAAAAAAAAAAGAAATTGCAAAGAGCTACTGTATGAGCGCAGACCAGTCCATCACACACACCAGCCTCCCCTCTGGACCATCTGTACTACACACTGCTTCAGGAAAGCAGCCAATGTAATCAAGGACCACTCGCACCCTGGTCAATCTCTTCACTCCCCTCCTTCAAGCAGACGGTACAAAAGCTTGACAGCACGTACCACCCGATCCAAGACTTTCTTCCTCACTGCTGGCAGACTCATGAATGGCCCTCTCATATAGAAGATAGCACGGCACAGGAACGGGCCCTTTGGCCCACAATGTTTGCACCAAGCTTGACGTCAAGTTAAAACAATCTCATCTGCCTGCTCATAATAATAATAATATTAATAATAATAAACTTTATTTATAAAGCGCTTCAAACAACCGCAGTTGCCACAAAGTGCTGTACATGTGATCTCATGGACAAAAAGTTATTACAAACCATTAAAAACCGTAAAACGAAGGACTAAAAACAGTAAAAAACTCTGTACAGGCAGCACCCATAGTCAGGATCGAACCCTGTGAGGCAGCAACTCTACCGCTGCACCACTGTGCCTCTCTGTCTTTCATACTGGAGGGGATGAGTTAGAAGAAAGAAGAGTGGGACAAATTACTCCTTTTTTACACTGAGATTGAGTTCAGTAAATATAAAAAAAACCTATCTAGCAGCAGTCAGCAGTTAACTGTAAAACAATTGGACTGACTACAGAATGTTATCATGTGGGACCGATACAAGGTTCACTGGTATCCCTGTAGGTACTCATCCAGGCACTAATGTTACCCTTTAATCATTCCTTCAGCAAATCAATCAAAAAAAAAAAAAACACTTAAGAAAAATCAATACTTCACACAAAAGTGATTAGTCTCTTAAAACGTCTTGTACCTCCAGGTGAAAGCTGTTACACAGTTGTTCCTTGTTGGATTTAGAGAAGGGTTTTAATTCAGCACGGTTTTAGATACGAGTAGGATTCTGCACTGGAAGTGAAAGGAGAGCATTTTGTCTGTTTGAATTCTGCACAGTGGCAATGAATGGGAAGGACTTAATCCAATAGAATTACAAACAATAGGAATGAATAGGGCTTCGGTCCAAACGGATTCGCCCTCACAGTCACCCTTTTCTTTTCACTTCCATTAAAATGCAAGACTGCTCAGATTGGGGTTTTTTCTGTAGAATGAACTAATATTTTGGGATTCAAAAATGTCATTAGATGCCCAAACTATATTCTGCCTTACCTATATGGAAATAAGTACACTACATTAGCCTTTGGTGAGTATGTAATTTGCTCGTTGGTATATGCTTTTAAATTAATCTAATCCTGATTTCCAAAGTTGCAATTAAATTGCTTAATTTCACTCATTTGTGGTGTTCATGAGTTGATAAGTGATAGGAGTAGAATTAGGTCATTTGGCCCATCAGGTATACTCTGCCATTCAATCATGGCTGATCTATCTCTCCCTCTCAACCCCATTCTCCTGCCTTCTCCCCATAACCCCTGACACCTGTAGTAATCAAGAATCTATCTATCTTTGCCTTAAAAATATCCATTGAAGGCATTCAAAGCCTTCTGTGGCAATGAATCCCACAGATTCACCACCCTCTCACCAAATAAATTCCTCCTCGTCTCCTTCCTAAAGGAAAGTCATTTTTTTATGATGCTATGGCCTCTGGTCCTACACTCGCCCACTAGTGGAGACATCCTCTCCACATCTACGCTATCCAAGCCTTTCATTATTTGGTCAGTGTTCTTCCTTTACTACTTTTTCAAGCTTGTTTTGAATTGGATGCTGGCCAAGGTCAAAATGATGAGAAAGTCATTGTTTTACAATGTGACCTTTGATTTCTGAACCCAACTAAAACATTACTCTGAGCCCTGCACAAATGCTTCCATTGACCTGGATGTGGGCAGGACAATGGCAAATGGAGTTTAATCCAGGTGTTGCACTTCAAAAGTTCGCAAGTTATAGTAGAATTTGGCCATTCGGCCCATCGAATCTACTCCGCCATTCAATCATGGCTGATCTCTGCCTCATAATCAATTTTCCTGCCTTCTCCCCATAACCATTGACACCCGTTCTAATCAAGAATTTGTTGATCTCTGCCTTAAAAATATCCACTGACTTTGCCTCCACAGCCCTCTTTGGCAATGAGCTCCACGGATGAATTACCCTTTGACTAAAGAAGTTCCTTCTCACCTCCTTTCTAAAAAAGCACCCTTTAATTCTGAGCTATGACCTCGGGCCCGAGACTCTCCCACCAGTGGAAACATCCTTTCCACATTCACGCTGTCTTTCATTATTCTGTAAGTTTCACTGAGGTCCCCCAGTGAGTAGAGGCCCAGTGCTGTAAAACACTCATCATATGCTAACCCATTCATCCTTGGAATCATTCTTGTGAACTTTGGGTGATCTAATGTCAGGGGAGAGTATACAACAGTACCATTAACAGCATTGTTGTGCAGAGGACCTTGGATCCATGTACATAACTCCCTGAAAGCAGCAACACATAGAGTGGTAAGGAAGACCTATGGATGCTTGCCTTTGTTGGTCAGCGGCATTGATCACCAGTCAAGAAATTATGTTGCAGCTTTATAAACCATCGGTTACGCTGCATGTTGAGTATTGGGTTAGTTCGATTGCTCTATCACAGGAAGGATCTGAAGACATTGGAGAGGGTGGAGAAGGGGTTTACCAGTTTGCTGCCTGGATAAGAAGGTATTCGCTTTAAAGAGCTTGGCCCAAATCAGCTTGTTTTCACTGTGGCATCGGAAGCTGTGGGAAGACCTGATAGAAGTTTGTTAAATTATGAGAGGCATAGATAGGATATATAGAAATGTAGCAGAGATGGAAATGTCAAATGCTAGAGGGCATAGCTTTAATGTGAGAGGGGAAAGTTTTAAAGATTTACAGTGTTTGTTATTTTTCACTAAGAAAGAAACTGGCAGATGGAGTAAAATGCAGTGAAAGGTGATCTTATACTCTGGAAGGAAGAATGCCTTAGTAATTTCATTTATTACTTAAATTGGGTCTAACTTGAGTTAGATATACTCTAACACAAAATAATATAATGGGATCAGAGATTCCAAGTCCATGAATGAAAGAAGGTTGACCTAGTGGTGCATCAATTAGCTAGGAAGGCTAATGGAATGGGCTACATTGCACTAAGAAGACTGTGCATTATTTTAATCTCTGTACTTAAAAAGCTGGCAGATGGCGTAAACTGTGCAAGGGGGTAAGGTTACTGTGACATGGATGCTGATTTCAAAATAAGTGGGCATTCACTTAAGACCAGAGTCGGCATGGTGGTGCACTGGTAGAGTTGCTGACTTGCAGAAACCCGGGTTCAATCCTGACTACGGGTGCTGTTTGAATGGAGTTTGTGCTTTCTCCTCGTGACCGGGTTTTCTCCGGGTGCTCTGGTTTCCACCCACGCTCCAAAGACGTACAGGTTTGCGCGTTAATTGGCTCGGTAAAATAGTAAATTATCCCTAGTGTGTGTAGGATAGTGTTAGTGTACGGGGATCGCTGGTCGGCGCGGACTTAGTAGGCCGAAGGGCCTGTTCCGCGCTGTATCTCTAAACTAAACTAAACTAAACTATACCACGATGAGGAAAAATGTTGTCATTCAGGGAGTGGTGACTCTGCAATACTCAATCCCAACAATGGAGTGGAGTTGTGGAATATACTCGGCATAGATTGATAAATATTTGCACTACACGGATGGGAAAAGTTTGGGAAAAGAGCAGGAAAATGGTATTAAAGCTAAGATTGGGTCTTATATAGTCTTATTGAATGTTGGAACAGATCTGAGATTACTGATTCTGCTGATTACTGATTTCTTAAGTTATTGCAAAATCCAGTTTCTCATAGCGGGGTCCAGTTGATATTTCTGGTTAAATTCATTTGCTAAATCAGAACCAAAATCTACCATGAGAGAGCTCGTTTGCTCAGTTTATTAGAATAAATGTATTTATTTCCTTTCTATGTATTTATTCATTGGGGGAGCTTAAGATAACAAACTCCGTGCAGAAACATTAATCAGAGCTGAAAATGGGATTTTTACAAAAAAAAGAAATGTTAATGAATGCCTAGTCCTCTTTGTGCAAGTAAGCTGATTATAAATGACTGGAAATTACTTCCAGGGTCTATGTTCAACCATTTTCTAATATCACTGGCTCCCACTTTCCTTTTTAAGTAACAAAATATTTCTTGGTTTGTTACAATAAATGGAGCAATCAACTTCTCAAGACTGCTATTTTGAACTCGGGGCAGGGACGAATGACTGATTTTCTTTGCGAAGGTGACATTGGGTGTGTTTTTTAACATTAGAATTCCAAATCGCCGACATGATTCACAATAGCACTAGTTTTCATCCAGAAATGTGCAAAAGCTTTGTCTGGCTTTGGCTGCTGTGTTGGATAAAAACCATGACAAAGCGAAGGAAACATTTCAGCCTTTATGTTTTCTTCCTGGATGTAGCTTGATCCCATCCACCTTCTACAGAGAGAAGGAAAAGGCAATCACCTACGGCGAGTTCTCTTGATGCTTGTTGAAGCTATTACTGAAATAAATATTGCCTTGTAGCTTCTGTCCTGAGTCCCTTTTCTTTCAATTCCCTTCCAGACACTTCTAAAATTATAAAATTACCTGATTACATATAATTTCACTTGTGAATCTAATTCCAATGCACTGTCATTACATGAGAGAATGTATGATAGTTTTGGGAAGCTAACAGACTCTCTGCGTATTTCCAGCGTTTAATTTTAATTGTTATCTCCTTAGCCTCTCATTGTTCATTAACCCAAAATGATTCATGATCGCTTTGTTCTCATGTCCATCCTAATTGTTGCAGAAGTCAATATGTCAAATATGGCAATTTATCTTCTACGCATTTTTATTCTGGAAAGGCCAGAATCTAATTTATTTTCGTGTCCCTTTAGGATAATTCCATGAAAACTCCATCTTCTACGACAAATCCTCACATTGCTTTCTTGAGACCTCCAGAATTGGGTTAAATAGGTAGGAAATGTCTAATTGTTTTTGCTCAGAGGGTGATTAGCATTGCACGATTGATGGTGAATTTAATCTGCTTTGAACACACACACACACACAGTGACTGGTTTAAGACGCAGCCACAGTCAGCTGCAGGAAAGAGAAGGGAAAGTTGAGGAACACCATTACTTTAGGGCCTCCCCACAGTGCATTATAGCTGAACTCATCCCAAGGGGATAACCCAAATAGCCACAGTAACACCTCTGTGCTCCCTATGCTACAAACAACTTGTATTTAGTACTTCTGAGTTCTTAAAAATACGAGCTCTTAATCTGATTGCTCATTTATCAATGTAAACAATCTAAACTTAAGCCATTAAACATGTAACATCAATATGATGAATGAATTAGAATTACAGTGGAACGATCAGAAGCTGACAATGGAAATCTTGCCATTTCATCTCCAACAATATAATTTCCCAGGATGAGCACAAATGAAATAAATGGTGCTGTCATAGAGGAGACGGCATGGATAAATGAACAAATTCTATGTCCAGAGAAAGAGGCATAGGGCAAAGAGAGTGCTCAAGGCCCTGAGGAAACTTACGCAGCCACCAGGAGCACCCGAGGTCAGGATTGACCTCGGAGTCTCTGACACTGCAAGGTAGCAACACTACCACTGTGCCGCCCCAAGCTATTGTGTGTTTTGTGTCCTTTACTGTTTAAGGCTCGTTTATGTCAAAGCACTGTACGTATTAACTCCCCTGTGTAGGAAGGAACTGCAGATGCTAGTTAATCCAAAGATGGACACAAAATGCTGGAGTAACTCAGCGGGACAGGCAGCATCTTTAGAGGGAAGGAATGGGTGGTATTTCGGGTCGAGACCATTCTTCAGGCCCTTCTTCAGTCTCCCGCATTTTGTGTCAATTAACTCCCCTTATTCGGTTATAGCGGACATGTGGTAATTACAGACATCATCTCCCATCTTGTGCTCTGTTATCGTGAGAGTTTACTGTACTGCACATTCTCCACTTCCCCATTATTCACAGCACATGTTACTTTAAAAAAACAATAATAAATTAGTCTAATATAATCTCCCCTTCACAAAACCATGTTTACTTAGCCTTAGTATCCTATTGTTCTCTAAAATCCCTCCCATAATCTTTGTATGTATTATCAGTTGGAGCTCCAGTTGGTGAAATGTTTATTTATTAATGTGTATTAAATGACTTTAAATCAAGCAATAAGCAGAAACTATTTATCATTATCATTTTTTATTAATTACAGCTTTAAACATTTTTGCACTGCGATTATCTTGACAAGAAGCAGGTGTTCAATACATTCTCATTTTTATTAAAATGCAATTATCTCTCATCTTTAATCCTTGTAAAGGATATTGAATTCCTTAGTGGCAGTATGCATATGGAGTTGTGGAGACCATTGGATATTCAAAATACGTATAATGGACTGTGCGATAAATAATTTATTAATAAACCAAATTCACTGTTGTGTGTGTAATCCATTGTTGACAGAAAATTAACATTCAAAGAAACAAGGTTAAACGAGGTTCACTTCCACACGAGCTTGAGTAATGGTAAGATCATGTTCTTGACTGGAATTGGACAATAGTGCAGCGGTAAAGATGCTACTTTACAGCGCCGGAGCCTCGTGTTCATTCCTGACTACGGGTACTGTCTGTGCGGAGTTGGCACGTTCTCCCTGTTTCCCCCCACTTTCCAAAGATGTACAGGTTTGCAGGCTAATTGGCTGGATAAAATTGTAAATGGTAGCTAGTGTAAGTAAGTAAGTAAGTTAGTTTATTGGCCAAGTATTCACATACAAATAATTTGCCTTGGTGCTCCGCCCACAAGTAACAACATGACACACAGTGACAGTTACGAATGACTCAGAAAACACTAAACATTAATAATAATAAAACATTAATGATAAAACACCACTGATCAAGCATGTGAACCAACAAAATACCAGATCAAAGGGAGGCTACAGATTTTTGGCTGTTGAGTAGAGCAACTGCTCGTGGATAAAAATTGTTTTTATGTCTGGCTGTGGCAGCTTTGACAGTCCGGAGTCGCCTTCCAGAGGTAAGTGATTCAAAGAGTTTGTGGCCAGGGTGAGAGGGGTCAGAGATGATCTTGCCTGCTCGCTTCCTGGCCCTTGCAGTGTACAGTTCGTCAATGGAGGGAAGGTTGCAGCCAATAACCTTCTCAGCTGATCGGCCGATTCGCTGCAGCCTCCAGGTGTCGTGCTTGGTGGCTGAGCCAAACCAGACCATGATGGAGAAGGTGAGAACAGACTCTACGATGGCCGTGTAGAATTGGATCATCATTACCTGTGGCAGATTGTGCTTCCTCACCTGCCGTAGGAAGTACATCCTCTGTTGTGCCTTTTTGACTGTGGAGTCGATGGTCGCCCCTCACTTAAAGTCCTTGGAGATGATGGTTCCCAGGAACTTAAAAGACTCCACAGATGTAACTGTGGTGTTGTTGATGGTGAGTGGGGTGAGGGGAGGGGGAGTTCTCCAAAAGTCTACAATCAATTCCGCTGTCTTAAGAGCATTGAGCTCCAGGTTGTTGCGACGGCACCAGGACATAGGATAACGTTATAGCCTGTGGGCGGGGGAGATGCGGGGAGAAGGAGTGGAGACAACTTTTAAGAAGCCAGAGATACATGACCGTGAAGATCCACGGACATTAACATTACCGGTCGGTTATCCTTGGTTCTGAAAACTACTGCTTAAGTTTTTCCCAATGAGGCAATGAAATACACCGGTCAGCACCAACTTCAACCTACAGGAACCTACGACAACCTTCAATCTCCTGGCAACCCGCTACCACTGCACCTTTGGCACAAGAATTCTCGCTACTCTCCATGGCGGCTAAAAAATTTGCAGCGACAATAATGAGGCCGCGACTAGTTCCCAGAATGCGGGAACTCCTCATGACCATGAAGGCGACTACCCGGCAACCACCCGCAAACATGTGGCGACCGCATAGTCTCCTGCAGTCGCCTAATAAGTCGCCCAAGTGGGACAGGCCCATTAGTGTGCGGGGATCGCCTGTCGGCACGGACTCGAAGGGCCGAAGGGCCTGTTTCCACGCTGTATCTCTAAACTGAGCTGAAGTAAATTGCCAACATCAATGGAAATGTGTGGCTTATTGTGGCAAGAGACGTCAGTGAAACTAAACTCCATGAGTGGGTACAGCATAACAATTGTTTTTGGCTTTTCCCAATTTAACAGACGACAAACTACCATCACGTGAGCGCACATATCCAGGTTGCTATGTCAGAGATCTGACTCTATGCTTTGTCTCTGAATGAAAGTGCCCTATGACTGCGGTTTGCCCTAGTATGTCTTGCTAAATATTAAAGCATTGATGTTCTGCACAAACCTAGGATTATATGTTGAATTGAATGTTCAAGGTATTTTGTTTATATAATAAAGGTGCAGTTTAAAGGGCAAGAGGGAGCAGCTGTTTTGTCAGATACCTGCTGATTTCTCCCAGCAGTTTCTATTGGATTATACTGGTATCGGATCCAGGGTAAGGCGAGAGAATGACAGTCAGAGCAGTGTACTGTTCTGGATGTCAGATGTGGGAGGTCATGGTGGCGGATGGCCCTCCAGACGTCCACATCTGCACCAGGTGCAGAGAGATGGGGCTCCTAAGGGACCGTATTAGGTTCCTGGAGCAGCAGCTCGATGACCTCTGTCTGGTCAGGGAGAGTGACGAGGTCATAGAGGGGAGTAATAGGGAGGTGGTCACTCCAAAACCACGGGAGAGAGACATGTGGGTCACGCTAAGGAAGGGGAAGGGGCAGAGGCAGGAACGAGGGAGTACTTCAATGTCGGTACACCTTGCAAATAAGTACTGTTTGAGTACGGATGAGGATGACAGCCTACCCGGGGGTAGCAACAGCGGACGGGCCTCCAGCACAGAGACCGGCCCTGTTGCTCCGAAAGGTAGGGAAAAAAAGAAGAGGGCAATAGTAATTGGGGACTCTATTGTTAGGGGGTCAGATAGGCGTTTCTGTGGACGCAGTCGGGAGACCAGGATGGTGGTCTGCCTCCCTGGTGCCAAGGTCTCGGACGTGTCTCAACGCATCCAAGATATCCTGAAATCAGAGGGAGAGGAGCCTGAGGTCGTGGTACATATTGGTACAAATGACATAGGTAAAAAAAGTGAAGAGGTCCTGAAGGGAGGATTTAGGGAGTTGGGAGGAGAGTTAAGGAAAAGGACCAAAAAGGTAACAATCTCAGGATTACTGCCTGTACCACGCGACAGTGAGAGTAGGAATGGAGCGAGGTGGAGGATAAATGCGTGGCTGAAAGACTGGTGCTGAGGGCAGGGATTCAAGTTTCTGGATCATTGGGACTTCTTTTGGGGAAGGTGGGACCTGTACAGAAAGGATAGGTTGCACTTGAACCCGAGGGGGACCAATATCCTGGCGGGGAAATTTGCAAAGGTCACTGGGGAGACTTTAAACTAGAATGGTTGGGGCGAGGGACTCAAATAGAGAAAGCTAGTAGACAGAATGGGAGGCAGGAAGCAGAAAAGGGAAGCACTCGGACACAAGAGGAGAAAGAAAAAAAAGGAAATAAACAGAGAAGAAGAGACGGGGGGTTTCTTAAATGTGCATATTTTAATGCTAGGAGCATTGTAAGAAAGGTGGATGAGCTTAGAGTCTGGATAGACACCTGGAAGTATGATGTTGTGGCGATCAGTGAAACATGGTTGCAGGAGGGCTGTGATTGGAAACTAAATATTCCAGGATTTCGTTGCTTCAGGTGTGATAGAATTGGAGGGGCAAGAGGTGGAGGTGTTGCATTGCTAGTCAGGGAAGATATTACAGCAGTGCTTTGGCAGGATAGATTGGAGGGCTCATCTAGGGAGGCTATTTGGGTGGAACTGAGAAGTGGGAAAGGTGTAGCAACACTTATAGGGGTGTATTATAGACCGCCAAATGGGGAACGAGAATTGGAAGAGCAAATATGTAAGGAGATAGCAGATATTAGTAGTAAGCACAAGGTAGTGATTGTGGGAGATTTCAACTTTCCACACATAGACTGGGAAACACATTCTGTAAATGGGCTGGATGGTTTGGAGTTTGTAAAATGTGTGCAGGATATTTTTTTGCAGCAATACATAGAGGTACCTACTAGGAGGGGCAGTGCTGGACCTCCTGTTAGGAAATGATACGGGACAGGTGGCGGAGGTATGCGTTGGGGAGCACTTCGGGTCCAGTGATCACAATACCATTAGTTTCAATATAATTATGGAGAAGGTCAGAACTGGACCTAGGGTTGAGATTTTTGATTGGAGAAAGGCTAACTTTGATGAGATGCGAGATGATTTAAAAGGAGTGGACTGGGACATTTTGTTTTATGGGAAAGATGTAGAAGAGAAATGGTGGACATTTAAAGGGGAAATTTTAAGAGTACAGAATCTTTATGTTCCTGTTCGGTTGAAAGGAAACAGTAAAAATTGGAAAGAGCCCTGGTTTTCAAGGGAAATTGGACATCTTGTTCGGAAAAAGAGGGAGATCTACAATAATTATAGGCAGCATGAAGTAAATGAGTTGCTTGTGGAGTATAAGGAATGTAAAAAGAATCTTAAGAAAGAAATTCGAAAAGCTAAAAGAAGATATGAGGTTGCTTTGGCAAGTAAGGTGAAAGTAAATCCAAAGGGTTTCTACAGCTATATTAATAGCAAAAGGATAACGAGGGATAAAATTGGTCCATTGGAGAAACAGAGTGGGCAGCTATCTGCAGAGCCAAAAGAGATGGGGGAGATATTGAACAATTTCTTTTCTTCGGTATTCACCAAGGAGAAGGATATTGAATTATGTGAGGTAAGGGAAACGAGTAGAGTAGTTATGGATACTATGAGTTTCAAAGTAAAAGAAGTACTGACACTTTTGAAAAATATAAAAGTGGATAAGTCTCCAGGTCCTGACAGGATATTCCCTAGGACATTGAGGGAAGTTAGTGTAGAAATAGCCGGGGCTATGACAGAAATATTTCAAATGTCATTAGAAACGGGAATAGTCCCCGAGGATTGGCGTACTGCGCATGTTGTTCCATTGTTTAAAAAGGGTTCTAAGAGTAAACCTAGCAATTATAGACCTGTTAGTTTGACTTCAGTGGTGGGCAAATTAATGGAAAAGATACTTAGAGATAATATATATAAGCATCTGGATAAACAGGGTCTGATTAGGAACAGTCAACATGGATTTGTGCCTGGAAGGTCATGTTTGACTAATCTTCTTGAATTTTTTGAAGAGGTTACTAGGGAAATTGACGAGGGTAAAGCAGTGGATGTTGTCTATATGGACTTTAGTAAGGCCTTTGACAAGGTTCCTCATGGAAGGTTGGTTAAGAAGGTTAAACTGTTGGGTATAAATGCAGGAATAGCAAGATGGATTCAGCAGTGGCTGAATGGGAGAAGCCAGAGGGTAATGGTGGATGGCTGTTTGTCGGGTTGGAGGCAGGTGACTAGTGGGGTGCCTCAGGGATCTGTGTTGGGTCCTTTGTTGTTTGTCATGTACATCAATGATCTGGATGAAGGGGTGGTAAATTGGATTAGTAAGTATGCAGATGATACCAAGATAGGGGGTGTTGTGGATAATGAAGAGGATTTCCAAAGTCTACAGAGTGATTTAGGCCATTTGGAAAAATGGGCTGAAAGATGGCAGATGGAGTTTAATGCTGATAAATGTGAGGTGTTACACCTTGGCAGGACAAATCAAAATAGGACGTACATGATAAATGGTAGGGAATTGAAGAATACAGTTGAACAGAGGGATCTGGGAATAACCGTGCATAGTTCCTTGAAGGTGGAATCTCATATAGATAGGGTGGTAAAGAAAGCTTTTGGTATGCTAGCCTTTATAAATCAGAGCATTGAGTATAGAAGCTGGGACGTAATGTTAAAATTGTACAAGGCATTGGTGAGACCAAATCTGGAGTATGGTGTACAATTTTGGTCGCCCAATTATAGGAAGGATGTCAACAAAATAGAGAGAGTACAGAGGAGATTTACTAGAATGTTGCCTGGGTTTCAACAACTAAGTTACAGAGATAGGTTGAATAAGTTAGGTCTTTATTCACTGGAGCGCAGAAGGTTAAGGGGGGACTTGATAGAGGTCTTTAAAATGATGAGAGGGATAGACAGAGTTGATGTGATCAAGCTTTTCCCTTTGAGAATAGGGAAGATTCAAACAAGAGGACATGACTTCAGAATTAAGGGACAGAAGTTTAGGGGTAACATGAGGGGGAACTTCTTTACTCAGAGAGTGGTAGCGGTGTGGAATGAGCTTCCAGTGGAAGTGGTGGCGGCAGGTTCGTTGGTATCATTTAAAAATAAATTGGATAGGCATATGGATGAGAAGGGAATGGAGGGTTATGGTATGAGTGCAGGCAGGTGGGACTAAGGGAAAAAAGTTGTTCGGCACGGACTTGTAGGGCCGAGATGGCCTGTTTCCGTGCTGTAATTGTTATATGGTTATATGGTAATATAATAAAATGTCTGAAGCTGCTGCATTGGAACACAATCAAACCAACAAAGTCACTTATTCCTTTTCCTCCAGAGATGCTGCCTGACCCAATGAGTTACTCTTCCACTTTGTGTCTATCTTCGGTATAAACCAGCATCTGCAGTTTTTTGTTTCCTACAATGAGCAAGATCGTGGATGCGAATATGACAAGAAATGATCAAATACTTAGTTAAAATGTTAAAGTTCAAGCAACATTTTAACTGAAGGTGATATCTTTATAAAAGCTGAAATAATTTTTGTCCTCTATACAATCACTTGCCCCAAAGCCTGCATGCTCGTTTGGATTTGACCTGCTTGGTAATTTCCTTCTTTCTCATTAGGCTGGCTCTCTGCACAAGTCTAAAGCTCCCATTCAGAATTAATTGAATTGACCAGAAAAAAGAAGAATAGTCTGTTCACTGCAAAGCAAGATGTCTCTCTAACAGCTAGGCATAAAGCCTAATAATAAGTTCGAATGGAATGTACACTGAGGAATAGTGAGATAGAGAGCGTACATATTGTACAGTAGCCAAATACAGAGGCAACACTCCGGGGAGTAGTGGGAGGTGGAGCAGATAGCAACTTCACAATCTATTCCATGTCCACCTATTTTGAAGCCAACAATTGCAAACAAGGCAAATCCATCAGCTGCTTGGGTTCTGTTTTCATCTGTGATTCATAATATTCTGGCTGTCACTCATCTGTGCACAGGAAGGAACGGAGAGAGTCAGGAATGATGGTAATCACAAAACTCAGCATATTCTCAATTTGAAACAACATTCACTGAAATGGGAATTCCTGTGCTTGCGAGGTGTCATGAGGTTTCTACGCACATATTCGGGTGTCTAGGGTTTGATTTATTTTGTGTCAGATATCCCTGTATTGGGAGTAAGATATCTATGCCTGTTGGAGTAAGTGACACATTTACAGCACGCTTCTGAAGAGAGCAAATGTTTGACAGGAATTCAGTCTCTCGGAAGAAGCATTTCCCATAATATATACTTCATTTTCTTTGACACTTCTGTGTATAGATAACATCCAATTCTATAGATCTGGATATGTAGAAAAATGAAGGCATGATAGTCTATCTGATCAGTTGTCCTGAACTGCTTCATGAATAAACTCTTCCCTATTTTCATAAGAGGACTCCAAATAGTAGCAAAACCACTTTAAACATTTGTTAGGATATTGTTTCTCTCCAATGTTTCTCTCCAAGATATCAGAAAATAATCAGTATTTCAAATGAACAAAGAGAGTATTTCATGAACATAGAACAGAGAACATAGACCTTTATATAATAGTATTCTAAATATAGACCTACCATCGACAGAGGTACTTAGAGAAGAGTGGGAACGGGAACTAATGATAAAAATTACGAAGGTTACATGGGAAAAATATTTGATATATATTCACAAATGTTCGATTAATGTAAGACATAATCTAATTCAATTTAAAATTTTACATAGATTATATTATTCAAAAGCAAGATTGAACAAATTTTATCCAAATATATCCGCCATTTGTGATAAATGTCTATCCCAAAATGCAACTATAGCGCACTCCTTAGTTTCCTGCATAAAACTTTATAGATTTTGGAGTGATATTTTCGAAATATTTACAAAATTATTTAAGATAAGAATGGAACCTGAAATTATTATATTTGGCGTAATGGAAGATGGGAATAAATTGAACACATCTCAAAATTTATTTTTTAACTATGGTTTAATAACTTAAATTTTGGAAAAATACATCAATACCAACGCTTAAAATGTGGATTGCAAGTATGTTGGACACCGCACATCTTGAGGAAATGCGATTCCTCCTAATGGATAAATCAGACCAATTCATAACGACCATATTCCAGCATCTGCAGTTCCCTTTTGAACAATTCATAACGAGTTGGTCTCCATTTGTCGTCTTTTTGGAATCATATGGTGCAACACAATTGTAAAAACTAACTGTTTCAGGACTGGATGAGGGTTGGTCAAGATTATAAATAATGATCTCCTTACCTTTTTTAAATTTTTTTAAAAATGTTTTATTCCCTTTTTTCTATTTTCTTTTTCTCAACTTTCTTCACTCATTCGTCTTTTTTCTTTTTCTTCACACACTATATATCTCACGTCTTTCTATCCTTTACTGTCTAATTTCTTTTTCTTATTCTAATCTTTCTTTAATATAACAAAAAAAAAAGAAGCTGTACATAAAATGTATTATGAAAATATATATTAGGCACTTTGGTGCCATATGATTGTACTTCTAATAAAATAAAATATTTTTAAAAAGAAAGAAAAAAAAAGAACAGAGAACATAGAACGGTACAGCACAAGAACAAGCCCCTTGGTCCACAATCTCCAAGCCAAATACAAAGCCAAGTTAACATAAATAAAATAAAAAGTTTATAATGCATTTCTTACTATAACTTTCTCCAGAGAGGCAGATAGGCACTGAATCTTTCCACACTAACATCGAGGACTTGCTGGGCTGAAGAGCCTGTTTCCACACTGTGCCCTTATTAAAAAAAACATATTTTGAAATAAATCACCTGGATTCATTAAATTTAAGTTTAATTGATTAAATCATGAAACAGGGTTGGAAAAGGATGACTGAACAATACTTCCTAATAATAAGCATAATGCTGAACAATGCGTAAATAAAGAAATGAGAAGGGTGTGTGGTGAGAGTACGTGATCACGGGGGACTTATCCACACATTAAGTGGGCAAATCAAATTGACAGAATTAACTTGGGTGATGAGTTCATGAAATAGTTTCAAGATAATGTCCTGGAATAGCATATTGAGAAACTAACCAGGGAGCAAACTATATTTTTAGATCCAATATTGCGTAATACGATATGTTTAATATGAAATGTGATAATAAATGATTCTCTAAGGGACCTTAATTATAATATGATTAAATGTCATTTTTAAAAATGTAGTTAAGTATATAACTAAGAGCTTAAGTGAATATAACTTTTATAGCTTAATTCCTGAAGCCTAATGATGGCAAGAGTTTAAAGTAAACATTATTAGTGGATACAAATTATAGTGAAATCAATGAGACTCGGAGTCAATACAAACTCCAGGTCTGATGGCTTAGACCTTTTTTTATAAGAGATGGTGATGCAGTTAGTGAATGCATTCAGTTTGGTTTGATAGAATTTTCCAAATGTTAAAATGATAATAATGGATTGAAAGTTGGTAAATGGAACACTGTTGTTCAAGACGGGAGAGAGATTAAGGGGAACCACGGGCAAGTTAGTCTTGTGTTGTGGCATTAAAATGTTCGAAACTCTTATTAAAGGGGCTGTCCCACTGGGGCAACCTAATTGGTGAGTTTAGAAGAGTTTAGGACAGTTTGAAAAAATGACATGTTGAAGACCTCCTTCAACTATGTAGAAGACCTCCTTCGACCTCCTTTGACTATGTTGAAGACCAGCTTCGACTAGCAACGACTAACTTCGGGAAAATTGGACACCGAATACTGGAGAGTGAAGACGATCTCCTTTGATCTCCTTCGACCTCCCTTCGACAATGATGAAGACTATCTACGACTACCTTCGACTACCCTCGAATACCTACGAATAACATGATGACCTACTACGACTAAACCTACAGGTAAAAAAAGTATAGATTTTTTTCCATGGCGACCTTTTTTTACTCCCGGGCAATTTTTTTAACATTTTGAAAGAAACGCCGCATCCTAGCTGAGACCTCGAGTACGCGGAGACCACTCTTGAGCATGAAGGAGAGTTACGAAGACCTCCTACAACCTCATGTCAACCATGTTGCGAGTATGAGTCGAGGGCAAACTCGCCAGAACTCGTGGATTAGATCGCCCAAGTGGGACAGACAGGTCCTTAAGTGTACCTGCAAAATTGCAATCATTAGATGGAATAGGCATTGCTTTGTGAAAGGAAAATCTTTGACTAATACTTTGGTAATTTCTTGATGATGGAAACACCAGCAAAGGTATCGATGATGAATTAGATGTAGTATCTCTGGATTTTCAGAAGCCATATCATCAGATAGCTGCATGAAATTGTATTCAAATATTTTCGATGGATTCTGGTTTAGTTAATAAATAGTAAACATAAAGTAGGAATATAATTATAATGCTATCAATGCCAAGGTTTTACCATTGCAATACTGCAGGACTTGGCATTTTGGCATCAGCTAAACGTTATCCATACTGAAGACTTAGTTTTAAAACCCCAGCGTCTAAGCCATTAGACCTGTAGTTTTTATTGATTTAGTCTTATTGATTTCAGCAATAATTTAATACAGTGTATCTAAAACAGGTGGCAAACCAAATCTATGTGGGCCGTAAGCCTGAGAAGATTGTAAAGAGCCTGAAAAGACCAAATATATGGGTGCTTGCTCAAAATCCAAAATTAATACAAATAAAATTACTGGAAATACTCAGCAGTTCAGATAACATTTGCGAAGAGAGAAACAGAATTACTGTCTCATATCCTTCAATGGAACAAGGAACATTTGATAGAAGGAAGTTTGTAAGATGCAGCCCAGGTGAGTGATTAAGCAAGAAGGTGGCAGCGTCTGAAGAAGGGTCCCAGCCTGAAGAGTCACCTATCCACGTTCTCCAGAGATGCTGCCAGACCCGCTGAGTGACTCCAGTACTTTGTATCCTTTTGCGTGAACCAGCATCTGCAGCTCCTTGTTTCTACAAGGTGGCTGGTGTGGCATTTTACAGGAAATGTGGAATTATTCACTCTGGTAGGAAGAATAGAAACACAAAATAGTTTTAAAAGGTCCTTGTCTTGTTGATATGCAGAGAGATTTGGAAAAATAAGAATCAGCAGATATTAATATGCAGATTGAGAATGCAATTAGGAAGGTAAATGGGATGTTAACTTTTATTACAAGCAGTTTGCACATCAACAGTTAGGACATTTTATTCTAATATGACAAGGCGCTCGTGAGACCACAACTTTGGTAATGTGAACAGTTTTGATCTCCTTGAGAAAGGTTATATTTACCTTTCGTGAAGATGGATTATATAAAGGTTCACAGAGTGATTCCTCAGAGAAGAACAATGTGCAATGAGAGATTGACGAGAACTGATCTGCATCCTGGAGTTTAGGAATGAAAGCTAACCTTACTGCAATGTATAAAATTATTTAAGGGTTCGACAGAGTAAATGCTAAAAGATTATTTCAACTGGAGGATATAAGGTCCATTGTGTCTGGACAAGGAAATGGCCTTTTAGGGCTGAGATGAAGAGAACTTTCTTCACTTAGATGGTTTGCTGCCTTTATTTGACAGAACTGCGACTGAAAGATGGTCGGACCTCCAGTGAATCAGAGAATATGGAGCTAGGCATGAAAATTATTGATGTAGATGTTTAGCAGAGCAGACTCAATGGGTAATGCAGCATACAAATATATATAAAGGCATACTCAGATGAGATTTCAATTCTCCTAACAGTGGGTTCCTGTAATGTGCTCTTGTAAAGTGAGGCATCCATTCACATTTATTAACTAAGGTCACTTCTTACCAAACCAAACCAAACCAGACCAGGGCCAGTTTCTCCCCAGCTGTTATCAGGCAACTGAATCATCCTACCACAACCAGAGAGCAGTCCTGAACTACTATCCACCTCATTGGTAACCCTCTGACTAAGGGTTTCGGCCCAAAACGTCACCTATTTCCTTCGCTCCATAGATTCTGCTGCACCCGCTGAGTTTCTCCAGCATTTTTGTGTACCTCTGACTATCTTTGATTGGACTTTACTGGTTGTACCTTGCACTAGACCACTGGCTCTTAACCTTTTTGGCATATGTACGTGCATATGCGAACAAAATACTGTATGTGGTATGTACCTTTGTTAGGTTCCAAAAAATGGGCTCAACTAATGGATATGTTATTTATGACCCCTTCATGTCCCCTGGTAAAGCCTCAAACAACCCCCTCCATGGTGGTCCCGACCCCCCCCAGGTTAAGAACCACTGCACTAGACGTTATTCCCTTGTCGTGTACATACACACTGTAAATGGCACGATTGTAAATATGTATTGCCTTTCCGCTGACTGGTTTGATAGATAGATACATAGACAATAGGTGCAGAAGAAGGCCCTTCGAACCAGCACTGCCATTCAATGTGATCAAGGCTGATCATTCACAATCAGTATCCTATTCCTGCCTTCTCTTCATATTCCTTGATTCTGATCACCCTCAGAGTTCTATCTAACTCTCTTTTGATTGCATCCAGTGAACCGGCCTCCATTGCCTTCTGAGACAGAGAATTTAGCACACAACCAAAGCTTTTCACTGTACCTCGATGCACGGGACAATAAACTGAACGGAACCTAGCAAACCTTTTCAAGTCCCAGTGCCCAAAGTGACCGTCTGATGGGCATTGGCCCATTGCCAGCAATATGAACCCAAAGTCATTAACCCAGTTCTTTCTACAAGACGTGTGAATAGTGAAACATTGTCTTTGAAAATGATTTTTAATCTTCTAAAATGGTTATTAAGGCGAGACTTTATTTTTATGCAGTACATTTTCTTAATAAAATACCTTGTTTAAAGGAGTCCAGCTGGTCTTCTCTCTCTTTCAAGGAGACTGAATAATGGGCATGTCCCATTAGGTGATTCTTCAGCGGATTTCCGGCGACTGGCCACTGGAACGGCGACTGTCAGAGTGCAACACGCACACACACACACACACACACACACACACACACACACACACACACACACACACACACACACACCCCCACCCACCCAGCCACCCAGCCACCCACCCACCCACCCACACACACACACACACCCCCACCCACCCAGCCACCCAGCCACACACACACACACACACACACACACACACACACACACACACACACACACACACACACACACACACACACACACACACACACACACACACACACACACACACACACACACACTCTGGGGGCCAGGGCAAGCGGGGGAGCCAACGGTAGAAAGCCAAGGTGATACAGACACACACCGCAATGAACAGGAAGGTTGACGCTGTAATTAAGACGGTGTGCGGTAAGTCCTTTAAAAGGGCAAGAAGCCAGACAACTTTTAATAAGCCAGAGATGTGAAGTTTGGCGGACATTTAACATTACCGGTCAGATATCCTTGGTTTCTGAAAACTCCTGTTTACGATTTTATTCCCCAATGAGCCAATGAAAATGACCGGTCAGCAAAGGCGATTAACTAAAACTACCTACGACTACCTCGACTACCAATAACTACACGGCAACCCCACTACACCTGCACCTACGACTACTGGATTATCGATTTTCTCAATGGCGACCAATTTTTGGCCGCAGAAAATTTTTCAACATGTTGAAAAATTGGCGGCGACCATACTGAGGCCACGACTAGTTCCCAGAATGCGGGAACTCCTCGCGACCATGAAGGAGACTCACCAGCGACCGTCAGCGAACATGTGGTCACCACGTGGCGACCATGTGGCGAGCGCAGAGTTTCCTGCACTCGCCTAAAAAGTTGCCTAAGTGGGACAGGCCCATGAGACTGCTTTTTAAAAAATAATTTTATAAGTGTGCTCTTATTGTGAATAGTTTCTTTCATCACGTGACTTCCTGAAGAATAAAGACCGGAATACTGTATATATACTGTATTCATCAAAAAGGTTAAAAAAAAATGTAGATTTTGATAAGAGTAAATGCAATGAATATTTATGTGAATCAGGGACATCAGGTCTGACCCCTATTTCCTGCTAAATTATCATGGAAGGAAGTGAACTTTGTAACATCAATTTTAATCAGTTCAGCAAAAGCATTAGAAATGTCAAATAATTGGAATAACCTTTCAAATTAATTACCATAATAATTGGGCTTTGTGTTACGAAGAGTACTTGAAAAGGAGAAAGTGTATCACTTTCATCTCCTGAAAAATGAACATGGTTTGTTTTGAAATTTAATACAAAAATGTAAAGAAATTTGTTTGAAAATGTAATTTGGCAGCTGTGTCTTTATGGCCTCTCAGGGATAGTAATGGAAACTCTCATTGAATCAGCCATATAGAGAGAAAGGCTCAAATGCTATCACTCCAACACTAAATCTTACTATTATTTATAAGAAATATTTGAATTTTATAATGGCCGAAACACGTTGCCTTCAGTTTACATATCCCTCTAAACTTGATGGACTGGCCAGTTTTTCTGCCTATTCTGGCATTCTGCCAGGCCAAAGCTACGCACAATTGTTATATAAATAAGTTGGTTTGATTAAAGTCGCTAGTTCACCAGTATTTAGCCTGCGGTTGGTCAAATGCTTAGCTCATGACACAAATAACAAACTGGGTTTTCAAAGGTTTCAAAGTGTGACGAAGGGCCTATTCCTGCACCTATTGTCTATTGACCCGAAACATCACTTGTTAACATTCTCCCGAGATGCTGCCTGACCCACTGAGTTACTCCAGCACTTTGTGTCCTTTTGTGAAAACCAGCCTCTGCGGTTCCTTGTTTCTACTATTTGCTTTCATAATTGTTTGTGGCAGACATATTTGTATTGTGTCGGTGATGCCTTCAGTGGGATTCCTGATGCAAATCCTTCTCAAAGGTTTTGGTGGGAAGAGAGAACTGATGGAGGGATGGTCGGTTTAGGCAGCTTACAACCCAGCAGTATGAATAGTGATTTCTCTAACTTCACATAACCCTTGCATCCCCCCCCCCCTCTCTCCATCCCACCCCCACGCAAGTCGACTAGCTTGTATTTGCCGGCTGATGGGGTGAAAGGTGAGGACCAGAGGGACTCTGCCCTTGTTGCGTGTGCGGGGACGGGGAGAGAGAGCAGTGTTACGGGTATGGATGAGACCCTGGTGTGAGCCTCATCTATGGTGGCGGAGGGGAATCCCCGTTCCCTGAAGAACGAGGACATTTGTTGTCTTGTTGAGTCTCATTGTCTGTAACTCGTTTTCACCTATCCCCTAGCTAACAATGGCCTGTTTCCTTTATCATCATTACTTTTTTTGCATATCTTTCATTCATTTGTTCAATATCTCTCTTGATTTATATTATATTATAAAAGGTCTCATCTTGACCACTTCCTGTTTGCACTGTGCTTTGATTTTAGAAAAAATGCTACCACATATGGCTGTGATCTTTTGGCCATCTTACTCAGAGTCCTCCGCTGCTCAGGCCCCGAGGATTTTTCCCATTGATGAGAAATAAAAGACTTATTAGTGTTTAAAAACTCTCTAGTGTCAATCGCCGCCATGAAGGCCACGCTCCTTCCGGGGGGGAGTGGGGAGGGACTATAAAACCAGGAAGTGTGGGCGTGATTCAGTCTGTCTGCAAGATGGCGAGGGAGAGGTCACGACTCTATGTCTGAGCTGGGAACTACAGAACACTGTGAGTATGAAATGTACTTAAATAAATGATTTGTTAGCCCTTAATGAAAATGAAATGTTGCTTGGCCTGCCATGTGCTTGAAACTGCAATGGCAATGGAAATGAAGTGAAAATGCAATGAGCTGTTTGGCTTGAGCCTGCCATGTGCATGAAACTGCAATGGCAATGGAAATGAAGTGAAAATGCAATCAGCTGTTTGGCTTGGCCTGCCCTCTGCTTGAAACTGCAATGGCAATGGAAGTGAAATGAAAATGCAATAAGATATTCGGCCTGTCCAGTGCTTGAAACTGCAATGCAATTGGAAATGAAATGAAATTAGTTGTTTGGCCTGCCTGAAACCACTCCTTTCAGCCCACAAAGCCCTTATTAGCCGAGAAACCAGTCCCTTTTGCCTAAAATGGCCATATTAGGCCAGGAGGAGCATTTTGGCCCAAAAGGCCCGTGCCAGGCCAGGAAAAGTCCAGAAAAGTGCCTTTCACTGAGATTCCACTCAGATTTTTTTTTTAAAGAGCCCATTCGGCCCATCAGACCTGTACTAGCCCAGAAGTCTCTTCGGCCCATCAGTAAGTATTCCACCTGCAAGTATTAAACCTCACCCCAGTATTTTTCTCCCTCCCTTCGTTTGCTCCCTGTGAGATCCAGGCGAGGATAGACTTTCCTCCTTCATTGCTGTGATCAACAGAAAAAGATGAAAAATGTCTAAAATTGATTCTCCACCCTCTCTCCCTTCTCTCTCACAGAGTCTCTCACCTGTTTTGGGCAGAATTTCTGGCAGTTTCTGAGCTGCCCGCACACCAGGCCTGAGTGACTGAGCTGCCAACCCACCAGGCCTGAGTGAATGAGCTGCCAGCCCACCAGGCCTGAGTGACTGAGCTGCCAGCCCAAGAATCCATTCGGCCCACAATGCCCATATTAGCCCTCTGGAAACCAGTCCCTTCGGCCCACAACCCCCGTACTAGCGCTCCAGAAAGCCCCCCCCCCCCCCACCGGACCCAACGGGTCCCACTTAGTCTAGTCACCGTCTATAGCTCTTGTCTCCCTTTTCCTTGACTCTCCGTCTGAAGGTCTCTACCAGAAAAGTCACCTATTCCTTTTCTCCAGAGGCGCTGTCTGACCCGCTGAGGTACTCCAGCTTTTTATGTCTATCTTTGGAACATTATTAGTTGTGCTCATGTAGACTTCTCTCCTCATAACTACAGACAGGTATGGAAGCTTTTTGCTGAAGTGTGTATGTGGACTCCACTTTTTGAGAGGGAGACAATGGCAGCAGTCGTGTGGGTCTAGGTGTGATCCGTGCATACTTTGCTAATTGTTGCACTGTATAATTTATAGAAACATCCTAATCAGGTTGTCTTTTTGATCCATTCAAAGTGAAAGTAAACTAAACCTACACATTTCTGGTCAGGGGGATTTTATTTTAATCAAAGAATGTTTTTCTAAGGATATAGAGGTCAATTTCTAACCAGTGGTCAATTTCCTGTCAAGAAAAAAATAACCTACATTTCTATCTCTAGATGTGGGGAGAATTATCCACTTGAACACGGTGAATTTCTATCACAGCTCCTTCCAGCATCCCTTCATTGTTTCCTCCTTTCCTTCCATGAAATTGTTGAGAGGAATTTGTATTGGGAATTCCGCAGAAATTTCAAAACAAGAAATCCATATGTTCAACCCAACGAGGGATCCTTGACAGGTGATGAGTATCCCTGACATGTTGTTGAAATGCACAGAATTGCATTCGGTAACTTGCTGTTAGGCTGGATATGCTTTTAAAGTTCTCACTGTATGTTGTTTTAGTTTAGTTTAGTTTAGTTTATTGTCACGTGTACAGAGGTACAGTGAAAAGCTTTTGTTGCATGCTAACCAGTCAGCAGCAAGACAATACATGATTACAATTGATCCATTTAGAGTGTGTAGGTACATGATATGGGAATATCCTTTAGTGCAAGGTAAAGCCAGCAGTCCGGTCAGGGATAGTCTGAGGGACATCAAAGAGCTATATAGTAGTTCAGCACTACTCTCAGTTGTGGTAGGATGATTCAGTTGCCTGAGAACAGCTGGGAAGAAACTGTCTCTGATTCTGTTAGTGTGCGTTTTCATGCTTCTATACCTTTTGCCTGATGGGAGAGGGAAGGGCTTTTATCTGGTGAAATACAGCATAAACCAAATAATTTGCTCTGTCACCTTGAATGAAGCACTTCCTGATATGTGACAAGAGGCTCATGAAGGGGAAGGCCATTCTTGATCCTGTTAAAGATCATTGTCTGACCAAGAGTAGTTTTGTTTTTTGTTTTAAAGATACAGCATGGAGACAGGCCCTTTGGCCAAGGTACACAAAATTGCTGGGGAAACTCAGCGGGTGCAGCAGCATCTATGGAGCGAAGGAAATAGGCGATGTTTCGGGCCGAAACCCTTCTTCAGACAAGGCCCTTTGGCCATGTGTTTCCATGCTGACCATCAATCACCTGTTCACGCTAGTTCTACACTATCTCTCTTTCGCATTTACCACTGTGCAACCAAAGATGTTTATATTTGAGGTTAGTATTGTGTTGTATTCAAGAGCCTGATGGTTGTTGCGTACAAACTTTCTGATCTCCAGCATATGTAACTTTGATTTTCAATTACCTACGCTTGATATCTTTCTCCTTCCAATATTTGCCAGCACCACCAAATGCAGGAAATGAAATATATTGAGATAATTGTTCATAGAAACATAGAAACATAGAAAATAAGTGCAGGAGTAGGCCATTCGGCCCTTCGAGCCTGCACCGTCATTCAATATGATCATAGCTGATCATCCAACTCCGTATCCTGTACCTGCCTTCTCTCCATACCCCCTGATCCCTTTAGCCACAAGGGTCACATCTAACTCCCTCTTAAATATAGCCAATGAACTGGCCTCAACTACCTTCTGTGGCAGAGAGTTCCAGAGATTCACCACTCTCTGTGTGAAAAATGTTTTTCTCATCATTCGTTCCCATAAATTGCATTCATTAAGAAGTATACGATCTGAATGGCAAGATTCCAGCTTGTCCCATTAAGATTGTTCCATTCCATAGGAAATGGCTTCTCTGCCCGCTTATTCACAAACTGCTGAGTAACAATTGGGGCTGCCAAAGGACTTTCCTACAAGCTTGGCTATTGTACAATGGGGTTGAGAGGTGAAGATAGATCACCCAGCTATGGCGATCTATGGCGGCGTTGACTTGATGGGCAGAATGGCCTAATTCTGCTCCTAGAACTTATGAACGTGTACAAACACCACATAGCAGACCCAGGTACTAACTTAGCAGTATCACTAAACAGAAAGGCCCCAGGCTGGCTGAGCTAGTAAAAGAGAAGATATCACAGCGATGTCATAACAGGAGGTTCACAAGCAACGTGGAAATGATGCACAGGCAGGTTAGTGAGAAGAGTATTGTAGTCAGAAGTGCTCTGTTTTTGTGTTTAGCTCCAGATATTTTTCTTGCGTTCCCTGTCCCAGTCCACTAATACTTCCCATAAACTACAGTGAGCCTTCATCTGCATGCATCATGCCTATAGACTTTACAAAGGAATCCCAGGTATTGAAAATAAATTCTTTGTGACTGAGTTGGTTATATTGTAAAACCAGTGGATTAAAAAATGTTGTGCTTCAGATGATAAGCAAGGAAATGAGAATTTCTTCTAACAGTGAGGATTAATTATTTGTCAATGAATAGCAGTTGAAGAGGGGGAGAGAGCTTCGTTATCTCCATCATTAAATTCCAATTATCAACATGCTAGGCATGACTGCAGTTTGGTCATCTCTCTTTGACTATCCTGACTCACTGGAAAAAGGCCACAATTTGACGCCTTCTTTTCTGTTTCCGTTAGACGCAGTGCTTCAGCCTCTGAGGCTAAATCCAAACATAAGAACTTTCCACCATCAGTACCCAGGCCAAGAACAGATACAAATGAAATCTTTTGTAGTAACAGAAATATTTAAAACAAAACAGATGGAGAACTCCCTTCCTTTGGATGTTTTAGTTTGATATTATTATTCCTTACCTCGATGCAATAACACTATTCATGATCTCAGTAGTAACCAGGGCGATGAATCTTCTGTAAATTCAGAAGATACAGTTAGTTATAAAGATTGGTCTAAATCATTAGAAGGACAGATTTTATTGTAAGTTGTAAAACTAAAGTAAGACGATGCTCAAAAAGGCATAATATTTACTTAATCTAACCGCTACTTTAGTCTGTAGAAGGGAAGCTTCAATCTGAATTGGCCTCGATTACTGATGGCTCCTGATCCACAATAACTGCTTGACTACTAGCAGCACGGCAGTGCAGCTGATAGTGCTATTACCTCACAGTGTCAGAGACCCACGATCTCGGGTGCCGTCTGTGTGAAGTTTGCATGTTCTCCCTATGACCGTGGGGTTTCCCTCAGGTGCTCTGGTTTCCTCCCATATCCCAAGGACGTGTTAATTGGCCACTGTAAATTGCCCTGAGTGTGCAGTTGGGTCAGTGGGAGGATCTAGGGGTAGTTGATGGGAAGGTGGGGAGAATAAAATGGGATTCATGAATGATCAACAAGAATTTGGCTCTGCTTCTGTGCTCTCCCCCTCCCCCTCGCCTTCCCCTCTCTCTCACCATCCCACTCCCTCTCCCTTGCCGTCTCCCCCTAGACCCCCTCCCCTCCCTTTCCCCCTCTCCCCCTCCCGCTCTCTTGTAGTTTAGCAATTTGCTCAGTTGTAAGACTAGAAAAGAGAAAATCAACTTTGCAGGGTAATGTGCAATGTCTTTCCAGCTATGCTTTGGAAAATTATTTGGGTGCTGATTTCCAACTAGCCCAAAGGAAGGAAGGCAGGCAATGTAATTGGAGAATTGTCCTCAAGGCTGACCTGATGTGATTTGTATGTGAGTGCGTGTTATGTGAGAGCATGTTGAGTTGATGCAAAGTTTCACAAGTTTCCTCGGAGACTAAAGTTAAATATCATTACAGAAACTTGATGGATGTGTAGGTTACTTTGGGTTAATTTAAAATTATTTATGGGCTCATTTGCCAGTGTCAGAGTTGGCATACTTTGATTTGTTGGGTTAATATTTGTTAGGCAGGGCTATTGGTGATGTACTTGATGGAGAACACTCCGAGAACATTCAGTGAAGATAGGGGTTGTGATTAATTTAGTGTCAATATGATAGATTGGGCTAGTACTGGCATATCTCGTGATATGTATGTTAATGTGTATGATTAATTAATGTTGGTCTGTTTAACGAGGTTCAGATGAGTGCGTTTGGTGATTTGAAATTGTTAGTTGGTATTAAAGATTGTAGATCACGGCACAGTGGAGCAACGGGTGGAGCTGCTTCCTCGCAGTGCCAGAGATCCTGGTTCGATCCTGACCTCGGGTGCTGCCAGTGTGGAATTTGCACGTTCTCTGTGACCTTGTGGGTTTCCTCCGTGTACTCTAATTTCCTTCCACATCCCAAAGACATGCAGGATTGTATGTTAATTGACCTTTGTAAATCCCTCCCGAGTGTGTAGCTAGTGGATGAGAAAACGCCATAACACAGGTTAACTAGTAGGAACGGGTCGGTGTGGACTCGGTGGGCCGAAGGGCCTTTGCCATGCTGTTTTTTCTAAAGTAAAGTCTGCAGAGACGAGTTGGTGTGAGTGTGATTTGTGATTCCAGTGGATAAGATTTAGTCCACTTCATTGTCGAATGCAATTGTATCTGGATTACTATAGGTATATTTGTGGCAAGTGTGAACACTACAGTTGTCAGCCTACACTGGCTTGGTTACGTTAATGTGTGGGAGGATCATTCGGGTATAAACGTGTATATTTGATGCATCAGTGAGAATTAATTTATGGAGGGGGTAATATCGTGGATGCAAAGAAGATTTCCGTGCGCTTGTTGTGATTCGAAATAGCATGACTTTGTGAGCAAGGTTCACTGAATTGATTGGATTGGAGGGAGGGAGGGGGGACGACACAACTAAATGGACCCAACAATATAGAGAGCGAAATTAACTTCAGAAAGGCAGAAAGAAAAGATTGCGAGAGCTGGAAACACGAACGGAAAATTAGAGAGAAGGCAAGGAAGACAGACACAAAATGCTGGAGTGACACAGCAGGCAGGGCAGCATCTCTGGAGAAAATAGGCGACGTTTGGGTTTGGGACTTGTCACAAGGTATACACCAGCAGCTGCAATTCCGTGTTATTGCGAGGAAGGCAGGGTGGGTAAAAGGTCAATAATAAGGATAATGTGTTTTTTTTAAAATCGATAACATTTATGAGGCCAGGTAAATAGTTGAAGCAACAGTGTCCATAAATACTGAAAAGGACGTGCCGCAGATTTGATCAACTATGGGGGTGGGGGGGGGATTAGACTAGTTTGGAACGCCGCTCACAGACCACATCGGGTGCATGGATCTCGGGAGAAGCAGCGGTTTGAAGCAGAGTAAAGCATCGACCGACGGGAGGCGCTGGTCACCGCGGAATAAACTCCTTCTCCCGGCGGCTGAACCGCTCACCAGACGTCCGCGGGCCGGGTATTCAAAACCCAACAACGCACCGGCAGGAATTAGTTTATTTAAGAGGAAGTGTAAGATGAATACGAAATGGTACTACTAGGTGAAATATATTTAATTTGCTGACCGATCAATTTTACACCATAGTTACATGTAAGCTTACTGTCCGCTAAAGTCCTTGTTCCTCGTCACAGAGTTAACATCTCCCAGCAATATTACGATAACTATTTCTGTAAACATCCTCAAGGAAACATGACGCTGTCACCCAAATGTATCTCCCTGTGAGAAAGTAGGTCATATACTCCAGTTTTTGTTTTAAATTTAGTTCTGACACAGCGCACTGAAAAATACTGGGCACCAGCCCGAGAGGGCATTGTGTCAATTCCCCACTCGCAGTGTGTTCGTTTCAGTAATCAATGCCAATTAGTGATAATGTGGTTAATAATCACATTAGCAACTAACTTACTATGCCACAAATATAATTTACTATGGCCATGAAAATAATGTGTAATCCATGTATCTATGTGATATACATACATAGAATGTTTTAATCATACAATTAAATTATTTACTATGGCCATAAATTATTTATATATGTACATTATTATTTATATATGCATTAAATATATAGATAAACATATATATGTGAGTATATATATAGATTAAATATATATATATGTGTGTGTGTGTGTGTTTCTACATTAACTAGCCACGAATATGAATATATATATATATATATATTCGTGGCTAGTTAATGTAGAAATTCAATAACAAAAACAGTGCTCGAGTAACTGAGCGGCTCAGACCGCATCTCCGGAGGACGTGGATAGGGGACGTTTTCACTGAAGAAGGATTGGGACCCTTCTTCAGTGATTTTTGTAGGGGTGGGGGAGTTGGAAAATAAGTATTTTCACGCAGAGTTGTGTCTGAGGAATTCTCTGCCTAACGGTGGAGGCCGGTTCTCTGGATACTTTTGAGAGAGAGCTTGATAGAGCTCTTAAAGATAGCAAAGTCGGGAGATATGGGGAGAAGGCAGGAACGGGTACTGATTGTGGATGATCAGCCATGATCACATTGAATGGCGGTGCTGACTCGAAGGGCCGAATGGCCTACTCCTGCACCTATTGTCTACTGTCTAAGTGGGGGCGGTACAAAGTCAGGCAAGTGATAGGAGAATATTGGTGGGCGGGCGGGGTGTGATTGGCAAATTGGTGTGCAAAAGCTAGAAATGGGAAGGAGAGTAAAATAAGGAGGCAGGAGTGAATGTGAAGCTAGAGGGTGGGCTGTGGGTGGGGAGGGCGAGGGGGGGATAGTGTGTATGCGCCCGGGTGGGGCACATTGAAGAGTGGGGTAAACAAAAGGGAGGGGGGGTCATGGTTCACCCCGTTGGGTTGTAATCTACCCCAGATGAATATGAGGTGCTGTACCTCCAGTTTGCGTGTGGCCCCACTCTGGTAACCGATGAGGCATGGGGACTACAAAATGGGAAGGGAGGTTAAATGCAACCGGGAGATCCAGCGGGCCTTAGCGGACCAAGAGCAGAGTGTTCGGCGAAAAGAAGGTGTGGGTTGTCAGATATCAATCGTACATTGCATGGAATGATTCCATTCAATAGGCCTGATAGGGTTCGAGTCTTATTCTAGTCTTCTGAACGCAAACATTCAAGGCTGACACTTCAGTAAAGTACTAAAAGCGGGGGTGACATATACTGGGTGTGGCGTTCAATTGAGGCACATTCCCTCTCTAGGTGTGTGGAAAAGCAGAGGGATTGTTGTTCACTGTAATATCTGTTGCACAACTAATACCACTTGAATATGGCCAATATCACATCGCAGTGGGAGGTTGTTATGTAAAATTGCCATGCCATAGCATAACAAAAAAGCACGTTACGGGTTGCGATTCGTGTTGCAACCTTTTCAGATTGTGGAATGCGCTACTTAAACGCCAGTTTATTGAGCATGTTCCTTCTGCTACCTTGTTCTCTCCGCCGTCGCCGTCTGATTAGACCCTGGACCTCCTTCTTCACCTTACCTCCCGCTTTCAAAACCCATCCAAATGTATTTTCATATTAATTTATAATTAAAAAAACCACACAATATAGAAGTTTAATGTTATACTTCCTGCGTGGTGTTCCCATTTTGACTCCGCTCCTTAGGTACTTCAAGAATTATTTCTTAACGTGAAAAGTGAAATGGAAGTTTTAAAGGTTAAAGTTTAAAAAAAACAACAACCATGAAGTGATTTTTTTAAAGTTATCTATAAGCAGGGGCTAACTGTGAATGGTTTTGACTAAATCTTTCTTCAGGAAAAAACATTCCCTTCGAAAATGTTCACTTTAAAATTCACTGTGATTAACGTTGGGAATGTTGTTGCCATTTGGTGGAAGTTTAAATCCGATTTGACTCTGGAGCTGAACTGGGAATTGTAGGTGACGAGGCGATGATTAACTAAGGTCCAATAGATTGCCTTTTATGTACTCGCTGTTTTTCACCCTGCATTATCCGTGCGTTCAATTAAATTAAGATGTGCCGAATTTCAACCCATTATTTCTCGCGCATCCCAGCATTACATCCCAGGACTGATCCCAATCATCTCCCCTCTCATAAACTAGACGTTTAAAAGCTCTCACCTAATTAAAATTTCTAGATCTAGGAACCTGAGCTAATGAACTCCACCAGTCCCAATGCTCCTTACAGAGGAGGCTGCAACTTTATGCACGGCACCCCAGCCGAATCTTACAGCAGGTCCAACCGTAGACAAAAACAATTAAAAAAAATGTTTGCGCGGCACAGGTCATTAATATAACACAAGATTAAAAATAATAAAAAACCCGTTTTCAATGTCAAGTACCCAAACCCAGAACGAAGATTCGCCTGATTTCTAAACCAACAATTAGGGACATGCTCACAGGAGGACTGGAACTCTCACGGTTTTACGACCCGCTTCGGGAGCAGTGCCCCACAAGGTCGCGGTGGGTTGGAACTTCGTCAGGTCATTGATAATAGTAAGGGAAAATGGCTCATAAAATGGGGACATTTCGCACGTCGAAGACAAAGAAATGGAACAGCACACAGCACGCGTGGAGGGGGCTGAGACTAAAGGCGAAGAGTGCACTCAAAACTCTTATTCAATCCGGCAGACTGAAGCGCTCAGTCCCTCAGCCCGAGGTGATAGATATTACATAGGCGGTCCGGTGTTAGAGATACTGCAATTAACCTTAGTTTATTTACATTGGGATTATCATGTCATACTGATTGAAAATAGTCTCTGTATGTATGTGTGAGTGTGAGTGTGTGTGCGAGTGCGAGTGTGTGTGCGAATGTGTGTGGGCGTATATACACATGGATGTTGATTGATATTTGGATGGTACGGGTCATGTATAGGGTTCACCGAAGATAGACACAAAATGCTGGAGAACGATTGGGTGACGTTTCAGACTGAGAGTCAGGGGAAAGGGGAACGATAGATATAGAGATATAGAACAAAGAAATGAACAATATGCAGAAACGTAGCGATGATCCGGGAAGCAGTCCAGTGTTAGCTGTGGGTTCTGTCGAACGAGAGTTCTGCAGCACCCTCTCTCGCTGCTCCCCCTCTAGGTCTGCTCCACATTTCATGGGATTCTGTTCCCCTACTTTCCTCGCCACCGATCACTGGAGCAAAGACTTCAAGTCTATGGTTGAAGTCAAGCAGTCTGTTCCAAGAGTTATGCCGAACAACCGTGTGGGGTGATCATACATTCCTCATGCAGCTGCGTCTCTCACGCCTGTTGCTCGTCCTTGGCCCAGGCCCTCTTTTGGTTTTACACCTTCTGGTGGATTGAGTTCATGTCAGTAAATACTGCGCGCACACACACGATGCTCGCGTTCATTCATGGCCCTGTCAGGCTCGGCTTGGAGTTTTGCTTTCACGGCCTCAATCATCACCTAACTCGGCCTAAAGCAAAAACTCAAAGGGGGACCCTGTCAAACTCAGCGACACGATTCTTAACAGCTGAGCCCCCGTGTGATTTATGACAGTTTAAACAAAAGTTCCATCAGTGATAATGATCGAAGCGATATTCACTTCTTCAGTGTCCCGTCAGTGTTGATTAATTGTACGTGCGAGCGTTGTGTTTATTTATTGCATTGCATTTAGCTGCACTGACTATATTCGTTCTGTTTCAGCCCGTTCACGCAAACGGTTCATATAAATGAACTCGGACCCAACCGTCCCCCGTGCTGAGTTGGACTGCAGTTCGCTCTGCCACTCAGTTGCATCAACTGAGTTCACGATACTCTTCTCATCGCGTTTTGCTTCATCGGATCCAGATTTAAATGTTTTTTTTTCCCCCTTTCAGTGGTGGTTCCATCAGCCACAAAACTCAAACCCAATACCCATCGTCCATATGCAGCTCATAGTCTACGAAGGGACAATTCCAAACATGAAACGATTTACATTTAAACAAGTTGCGAATCAGCATCTGCAGTTCCTTCCTGCACTCTTACAAATAACCCAGACTCTACTCTCTCTATTGAAGGCTCTCTGTATTTAAAATACAATGCAGAAGTTTATATGAAAGGGAGAGGTTGCAGAGATTAGGTGGGGTTTTCCCCCCGTTGGGATCAGGTGGCAGAGATTAGCCATGAATGAATGGCGGAGTAGACTCGATGGGCAGAATGGCCTAATATTACTGCTTTAACTTGTGAATTCGTGTGAAGGTTGGGAAAAAACTATCATTCCACGTAATGGCAACACTTAAAATGAGATTTGAAACTGGATTTTATGTTTGATGCTATTAAAATAAGATGGTTTATCAAGGATTGCAATTCAACTGGTTATTAGGGACTGATTGCAATAGCGTTGCTGGTAATGAGTGATATCTTTAGCTGGGTGGGAGTAGGCTGAGTTCTTGCAAAGTTTATTCCAGACAGGGGCAATGTGGTTGTGTAGCCCTTTGCGAGGACCCCGCTCGGCTCCCCCCTCATTGGTTGCTGGGCAGCCGAGACGGCGTGTGATTGGCGGCGGGGTGTGTGGTGTCCGGGGCGCGCCTGCGAGGCGGGAGTGCGAGGCTGGGGCGGGCAGTGAGAGAGCGGCGGGCGGAGAGGCAGCAACTACCGCTGGCTGCAAACTGGGCGCTAACTACCGCGGACACCGAGTCCGGGAAGGGAGGTGCAGACACAGACAGAGAGAGAGGAGGAAAAGGAGAGAAGCTGAACCGAGGAGCCACAATTATTCACGCATCTGGGTGGCAGATGGACAACAAGCTGCAGCCGAGGCTGAGCTGAGCTGAGCTAGCGGGGGAGACCTCTCCTCTCCTCTCCCTCCCAGAGGAGACACGGCGACCGCAGGAGTTGCTTTGACACCAGCGAAGCGGGGGAAAGGTGCAGCGCGGAGAGTGGGGACGCAGACCTGGCCGAGAAACACTGTTGCGGAGACGGGCTCCATTCCTGCCCCAGTCCCTGAAGCGCCAGGCAGACAGGGGGGAGGCGGAGAAGGATTGAGATACGGGGCTGAAACTCTGGAGGAGGGCGATAAGAATACATTGGTGGCGCGTCGCTCCGAGAGGCGTTGAAAGATTCGCGGATCTCCCGGCGATCTCGTCTCACCTCAGCCTGGAGGATGGCTAAATGGGACACGCCGTGGAAGTATTACTGGGGAGTTATGTTCGCACTCTGCAAGAGCGCCTTGCCTTTGGCCAAGAGTTTGGACCCGGTCGCCTGGCATTCCCAGAACGCAAAGTAAGATTCTCCTTGAAATAATTTAAATAGCATTAGATCGATGGAGCGGCTGGGCTGGGCTGAGGAGCTCGGCTCGCTGCTAGTTAGAGCACTTTCCCTGGATGGAAGCGGCTTCCAGGTGTGGAGCGCCAGGATACTGGTGATTCCGACACGGTGTACAATTCCCCAACTTAAGGTCGGTAGCAGGGACAATACCGAACGCCTCTGGTTACTGCAAACGCCCCAGAGGGAGAGGGAGAATGTGGGGTGGGGGGGGGACTCAGTTCAACATCGCCGTTCATTCAATTAAACATTGCCCAACTCCCCGTTCGTTGCGAAGTTCCAGTTTAATTTAAACCGCAAGTGGATGTAGTTCTTTGTTCTATGGAGGCGGAGGAAAGCTGCCGGCCGCCAGCCAGGCTTTTTTCCCCTCTCCATTCTCCCCCCCCCCCCCCCCCCCCCAATTCTCCCTCTCTCCGTAATCACCACCTTGCACTCAGTTGTTTGTTTGTTTTTTGCACCGTCTCCCATTCCCACTCTGGGAAATAATTAGAGCTTTAGAAGGTGGACGAGGAGTAAAACGAACTCCAATGGCAAGTGGGCGCACGGAGCATTTTGAACACGGTTGCAGTTCGTGCAGCGCGTAAACCTGCGGCTGCGACCGAATCGTTCCCCCGAGCTCGGCTTTTGTTCACAATTGAGGTCACTGTGAAGATCACTCACCGCCGTGAAGGGACTCGCCGGTTACTGTTCTGTAACGCGGGGAGGAATGAATGGGCTGTGCGACCAAGATCTGCAAACAACGGCGAAGTGCCGCCGATCCCCTTCACCCCCATTATGAGTTTGGCCAATTCATATACCTTAACTATGCCACTTCCTCATTTAATTCCGGCATTTTGACCTACTTGACTGGATTTGTTTCCCTCTCAGACCGTTGTATTATCTCCTCCCCAACCCCAGGATTGAGTTCAGTTTTGGAGCCCAGCTAGTATTGCTAATAATAATAATTAATGATTGCATCGTTTGTTGTGCTGTTACGGTGTGATTTGACCTGTAAAAATGCACCGAGTTCGTTGCATCGCTAGTTTATATATGACAATGAGAGACTCCTGACTTTTGGTTTGAGGAAACTTTGTAAAAAGTTTAGAGAATTCCCCATTTCACTGGAAGCGGTATCATTAGAAAAGCACACACACGCGTGGACTAGCGGGTGGTCAATAATTGATATGGGACTAGGGTCTATGTCCCGGGAAAGCCCAATTCCAAGCAAGGAGCGAGAAATTATTTCACCATCTATTTGAAATCTGTAAGAAATGGGACATTTAGAGTTTACTCTAATTTACATCTGACGGCGAGGCTTTTGGGTTTGACATGATTTATTTTGGATGCAATCAGTTCCACGTCGAAATAGAAACGGCCCCTTTCCACTTAGGGCTCAAGTTCTTAATTTTTTCCCCGCCGCACGGCAGATTTGGCACCTGGGATGAAATCTTTCGCTTTCCCACGCGGATCCTGTGCACACAGCAACATTTCGAGAGGCTCTCTGTCGTTTTCTACCTGTCCCCAGATTCCCCGAAGAGGAACGCTAAACAAGCTTAGCGAAATCTCAATGTTCGCAGGTGGTAGTAACTCGGAGACAGGCTAAAACACACTGGATGACTAACACTGTCCGACGATAGAAGCACCCAAATCTTCCACATGTAGCTGTATAATTCAGAATACGTAGTATTTGTTATGTTTGCATTGTATTAATCACTGTATAACTCAGTTCACTGCAGCGCTGTTCCAATGTGCTGTTCAATGTAATATAGTTTAATTCGTTCATCAAAATATTCAAGGACAAACTACATTTCATACATTATGGAAAAACCATGATAGACACAAAATGCTGGAGTAACTCCGCGGGTCAGGCAGCATCTCTGGAGAAACATGATGGGTGACGTTTCTGGTCGGGACCCTTCTTCACTCTGAATAAGGGTCCAGAACCGTCACCCAACCTTTATCTCCATAGATGCCGTCTGACCCGCTGAGTAACTCCAACACTAAATGTCTACCTTCGGTATGTACCAGCATCTGCAGTTCCTTTCTACACATGAGAAACAATGAACTTAGTTCCATGTACGGCGTATATCTTGCTGAAACGTCTCGGCATGAAATCACCATAATTGGGTTGATATGATCAGCGCCTTATGAGTACGAGCTATGGGTTATTACACTTCTACCTATTCCCGAGACCAGGTCGCCTTACATTTAGAAACGCGGCTCAAGATTTTGCAAAGCAAGACATCTTATTGAAAAACTTGTATTTTTTGTGTGCTTGAATTGTGCAGCTCGCTGCAGTGTCTCATTTTAAAAGTCCCAGGGCGCAGAGAAAGTGGCAGTTTAGCGAGTGGATTCTGGGCAATAACAAATCACCTGCCCTGGTTATTTTCTATTTTGTTCAATGTTGGGGGAATAAGGGGACTGAGCAGGTTTTTTACCTGCGTGCTAATTTCATTGAAGCAACTGTTCCGTGACTGCATCTGCATGGTAGAAATGAAATTGGTTGCAGGAGTGGGGACAGTTGAATGGACCATTTACTGATTAACAAGGACTCAGACCATTATTTCAGAAGGTGGAGGCCAAGAGTTCCAAGATAAACAATCAGATCCCTGACAAAATACTCCAGATAATTCACCCAACAGCTTGTGAAAGAAATATCTTTGTGCACAAGTGGTTGATGTTGTAGCTGTCAATAAACCACTTCAAACAGCCTTTGGTCTCCAATGTGTTCTGAGCCCAACCCCACCCTGTTGCCCTGTTCAAATTCTCTCCCTCTCTTTCTCCCTCTCTCCCTCCTTCTCCGAGTGCGTTTGCATTGACTATTTGCTTTGCTGGAAATATCACACTCTTCCTTCAGTTAATTTCTGTTAAGTCCTCACGTTTGCACAAATATTTGATGTGGTTTGAAGGCGGGTGTAATTCTCTCGCCCACCAACCTTGCCTTCATTTCCCACCCCGACAGCCTTGGGATTAAAAAGGGCGATTTTCTCCAGCAGGTGGCGTGATGTATCTGTCCACAATTTGGACAATGTAACCCCCCCCCCCCCCCCAATCTCCCCTATCCCAATGTCACTCTGTTTCTCCCCCTCAGCTTCCCAGAGGACTATCTGAAAAGATAATGTGAGCTTGTGGGGCACAGGATTTTGTATGCAGTGCAGTATCCAGTTTCCCCACTGAACCTCATTCAACTGAGCTGGATAAGACAGCCAGATTGTTAGGAAATATTTTCACCTCAATGTTTACTTTACCCGTCTACTGTGCCTGTTCCCCCATCTTATTCCCTCCCATTTACATTGCAGACTGCTAGTCATGTGTATCTGACGTAATATAATTTGCAAATTGTCAGAATATTTTAGAAGTTCATATGGTCGGTCTGATGTAGATGGGAATTTTAACGTGCTTTACGCCCGTATTTGTGAACCAATTAATACCATAGATTCCAGTCGGTGGCAGGAGGACCACACAACCACTGGCAATTGCATTCCCTTTGTGGCGTAGTCTAGAGAAATATGCTTCGACTAAGGGAAAAGGCTCGAGTGTTCTGAAGAAGATTTTTTGTTTCACCCAGAGTATGGCTGAAATCTGGCAATCACTGCCAGAGTGAGCGATGCAAAGAGATATGCTCAGAACATTTGAGAAGTATTCAGATTGGCACTTAGATTTGTCAAGGCATTGAAGACTTTTGACCAAATGCTGGTAAATGAGATTGATGTAACTCTCGTTTAAGAAGGATAGATAGATAGATAGATAGATATAATTTATTGCCACACAACCAGGGTTGGTGGAAATTTGGGTTGTCAGCAGCAGTACAATAATAAAGAACACACAATAAAACTGACACAAACATCCACCACAGCATTCGTCACTGTGGTGGAAGGCACAAAAATTTGGCCAGTCCTCCTCCATTCCCCCCCCCCCCGTGTACAGGACCAGAGTCCAGTCAGTCCAGGATCGGCTCTTCCTCAGAACTGCAGATGCTGGAAAAGCGAAGGTAGACAAAAATGCTGGAGAAACTCAAAAGTGTCAGTCTGAAGAAGGGTCTCGACCCGAAACGTTGCCTATTTCCTTCGCTCCATAGATGCTCCATAGATACCTTTGATGTAACTCTCTGTAACTTCGCTGTTGTGAGTTGGATCAGTCTTTTGAGAGTCCATCCATTTCCTTCTGATTTTTAAGCATGCTATCCTATTCACTCGCTTTGTTGAAATTCGATCTCCTTTAATTTGCCTCTTCAGATCCTGCTCTATAACAGAGCGGGGGCCACATTCCTGAAATACAAGAACCCTGGTTGTGGCCATCTTTAATGCAAACCAAAATTTTAAGGTGCGTGACAAATGGAAACAGATTTGAACCATGCAGTGAGAAATTAGAAGAGGCAACTATCCACTGGGGATCTAGCATGCTGAATGTAACATAGAGCAGTCCTGTCATTAGTTTGTCAACAGATTCACCAATTCTCAGAGTGTATGCAATTTCAGTGCCCTCATGGGCCTGTGTTTGAGTTACAGATTGTTTCAGAACCAGGGGTAACAGTTTAAGAATAAGGGGTAGGTCATTTGGGACTGAGATGAGGAAATTTTTTTCACCCAGAGAGTTGTGAATCTGTGGAATTCTCTGGCACGGAGGCCAATTCACTGGATGTTTTCAAGAGAGAATTCGATGTAGCTCTTAGCGATACGGGGAAAAAAGCAGGAATGGGGTACTAATTTTAGATGGTCAGTCGTGATCATATTGGATGGTGGTGCTGGCTCGAAGGGCTGAATGACCTACTCCTGCACCTATTTTCCTATGTTTTTAAGTGTTCTATGTTTGCAGCCACCTTCCAAGTTTTGAACTGCAATTTTGGCTGCATTTCAAAATGGACAATCTTGATCTTTGGCTACTTCTGGGGAGAGGCAGCTTTTTAAATTAATGTAAGTGGCGTGAATAGATTTTATAGAAGGGACTTAAAACAGTGACTTTGGGCTACATGGTGTTAAGATTGGGAAAACTATGGGTTATCCATGGCACGATATTGAATAGGCCATTTGAAAGCATGTATGTCATTGTGGTATTAAGAAGCGTTTTAACAAGTCAAGCTGTGTACCTATTGAATTTGGTCCATGGCTTACAGAATTCAATAGTGAAGGCCAGCATTTAGATAAGAATGAGAAAGGGCCAAACATAGGTCTTTGTAGAGGCTAGTCCAGTGGACAAAAAGAGGTCATTGCTGGTAGTAGCTAGATAAATAGAAAGGAAGGCTGCACAATGGTAGAAAGATGATGGAGGGGAATGACTCTATAATGCTGTGCCACGGGTTGAGTGAAAGGAGGAGAGGGAATGCAGCATGCCCCAAAAT